>NC_077230.1:8966262-9312512 GCF_027887165.1 Monodelphis domestica | reverse complement strand
TTTCTCAAATCTGAAGGGCCTTAACTTTGCAGTAGAAAGTCAGTCTCCTTCCTTCCTTCCTTCCTTCCTTCCTTCCTTCCTTCCTTCCTTCCTTCCTTCCTTCCTTCCTACTCTTCCTTCCTTCCTTCCTTCCTTTCCTTCCCTTCCTTCCTTCCTTCCTTCCTTCCTTCCTTCCTTCCTTCCTTCCTTCCTTCCTTCCTTCCTTCCTTCCTTCCTTCCTTCCTTCCTTCCTTCCTTCCTTCCTTCCTTCCTTCCTTCCTTCCTTCCTTCCTTCCTTCCTTCCCTTCTCTTCCTTCCTTCCTTCCTTCCTTCCTTCCTTCCTTCCTTCCTTCCTTCCTTCCTTCCTTCCTTCCTTCCTTCCTTCCTTCCTTCCTTCCTTCCTTCCTTCCTTCCTTCCTTCCTTCCTTCCTTCCTTCCTTCCTTCCTTCCTTCCTTCCTTCCTTCCCTTCTCTTCCTTCCCTTCTCTTCCTTCCTTCCTTCTTCCCTTCCTTCCTTCCTTCCTTCCTTCCTTCCTTCCTTCCTTCCTTCCTTCCTTCCTTCCATTAGGAAACAATGACCTCATGACAACATGGTCTTGAGACTATCAGGAAATTATGTCAATAGCTGCATCGCTTGAGTCTTAGTCCTCTGGGCTAGGACATTTTGGGGATAGCTCCCTTGATTTTTAGGGAAAGAACTGGCCTACATTAAGTTGGAGAGAGTACTTGGGAAACCTGTGTAGATATTGATCCTATAACACACGGTAATGTCTTCATTGTTTTAGGAATATCAATCTGGCTTCTGTATAAATGATGTTTTAGAGAAGGGAAAGATTGCAAGCAGCTATAGAGTAATTTGGAGGCTAGAGTAATTGGAGATGGGAGTAGAAGTAGGGATTGAGAAAGATATTGCCAGGGTAGAATCAACAAGATTTGGCAATTGATTGGATATAAAGACGAGGGAAGAGAATTATGAATTAAACTTAAAAATCATTAGTTTTGATTTAGATGGCATAACTTTGAGTTTATACAAATATTTAGCTCTCCACTTTTCTTTGAACTCAGGATATTTAACTAAATATTAAATATCAAGAAAACCTGGAAACGAAAATGCAACTAAATATATTCTTAAAATTACAATAGTAAGAAGTACGCTTTAAAAAAAAATGGGAACAGCCATACCACTGATGGGTTTGTACCCCAAAGAGATAATAGGGGAAAATGCACATACAAAATATTCATAGCTGTGTTCTTTGTGGTGGCAAAAAAATTGGAAAATGAGGGGATGTTCCTCAATTAGGGAATGGCTGAACACACTGTGGTATATGTTGGTGATGGAATACTATTGTGCTGAAAGGAATAATAAAGTGGAGGAATTCCATGGAGACTGGAACAACCTCCAGGAAGTGATGCAGAGTGAGAAGAGCAGAACCAGGAAAACATTGTACACAGAGACCAATACACTGAGGTACAGTCAACTGTAATGGACTTCTTTACTAGCAGCAATGCAATGATCCAGGACAATCCTGAGGGACTTATGAGAAAGTGCACTATCCACATCCAGAGAAAGAACTGTGGGAGTAGAAATGCAGAAGAAAAAAACATATGATTGATCATATGGTTCGATTGGGGATATGACTGGGGATGTTGACTTTAAATGATCATTCTTATTACAAATAGTAATAATATGGTAATAGGCTTTGAACAATGATACATGTAAAGCCCATTGGAATTGCTCATTGGCTCTGGGAAGGGGTAGGGGAGGGAAAGAACATGAATCATGTAACCATGGAAAAATATTCTTAATTAATTAATTAATTAAAAATAAAAGAAAATTAAAAAAAACAATGGGAGCAATTTTTCTGGATTCAATAGAGTCCTGGATTTTGAGGATCTTGGTTTAGATCTTGACATTTGCTAACTTCTTAGCCTCACTGAAATCACTTCACTTTTCTGGGCCTCAGTTTGCTCACCTTTAAAAGTGAGAGGTTTGAATTAGATGACCTGTAAATATCCTTCTAGTTATAAATCTCTTCTTCTTTGATCATAGATGGGACTACACTTAGGAGAGATGTGAGAATTTATCAAACTTTTAAAGCACACGAGGAGGTGCGTCAACAGTGGCAGAAGCAGTTTTAGGAGAATTTAGTCCAGAGACATAAAATCAATCAGACAACTGGTCAGAAAGAGATTCCTGGGATCCCTTTGCTGGTCCTTGGTGTAGTTGACTCTGACTGACAACTCTTATTACCTATTTGTAGTATTGGGTTTTGGTTTCAGGGCAGAAAGGAATGTTTCTTATCTGTCACAAGGGAGCAAGGGGCCTGGTCACCATTTCAAGGAGAGGAAGATAAGAGCTTGTAGTTGAAGGGAAATGGGGTTATGATCTCAGTTTCAAGGCTGAGGGGAGTGCTAGCAATTATGGCTGCAGGGGTCTAGGGGACCCTTTTTGGTAAAGACAAAAGCACAGATGTGGAAAGCAGGGACCACACACATCTCTTTCTGCATCATAGTTGCACTGAAAACTTGATGATCCCCCCAGAACTAGCTTTGAAAATAACATCAAGAAAAAATCTAAAGCTTGGAAAAGGGCTTTGCCACTATAAAAATAAATTAGCAAGCTATAAAATAAAATATTTAGATGGAAAAACTATTCAAAACTAGGTTCAAAACTGTTTAAAAACTGTTTAACTCGCCAATCAGGTCAAACTGTTCAGATACTTTTGACAGAGGTAATCAAAAGTATTCTCATTGATGAAGTGAAGCTCAAATGTGAAATTCCAGTTACGGCCAGGAGCAAGGATGCTGAAGAGACTCTTATTATAAACATAAAATATTTATTGAAATATATAAGGATAAATAAAGGATTTCTAATTGTAAGGGATTCTAAATCCACCGAAATAAACTCCCAGGTTCCACAAGGAACTGCTTCTCCTGGTTTTCACACTGTTTTACAGGCCACACTACTCCTCTCTAATCTGACTAACCCAAATTTATACTATCTAAATAAAAACTACCGCTATTATCTTTATAAATCTTAACTTTACCTTCAAATTATAAAATAGCAAAGGCTAGCTGCTTGAGTCTCAACAAGAATTCATTTAGGACTGAGTCAGAGTCCAAACCAAAGACCAGCTTTTCTTTGGTCTTCTCAGAGTTAAACAACCTATAAAAACACAATAGTCAATAGTGTTTCCCAAGTTGGGAAAGGAAAACCCTGAATTCCTTCAGATCTTTCCTTCAGACAAAGAGAGAGGCAAAGATGTTCCCTCCTCCAGCCCTGAGAGTCTCTGACAGGGTGTCTCTGTCAACTGCCAGAGACCAACTCCCAACTGCCAGAGAAAGTAATTGACACAGAAAAAGGGTTATAACTGTCACACCTGAAATTAACACGCTCTCTCAGCTCTGCTTCAAACTCCAGTTTTTTTTCTCAAGCAGCCACTTTACTTTTTATCCCTAAAGTAATAAAACAATATACTTATTTTCTAATATCATCCTTACACCACCCCATGTGAGCAGCGTCTAACTTTAACATAAAGCTTAGTCAAGAAATAGCCTAGAAAAATGAGCAAACAACAAAAAAAGAACTTGGTCATAAAAAGCTACTATGGTGATAAAGAAGACCAAGAAATAAACTCTGAAGAAGCCAACAATGTGGAAATAGCTCTGAACAAAGCCTCAAAGAAAATGATCACAAGCCCAAAAATTCCTTGAAGAGTTAAAAAATGAGATAAGAGTGGCAAAGGAAAAATTGGGAAAAGAAATGAGAGTGCTACAAGAGAATTATGAAAAGAAGATTGACAGCTTGGTAAAAAAAAATATGCAAAACATACAAAAATGCTTTAAAAACACATTAAAAACTAAAATTTGCATAATAATAAAAGAATCACAAAAATTCCCTTAAGAAAAGAACTTCTTAAAAAGCAGAATAGATCAAATGGAAAAAGAGATACAAAAGCTCACTGAAGAAAATAATTTTTAAAAAATTAGATTTGGGCAAGTTGAAGCTAATGACTCCATAAGACAGCAAGGAACTATAAAACAAAGACAAAAGAATGAAAAAAAAAATAAAAGAAATTGTGAAACATCTCATCAGAAAAATAACTGACCTGATAAACAGATTAGGAGAAATAATTTAAAAATTATTAGACTATTTGGAAACCATGCACAAAAAAGAGCCTAAAGATCATACATAAAAAGATTATCAAAGAAAAGTGTCCTGATATCTTAGATTAAGAAGGTGAGATGGAAATTAAAAGAATCCATTGATCATCTCTTGAAAGTAATCTCAAAATGAAAACTCATAGGAATATTATAGCCCATTCTAGAGCACCCAAGTCAAGAAGGAAATATTTCAAGTAGTCAGAAAGAAATAATTCAAATCTCTTAGAATCACAGTCAGGATCCCACAAGATTTATAAACTTTCATGCTGAAGCAATAGAGATCTAGGAATACGATATTCTAGAAGGTGAAGGAACTGGGATTAAAATCAAGAATAATCTACCTAACACAAAACTGAATATAATCTTTCAGAGAGAAAAAATGGATATTTAACATAATAGAGGATTTTCAAGCATTCCTGATGAAAAGGTCAGCGTTGAATAGAAGAACTGATATTCAAACCCAAGACTCAAAAGAGATATAAAAAGGTAAATATAAAAAAGCAATCATGTCAATTTGCCAGAAGATGATACATGTAACTCCTCTGAACTTTGTCATTTTTGTGGTAATTAGGAGCCTGTATATGTGGAAAACATGAATGTGTTTGATTATGTTGAGAATATCTCAGAAAAAAATGAAAGGGGTAAAAAAAGGAATGCACTGGGAGAAGAGGCATAGGAGAAGCATAATGGGGAAAATTTTCTTACCTAAAAGATACACCCAAGGAAAAGCCTTTACAATGGAAGAGAAAATGGCTGAGGAAGGTGGTGGTGGGCAATGCTTGAGCCCCACTCTCCTTGGAATTGGTTCAAAAAGGGAAGAATACACACACACACACACACACACACACACTCAGTTGTATGTAGAGATCTATATTACTGATGAAGGAAATAGGTGGGGAAATGGATAAGAGAGGGAGGCTGGATTAAGGGAGGCAATGGTCAGAGGCAAAATAGACTTTTGAGGAAGGACAGGAGAAAAAGAGAAAGAAAAAAATAAACAGAAGAAAATAAGATGAAGGCAGAAATGTTAATAAAAACTGTGAATGTGACTGGGATGAGCTCATCCATAAAACATAAGTAGATAACAGAATGGATTAGAAATTAGAATCCAACAATAAATTGTTTACAAGTGACAGTTAAAGCAGAATGAGATGATTAGAGTTAAAGGACTGCAGCAAAATCTAGTATATTTTAATTGAAGGAAAAAAGGCAATGAAAGCAATCATGATCTCAAGATAAAGCCAAAGCAAAAACAGACCTAATTAAAAGAGATAATATAGACAATGAAGTAATATCAAAAGATTTGACACTAAGTTTCCCTGGTAATGGTTTAATTTCACAAATATATAGAGAACTAGTGAAATTTGTAAAAATAAGAGCTATTCCTTAATTGATCAGAGAATGTGAAAAACAAGCAGATTTCAGAAGAATAAATTAAAACTATCTGAAGTTATATGAAAAAAATACTCTAAATCACTACTGATTAGAGAAATTCAAATTAAAATAACTCTGAGGGACCATCTCACACCTATTAGAAATGATAAATGCTGAAGTAGATGGGTAAAAAAATAGCTATACTATTGTGCTGTTGCCATAGTTGTGACCTGGGTTTAATCATTCTGTAGCACAATTTGGAACTATGCCCAAAGGACTATAAAACTGTGTACACACCTTTTGACCTGACAATACCACTACTAGGTATGTATCTCAAAGAAAAGAAAAGGAAAGAAAAGAAAAGAAAAGAAAAGGAAAAGAACATATACGTACAAAAATATTTATAGCAATTCTTTTTTTTTCCCCCCATTGGCAAACAACTGGGAACCAAGGGAATGCCTATCAATTAGGGAATAGCTAAATGAGCTGTGTTATATGATTGTGCTGGAGTACTTTTGTGCTATAAGAAATGCCAAGTAGGGGTAGTTTTAGAAAAACGAGAAGAATTATGTGAACTGATGCAAAGTGAAATGAGAACTGGGAGATCATCGTTCACGATAACAGCAATATTGTAATGATGATCAACGTTGCAAGGCTTAACTACATCATACTTAGTACAAATTGTACTAAGAATTCCAAAGGACTCCAGGTGAAAAATTGCTATTCCTCTCCAGAGTGAGAAATGATCAATTCTGTGCAAACTGAAGTAGAATTCTCTCATTTTCTTTATTTTTCTTGCTTTTTTTTTTTGCAATATGGCTAATATGGAAATATGTTTTGCACTATTTCACATGTATAATTAATATATCACTCGCCTCCTCAATGGGTGTGGAGAGTGTGGGATGAAGGGAGAGAATTTGGAACTCAAAACTTAAAAAGAATGTTAAAAATAAATATTGTTTAAAAAAACAGACATAGCCAAATTAGAACTGAATGGATTGGAAAAAAAGATCACTGACAAAACAATAGAAGAAACAGAGTCCTTCCCTCACTTTAGGGACTAATTCAGATTCGAAGCACTCTAGGATAGCCAGGTATTCTGATCCAATCAAGAAAAGTTTTAGGCTATTCTCAGCCTAGAAGTTAATTTAATTAACTTTAAAAGTGCTCCATCATCTTCCTTTGTAAGTCATTTAAAAGGTTTTATAAAAAAGAATACCTCATAGAAATAGCTATTAATGCCATTAATGTTGAACTAAGCAGAGAGAATAATCAAATTTGTAATACTCCCTTTGACAATGACTAAGGTGTAGGAGTGGCCAGTGGAGATGATATTGTAGTTCCAAATGAAATCTCTAGGGTTAAAGAAGTTGTGGCTGCATCTGAAACATCAGTGCCATCACAAAAGAGATGGAGAAGGGAGATTGCAGCCTTAATGGTGGAGGGAAGATGTCAATTACAATTCTACAGGAAATGAAGCTAGAAGCTCCTTCATTACAGATGAGGGAACAAGCCAGAGAGTTAAGTAACTTTCCTGACATCACACAGTTGGCAGAGCCAGATCTGAATACAGGTCTTCTGTGTCCAAATCTGGTAGACTTTTTACTCTGGGATATTCCATTTATTAGAGGAGTCTGTTACTGTTATTGGCACAATGTGATCAGAATTGAGGGGAAATCAGGCAAAGCAATTTAGAGGCTCTTTCTGATCTAGGGAGAATTCTGGTTCAATTTCCATTATCTGCCTCATTCCTTCCCTTCCTGCCTCCATCTCTTTGTAAGGAGAGATGAATCTGCTTAACCAATCCATATTCATTAGGAGTCTATTTGCTTTCCATTTTGCCACTTGATTGAAAAAACTGGCTTTCTCTAAGACCATGTGGTCTTACTTTATTTTTCTTATGAAATTCAAATTGGAAGGTTTAAACACATTTTCTAGTGGATGGTGATAGTTCTGAGAAAGGCGAAGTACCATACCATAAAAATGATCACTGAGGACAAGAGAGCAACTATTCCATAATCGGTTAGTTAGTTCTTCACGACAAGGACATTATTCAGGTACCACGTGGGTCCAAAAACCAAATTTCCTCATTAAATTTGCTGAAATTAGCAAACTAGATACAAATAAAGGCAGCTAATGTTATAGGGCAGTTAGGTGGTGCCAGGTCTAGTGTCAGAAAGGCCTAAATTCAACTCTGGTCTCAGACACTTAACAGATGTGTGGCCCTGGGCAAGTCACTCAACCCTGTTGGCCTCAGTTTCTTCATTTGTAAGATGACTCAGAGAAGGAAATGGCAAAACCACTCCAGAACCTTTGCCAAAAAAGCCCCCTGTATTTGAGTTACAAATAGTCAGATGTGATAGAAATAACTGAACAAAAACAACAATGTTATGGTTGTATTACTGCCTGGCAATCCCGCCCAGGTGAATATTAGGCAATAATGTCTCTAATATTTGCTTGGCAGTAATCAGTTTGCCTTTGGGAAAATTCCGGAGAGACTGGGAAGAGTTTAGTCCCATATCACCTCCATTTCAGTAGACCTTTGGGAATCCAAATACTATGCTGTCCTGGAGATTTGTTTTCACTGTAGGGTAGAGTAATATCTGATCTCCTTATCTCTATTTGTTCCCAGAAAACAAACCCGAATGGATGTGGAATCAAGTTAACCTCTAGAAGGAGAATAACCTGAGACTTATTTAGATTGAATCAGAATCCTTGGATCCATCCTAGAATTCTTCCAATTTGACCTAACCCCTGCTATGCTATGAGAAAAGCAGAAAGACACTGTTTCTCTTGCTATTTTGTCAATTTGCTTTTAGTAGCAATTAGGGCATAGAAAATTGTTCCGTTACCACCATATTGTTAAATATTGATATATTTTTTGGTTAATATCTGATTATCTAGTCTGCAAAAAAAATAATGTAAAAAAGATTTTAAATAACTTATCATGGAATCATGCGATTTTGACATGGAAGGGATTATAAAGATTATTTATACTGTAAGGGTTAAAATAGGGGTCTTGACAAAATAAGAGAGCAGCTTTTAATAACTTAAGTTTTAATAAGAATATAGTAGAGTTGTAAATTAGTATTATCCCTTTAAGTCAGAGAAAAGAAAACTTCTAGCAGCTTTTAAGAATTAACAATTTAGTTTAATTAAAATAGAGATAGTGAAAGAATATAGTAAAGGAGGGAAATATAAGAAAGAGGTAGAGAAAGAAATTTCCTAATGTCTACACTAATTATCATATAACTATCTATAACTGCCCATAATTACTACCTGAAACTGCCCATATCTACCTATAAATGCCTATAACTACCACTAATAACAACCACCCCACAAAGTTCCAACCCAATTCAGCCCAATCAAAACCAACTCAATCAGTGTTTAATCCAACCCCAATTAGGTCTGTCAAAGAAGACCAGCCACCTTCCAAAAAGTTCAAGGAAGGGAAAAACCCCAACAACCCAAACCAAAAGCTAAAAACCCAAAAGGCAAAAAGCCTTAAGGCTAAGGCCAAAAGCCCTCTCAGTAAACTCAGGCCCACCTTTATATTCTAGTAACTAAACACCAACCACCAACTAATCACCAACCCACAATGACCAACTCACATCCAGCTGTCAACTTCCCGCAATTGCCAGCCTTAACTTTCAGCAACTGACAGACCCACCAATCAATACTCTTCCCCTTTTATAACCTCTTCCTACTTCACTTCCTGTCTCTATGCTTCCTCCTTCCTCTCTATGGTTTCTAATTCCTGTCACTGTGGGCTGGTTAAGCCCTACACATTTCTATGGTAAGAGGACCTTCAGGTCCCCCATTAAATTATGAAAGGAATTAAGAATTCCTTTTTATAATACCGATGCCTTATTTTACTTACAAATGAGGAAACCAAAGCTCAAGGAATTTATGCCATATAGGTAGTAGGAAACAAAGCAAAAGATTGAATCCATATCTTTTAACTCCAGTCCAGTACACTATAGATTACTCTTCCTAGAACTGGAGGAAGAAATGCTTCTAGGAATTTTTTAAACCCACTTAAATTCAGATGACTTCAGCTAGGCCTGTATAACCTAAAGTAAAACAACTATATCTGGTTTATTTGATTACTCTAGGCATTTCAACTATGTTGCTCTGACCCTGGAAGTCCGGTTTGATTGTGTGTATTGATACACAAGTTTATTTCATTTTTCATTTCAATCTCATTTCAAAATAATTTTATTTTGTGCTTTACAGAAAAGAAAATCTCAGATGTAAAAGTTTTAGGCAGACAGCCTGTGTAGTCAGACAGCCTGAGTTTGAATTGTGAATCCATCACTTACTGTCTGTGTGATGTTGGGCTTGAAAAGTCACTTTTTCTCTAGGGCATTCGTTTCCTCATCTGTAAAATGAGCTGGTTGAGCTTGATGACTTCTAAGTTTCCTGTCAGCTTTACAAAGCAACTCGTACTTTAACTTCAATTCCTATAAATCTAGGGGAGCAATTAAAGGCATCGCTTCTAAATCGAGCTCTTTTATACACTGAAAACTCTCGCATACATTTGAGATCTATCTATACTTGCATGTTATTACAAGATGTTTCACTTCATCAATCAGAATCAACTACAAAAGTGTAAACATTTCAGAATGGCTTAATGCTAGCACGCTAAGCAAAATGAGCCGGGAAAGTCGCCTTTGTCATTAGTCTGTCCTGAGAAATGGAACCCTGTCAGACCACGTTTCCTTAATGTCTGATTTCACCAACTGGAAGATCTCAGGGTCACCCTTTCCATCACATCAAAAATAAACAAACCAAAATCTGCTTTTTAAGCCCTAAAAGGGGAAGAGCTCGTTTATTCCCATGTAATTTCCTGACCCAGGTTTCCCTAACATAAGAAAACTGAAGTTCCGCAAGAGGGAACAGGAAGAGTTTTCACTTGTATAGTAGGAAAGAGTTGCCAACAAGAGCTATTATTGTAGACTATTAGAACTCAGGCTCCACTTACCATTCCCAGCACATTGGATACCATGGAATCTGACGCTAAGAATCGGCACAGAGCCTTTTCTGTCTCTGTTTATTTTGCTGTTCCTCCATCTCCACCACGGTGGTTACAGGAAGAGGAGTAGGGCTCATTGTTCATTTGTGCGGCTGAAACTGCCCTACTTTCACTCTGTCCCTATCCTCCAACCAATCAAAGCTCTCTAAAAGGACTAGGACATTTCCATCCAAGAGATGATCGTTGGCACTTTACTCTTTATAGATGTAATAAAGTAGGCTTCAAAATGAAGATATATGTCTTTATAACTCCAGAATGTTGTAAAATTATATAGTTAGAAATGACCATGCCTTTTCTCTTAAAGAGACAAAGTCTATTTTCCATAATCGGTTTAAAGAGGAAAGCACACAATTCATTATAAATGAAAAGAAAGAAAATGAAAGAAAGAATGTATTTGAATTTAGATGTCCTTGTTTCTTCCTACATTTAAAAATTTTCAGTTTATGATTTCAGATGTAAGGAAGCATATTAATGGCCAGTACTGACTATGGGGTCATTTCACAATCCACAGGACGTTGAATTATATTTTGGATGAGTATCTCTGTTTTTATTCTCTCTACATTTACTTAATGTGGCTTGAGCTATGTGCATATGACTTTTCCTCTTTCCCTGAACCCTCTGCACTGATATCCTCAAAGATTTTTCTTTTGTGTGTGATTTGACAAAAGAATTAGAACTCTGAATCTATTAAGTCTCTATAACCACTTGATCTGTGTTTTCTCCATTGCCAAGTGGGAAAGGAAATTGTGGGGTAGGAAGAAGGCTATGGGGTGCACAGTGGTTAGAGCAATGCACTTGGAATCAGTAAGATTCATCTTCAGGGGATCAAATCTGGCCTCCCATTCCATCATGTAGAAAAGTATCTGGGGGACATTCCTATACACTTGCTCCTACAGTTCACCAAAGTTGGTCAAACAACTGGGTAATTCTCTCTCTGTCTCAACCCCTTAAGTCTTCTCTTAGAATCATTGATAGGAACTTTAAATGCGAAAGTAGTGTTGGGGATTTGGAATCACTGATTATAAGTCAGAAGAACTAAGGAAGGAGGGCTGGGCAATGGGGGTTTAAGTGATTTGCTCAGGGTTACACAGCTAGAAAATGTCTGAGGGCAGATTTGAACCCAGGACCTCCAGACCACTCTCTTTATATGCACTGAGCCATTTAGCTGCTCCTGGTGATTTTCTCAGAAATAGGAACTTTAAATGCGAAAGTAGTGTTGGGGATTTGGAATGATCTCCTGGTTGAACCACTGAGATTTCTGGAAATAATCTGTACTTTGTGTATGCTGGTTCCTGATGGGCTGCTCTGGCCCCACGTCTGATCTGACTGCTCTGTGCTTTCATATTCTCCTCCAAAGGGCAAACACTCCTCAGTGTGCTGGGGGCTTCCTGGCCAAGAACCTGCCTCTCCCTTCATTGAAGAATCCTGAGTCCTTAAGTTAGCTGATGCTAAACTATGGAGCCTCCGTTGGCAGTAACCACACACCTCTCTACCTCTGTGGATGGGGAGAAAAGAAACGTCCTGAAGTTTCAAGGGGAAATTGGAGGAAACGAGGGACTATTTAGTCCAATACGCCAATGCACGAGTTTCCCAGTTTTGTCCCTGCTCCGCCTTTTTCACAAGGTTTCCTGCCCATAAGGACTCTCTCTCTCCACCCATTTCCTGAAGAGGAAAAGATGACTGACTCTCTGGGGTCAAGTCCAGTCTTCCCTATTGAAGTACTTCCTCGTGACACAAATATTCTCAAAAGGCAGAAACTTAAAGGCGAGGGTCAAAGTTCCCGAAACTTCCATCTTTTAACTAAGATCGACTGATGAAATTTTCCTGCTAGTTAGACTAGTGGCTGTAAGTTTTATTCTTGCCTTCCAAACAGCATCATGGGTGATACTGGATAAATGGCAGGAACCGTGAAATAGGAACAAGTATGAAACATTTCATGTAAGATGCCTAATATTTGAATTCTGAGCCCTTGACTGTGAGGCTATAAATTCCATCGTTTCCACTTCTATATCATAAGAACACGAGTGATTTGTGATTGCATTAGGGGGTGAGAAATTGAATTCCAAAGGAAATAACTAACATTTTAGCCACGGAGTAATTACTATTAAATATTATTAACCACGTATTAAGTGTTTTTTATTCCAGACCTATGATTTTATTAGTACAGGGAACTCCTGGTCTGGTAACGCTCTGAATCCATTTAGAATATGACAAAAATCTATAACGTGAAGTCCAAGATTTTTTTTTTTTTTGGCACTGAGTTTAAGTGATTTTCCATGGTAACAGAGCTATTATGTTGCATAGATAGGACTGGAACTCAAGTCTTTTAAAAAAGAGATTTTATTGGCATTTTATTTTTATATGCCTACATTTTCTTTAAAAAAAAAAACACACCACCTATTTTAGAATCAATAAGTATACTAAGTATAAATTCTAAGACAAGGGTGGTAAGAGCCAGGTAACTGGGTTTTAGTGACTTGCCCAGGGTCACTCAGGAAGTATCTGAGGTCATATTTGAACCCAGGTCCTTCTGATTACTGACCTGGTGCTCTATCCACTGTGCTACCTCTACATTTCCTTTTAAATAGTTTGTCATTTTTATTTTTCAAATAACAAATATTTTAGATTAATCTGTCCCTTCCCCCCCAAACAAATTAAAAATAAAAATGAAACAAAACAGAAAAACCAAGTCCTTAATACACAGCTGCAATAGTTTTGTTGTTGTTTGGTTATGTTTTTTAGTTTTGTCTGATTCTTCTTGACCACATTTAGGGTTTTCTTAGCAAAGATACTTTAGTGGTCTGCCATGTCCTTCTCCAACTCATTTTATAGATGAGGAAACCGAGGCAAGCAGGGTTAAGTGATTTGCCCAGGGTCACACAGCTAGTAAATATTTGAGGTTGGATTTGAACTCCTGAAGATGAGTCTTCCTGGATCCAGGACCAGCACTCTAGCCACTGTACCACCTCGCTACAGGAGTATGGCAAAACAAATATCCATATTAGCCATGTTCAAAAATGTTTGTCTCTGCATTTTAAGTTTGTTGTCCCTCTGTAAGAAATTGAGTGGTTTTTTTCATTTGAGTTCTTTTGGACCCATGTTTCATCATCGTGTTGATTAAAGTTGGAAAGTCATTCAAGGCTATTTTTTCCTACAGAATTATAACTGAGTCTATTTCTGCTCACTGCACTCACCCTCTTTTTTATAAAGATCTTCCCAGTTTACTCGGAAACTGTCTATTTAATCATTTCTTATGTCACACAAATATCCCATCACATTCATAGACTATTACTGTTTGTTTAGCTATTCCCCAACAGAACACCTGAACTCAGGGCTTAACTAGTCTGCTTGCTCCCTTTCAATGAATTACATTAAAATATAATGATGATAATAACGCCATCAAAGCCCAAGCTACTGTCTATGCAATATGGGTGTGATAGTGGGGGTAGGGCAGTGTGGCAAAGTAAGGTAATGACAATGACCGTGGTAGTCCACAATAGGGATTTTGTGTACCCTAAGACTATTGTGGTGACTGTTAAGGCATGGAAAGAACCATGGAACATTGATATATTAATAAATCATAACAAATAAATAATAAATCAAATCATAAATAATAATATAATAAATTAATAATAAATAAATAAAATGCACTCTGGTTATTCCACTAATCGGGGTCGCACATCCCAGTTGGTGCCATAATTACTTCTAAAAATCAAATGGTCAAGGAGGCATGGGATCGTGTAAATGGAGATTTTGAACCTTTGACTTCATTCCCCAGAAGTCCTTAGTATTTCCCCAAATTCCCTCTAATCTCTTCTGCGTCTCCACCTTGGTGAGATCACGTTATTGGTGTTTAAGTGGATGGATGTTCCTCCCATGCTCTCTTTTTGACCTGCAACTGGGCTGAATTCAGGCAGTTCTTTTGCTTTCGTTATTATTTAAAAATGTTATAACATATAAGATTTAGTTATTGTATATTCATTTTAATCTTTACAGGATATACTGGCCAACCCTATTAGAAACCATTGCAATTATTAGCTTGACGTGGAAGATAGTAAAGTGAGTTGTGCTCTTCCGTGTTCTTGATCCACCAAACAGAAATATAATTGGAACAAATCAGAAATACACAATCTGGTGGAAATGCTCTAGGGAAGATGGCACTGACCACTAAAAAGGGTCAACCATGAGTTAGTACGAAATAGATGAAAATACGAATGTTTTCATTATGCATAAGGAGTATGTCATCACAAAACTGGACATAGATCCGACCAATTTCTTTGTTCTGAGGGACACAACAAGTGCAGGGCAATGGTCAGAGACAACTTCATCCCTAAGGCTAGATTCGATAAAATAAGAGATTTGATGTGCGGTCACTGAAAATCTTCACTTACTACCAATCTAGCAATTATATCGAATCATGAAATGTATACAAAGAAAACAACACTCAGGTCCCCCCAGATTTTCCATTTCAGATGGGCACGCTACATTGGAGCATCAAGAAGTTCTTGAGATTGATGGGAAGAATCGGATGCCAAAGCTGGCATTTGCTGTAATCATCATATGTATTTGACAAAGTATAAAATGATTTCAGGACCTGAACACAGCAGTGTTGCTATATTAAGAACTTTAGGAAGAAAGGTGGAGCCATCAATTTATATCTCATCAAATACTAACAAAGGAGAAACTAGTAAAGGAATGAGCAAGTATTAATCACTTATTGTTTGCTAGGCACATGGTAAGCATAGGGAAAATACAAATACAAGGAAGCAAGAGAATTGTTTACAAAGAACTTTTATTAAAGAGGAAAGGCAGCCTAGAAAGAGGAGCTAGAAAACAGAAAGGAAGGGGATGCTTTGCTGCCACAGCCTGGTATAGGATTGGTCAGAAAGTGCCAAGATGTCCTGATGTTAGGTGAAATAAAGTGAAAACTCGCCTACTTGAACCCATGCTCCTCCAGTCAGAGTTTGATTTCTACTGGGAGGGACATGAGGAAGATGGCCACATTGAATGGGTTATGCTTTGGCAATGTACAGAAGGTGATATGAGTTTCTAATTATAGTCAAGGTAAGGTGAAACTTCACCTATCGGAGTCCAGGGACCCCATGACACAGTCCTGATACTAGTAGAGTGAAGAGGCTAGACAGAAACCCCGCCACACCCACCCCAAAGCAATGGAAGTCTATATAATTTTCTGGCTGGAACATGCAGCAGAAAACTTGAACATTTTGTGTTTTAATTAGTCAATCAATCAGTAA
This sequence comes from Monodelphis domestica, assembly GCF_027887165.1. Classification (NCBI taxonomy): domain Eukaryota; kingdom Metazoa; phylum Chordata; class Mammalia; order Didelphimorphia; family Didelphidae; genus Monodelphis; species Monodelphis domestica. The sequence continues at coordinate 9,296,706 of NC_077230.1, read as the reverse complement.
ACTAGCACATATTAAGCACCTACTGTGTGCAAGGTACTGTGTTAAACACTGAGAATACAAAGAAAGGCAAAAACTAAAGGTAATAAAAAAGAAACTTCTAAAGGACATTTGGAAAACCAAAAAAATTGTCAAAAATTCAGATTTCTTTAATTAGCATTTGAAAGCAAAAGATTGAGGAAATTTGTCAGAGACAAACCAATATGAAGAACAAACCCAAGCAGAGACCAAGAGGCAAAGAAATCAGAATAAAGAGAGAAACTATGAAGAAGGATGTCGAAAAATCCTGATCATAATGACACAGAAAACTTGTATAACATTAACATAATGAAAGGCAGCCTAATTATGTCATGCCCTGACACTCGAGTGTCTCTGAAAACCTGTAAAGCAGCAGGGCTAAATAAGATCCATAATTATTGCCTCAAAGGCTTCCTAGTAGCACCTGAAGTGCTAATAAAGCAATTTACTAGTTTCTTTCTCAGAAGCATGTGATCCTTCTGCTTTCTCCCTTTTTTGCTTTGCATATAGTAAGCATTTACTAATCCTTCTTATTCATTCATTCTTCATCAAAGGACAGTAATATAGATCCATTACACGTTTCTGTATTTTGTACAAATAATGGCTATTTTTATTACTAAAAACAATTCTACAAACACTCAAATAAAACCATATATTGACTGACAAGTAGAAAGGGTATGCGCCCGAGTTTCAGGAGTGTAAAAAGAAATATTATCAATTCATTGATTATGGAATAAGTCAACTGAAAGTGCCATAACATTTCTTTATTGACTATTGGAAAGTCTTTTACTCAATTCTGGATTCATAAGGCATTAAAACTACTATAGAAACTATGTGGAGCTGCATTTACACATAGTTTCTATAAAAATGAATATGCGATCTATAATGATATTGGTATGTGGCTTCTATTATACAAAAATATGACACATTCTGTATGCAAATATATAGTAAAATGCTAGAGTATTTGCAAAGAAGAAGGAAGAAGAAGGAGGACGAGATGGAGGAAAAGGAGGAGAAGAAGGAGAAGGAGGAGGAGAAAAAAAGCAAGTTCTTTCTCTGAAGGCAGATGGCATTTTTCATCATGAGTCTCTACTAGGACTGTCCTAGATCCCTGCATTGCTGAAAATAGCTAGCTCCTTCAAGTTCATTTAAAAAAAGGACGTGTCATCGAGCACAATGTTCTGGTTCTGCTCATTTCATCTTGAATGGATTCCTGAAAGTCCAGATTTTTCGAAATCATTCAGCTTGTCATCATAGCCCAATAGTATCCAGCACAATCATCTATCACCACTTGTTGTCATTCCCCAATTGATAGACAACCCCTCAATGTCCAATTCTTTGCTCCCACAAAAGCTGCAATAAATAAAAGGTGGCATTTTCCAAGGACAAAGCATCCCTGTTGCTCATGCTGCTGCAGGGTTTGTCATCCAAAGCCTCAGGACCAAATTGGAGTTTCTGGTGGCCAATAAAGGCTCAATGACTATTTAAAAAGGTTTTTAGGAAAATAGCCTGTCTGGTCCTTCTGGTGGTGGATGACAGTAGATATCTCCTGCCACACACTATCTCTTGGCCTTCTAGATCGGTTTTTACAAATTACTTGGCTTTAGGGCTGTTCCTGGACAAACTCTGACTTCAGGAATGCAAGAAACATGGCATAGCAGTGCTGAGGGAGGGGGAAAATGCAAAAACAGAAAGAGAGCAAAAAGAAAACAAATAAAGCCATGAAGTAGCTACTTGAAGGAAGGATTCTAGAGGGGAGAAAAAACCCCGAAACTCTGGCCTCTCCACTTCAGAAGGATGGAGTCTTGGGTCTAAAAAGTCTGGATCATGAGGTGGATGATGCTAGATATCTAGTTCATATTGGTATAAAGATGGGATCTGAAGTAGGAGCAGGAATTTCAGGGCCAGAGTAAAGAAGATAATATGTGGAGTTATTTATCCTCATTATAGGTCAGAGTCATCCGGAGTTAGGCAGCAAGGAGGTCGTTATCTTCTTTTAAAAAATTAATTAATTGGTTTATTTGTTACATGCCTCGGTAATTCCCTTCCTTCCTCCCCTCCTCTATTGGAGAAGGCTTCATTTGGCAAAAGGATTGATGTCTCTATAAAGCTATGTCTTGTTATTTTCTCTTTATTCATTTTTTCTCTGGAGGGGGATATACACATCATTCTGCAAACAATTTTTTGGGGGGCTCTATATGATGTTTTCTTGGTTCTGCTTGTTTTCCTCTTCATAATTTCAGGTGGGTCCTTCCATGTTTTTTAAAAAAAACGAGCCTCCTTTTCACTGCATGCAGCCTGTCTTGGGCCAATTCCAAGAATTTGCTTTATTTTCCCTGATATACAAAGTCAGGACCTTTCTGTTTCTGGGGTCTCCATGAGAGAGGAAGAAAGAACACGCAGATAATTATTTAGAGGCGTCTTCTGAAAGACTGCTTCATCTCACCCCCCCCCCCTTTCATCATGGAAGAATAAACAGTTTCATTTTCTGTGAGCAAAAAGCAAGCAAGTCACACTCCAATAATGTCATCCCTTGATTCACTAAGCCCTCCATGGGAAGAAGTTGTCCAGTGACCACCGGATGATTTACCAACAGCAATGTGGAAGGTCCAAGCAATAAACAAAGATCTATACTGAGCCCAGAGGATATGGACACATGCAGAGACAACATGATATTTTAGAGGTCTATTTTGGGACTGGACATCCTTTATTATATTATTCTGCAATATTCTGTAATACGCCTAGTTCTTTCCAAATTGGCCTGATTCTTTTGAAGATACATCAAAATTCATAACCTTGTCATCGTTTCCACTTTCCCTTAATCCTTATATTTAGTCAGTTGGCCAAGATTAACTCCACAAAATTTCTTGCCTTTATTTCTAATTTCCATTCTCAAGGTACCATCATTCAGGACTTAATTACATTTATTCTGCACTATTATAAGAGCTTCTGATTGATTTCCTTGCTTAAAGTCTATCCTTTAATTTTCCTTTGTGCACGGACCTAAATTATCTTCCATGGCATAGTTCTGATGTTTATTTCCTTCTTAAACATTTTGAGTGAGCCTTTGTTATGTCCATAATAAGGTACAAATTCTTCAGGATGACATTCAAGGCTCTCTCTAGTTCCCAAATACTTTCCAAGCTTATTTTATATGACATCTCTTGAAACTCTATAACCCCTAGTGATGATGAAATCTTTTTTTAAAAAAATTTTTATTTTTATTCAAAGATCTTATTTTCCCAATTACATATAATAACAATTTTCAACATGTTTTCCAAAATTATAAGATCTAAATTATCCCCTTCCCTTCCTTCCCTCCTCACTCTTAGAGATGGTAAACAATTTCATATGGATTATACATCTATTCGATGAGAAAGTTCTAAAAGGATATATGTATCATATTCCCCAATAAGATTGTAAACAGTTTAAGTTTGTGTAGGCCCTTGTAATTTCTTACTGCTATATATGACACTTTTTTTTACTTAACTATGGCCTTTTTACAGGAATGCTCAGAAGTCCTCTATTTGAATAAAGGTTAATTGATACATCCCTCCCCCCCCCCCCCAATCCCAATAAGATTATATATAGTTTTCCTGGGTTGGTTACTCTTGATTATAAACCTTTGCCTTCCAAGCTCTCTAAAGTGGTGACTGCTAAATCTTCTGTTTTCCTTTGTGGATCCTTGCTATTTCAATTATTTGTTTTTAGCTGCTTGCAGTATTTTTTCCTTGCTTTGGGAGCTCTGGATTTTGGCTATTCCTGGGCATTTTCATCTTGAGATTTCTTTTAGAAGGCGATTCTTTCAATTTCCAATTTGTCCTTTTGATTAAGATAGCAAGGATAGTTTTATTTTTATCATTTCTTCAAAAATGTTTGGTCTCTCTCTTTTTTTTTTTTTGTTCATGACTTTTAGGTAGTCCTGAAATTCTTAAATTCTCTCCTCAATGTTTTTCAGAAAAGTTGTTTTTTCTTTTTTTTAGATAATTCCTATTTTTTCTTTTGACTTTGTTCTGCTATTTCTTGATTGTATTTGTAGTCATTAGCTTTCATGTGGCCAATTCTAATTTTCAAGGAGTTTTTTTCTTCTTCAATAAGTCTTTAGAACTCTTTTTTCCAAGCTGTAAAATCTTATTACATATCTTTCTTTCTTCACTCTTCCTTTTCCCCCAATCTTTTCTTCCATCTCTCTCATTTAGCTTCTAATATAATTTACAGCTTCTTCTTTAACTCTTGTAGGAATTCTTGTTAGTGTTCAGGTTGTATTTTTATTTAATTCTTAGCTTGTATATATTTTGGAGTCATTATCTTTTTCTGTGTTTGCGCCTTGGGCTTCCCTGTCTCATGGTCAGATTCTTTTTTGTTTGTTTGTTTGTTTGTTTGCTCACTCTTCCAACCTCCTTCTTGACTTTGGACTTAATGCTGGTGCTGGACTCTGCTACTTCTTGGGAGGAGGGATATTTGACTTGAACTTGTGTCCTCCTATATCTTTCTACTACTTTGATTGCTCTAGCTGGGGACCAGTGTGCTTTCTTTGATCCCAAAGTGGTGGAGTTAGAGAGGTCTGTTCTCTGCTCTTCTGGTTTGAATTCTGCAAGTTCTGAACTCAGGTTTGAGTTTATTGGTTTGTTTCTGGTTGGAGTTTCAGTTGACCGCTGCTTAAACTCTTGAATACACTACTGACCTGCTGGGAGGCTCTGCACGTTTAGGACCACTGACATGCTAGCTTGTCTTTGGTTTGGGATGCTGTCCTGAGATCAGAGCCATCCGCATAGTTATGATTTACTTCTGGAACTTGTTTCATGAATAGTACCTAGATAAGACCAGTGTTCACAGCCATTCCTCTCTACCCTGTATATGTGATCCCCAAACTGGTTAATGTATGACAAGGTCAGATGGTATCTATTCCTGCACTTAATACTGGCTCAGGGATTGCCCCAGTGCCAAGGATTGCTTCCTGCCGTGGACCACTGGAATGGTCCATTTTCTCTGCCCTATCATGCATGCACTTCTGCCAAGATCCCATTCCCAATGTCCTCAGACTCCTCTTGTCTTCTCCTTAAACTGCCCTAGGTTGGACAAATGACTCACGGTGAATTCTTGGCCTTCCCAATCAGAATTCAGTCTGGTTTATTCTCTAGATCTTTGGCAAGAAGGACTCTAATGCTTCCTCTCATTCTGCTAGCTTGACTGACTCTTTGCGTTATCAAAATAGTTTAGATTTTGTGTATGTCCTGAAAGGATCGTCACACGGGTCTTTGGACCACACAGTGAGAACGCCTGTCTTACAGGATTATGTGGGGCCAGATATCTCCTAACTCAGAAATTACGTAGAGAACCCGTTTCCCAAACTCGGGAAGGATTTTTGATGTAGCAAAACATCAAAGAAAGTATATTCTACATTCTTGGAATCCACATTTCAATGCGCAGAGGCTACCATCTTTGCAATTTGTGTGAACTGTAGCTTATAAGAGAGCAGAAAGAAGAATATTAAGATTTAATAAGCTATGGAGAGTAGAATATAGTAAAACTGGAAGGTGTGTACAGGAGACTTTATCCAGAGATAAATCAGGTTTTGAGGAATTATTAGTGTACAAAATGAAAAGAAATCTCATCGATGGCAAGAAGGATTCACATTGGGAGACCCAATTTGCAAATATACCAAAAACATGTGCTAAGGAAATAAGACGAAACAATCAGATTGAAGATGCAGAGCTTAAGGCAGAAATTGGCAAAATGACTTTTGAAGTTAATTCCATTGGAAATGTAGTGGAAAAAAGTAAGTTGAGACCATTACAAGCTGATACTATAACACTAAAACTGATACTATAACATTAAAAGAAAAACAGAGAGAAGGGAACTACCTTCTGTGGCATGCCTGGGGAAGATGGCCACTTTCAGGTAACATGGATGTCAGAGATGAATGTTCCTTAAAACAACAAGCTGAAATTCAGTGCCTAGACACCTAGATCATCTGGGTAGCTTGTGAGAGGCACACTAGAGAGCAAAGTCAAGTGGTGAGAGTGAATATTAAAAAAAAATTATAGGCTTTTCATACTCAAAAATGAATCCAATAAAATTTGACTTTGAGATTTTCCCAATGTTAGAGGAATGGAAGCAGTGCTTAAGGCAGAAGTTTAGCAAGTGGAAAAGAATATTCTTATTTTATGAGAACTCCCTGCCCAGCGGAAAGAGAAGTAGGTGTCATCATCCTGAACTGTAACTTTCAAATCCCTAGAGTGGAAAGGAAAGCCCTTATATACTCAGACCTTGACTGACAGTGACACCTGTTGGTTACACCTAGAATGCATCCCCTCTTCAACGCCATCTCAAAAATTCTTCTCTTCATCCATTACGATACTAAATGATGCTTTTCCTGATTTCTCCAATCACTAATATCCTCCATACCTAACAACTTTGTATTTAAAAATATATTTTACTTAATATGTTCATGCTTGTGTATTCTTGGTATGTCCTTCATTGAATAGTAAGCTCTCAAGAGAAGGAATAGTTATATTCTTTGTAATTATATCCATTCTCTCTTCCTCTCACAGTGCCTAGAAGGTGCTTAACAAATTTTTATTGCTGTTGATTGACTGTATCCTCCTGCAGAATGTAAGCTTCTTTGGGGAAGGACTATTTCCTTTTTGAACATAGTGCTTAGAATAGAGTATGGGTTTAATAAATGCTTGGTGAATTGAATTGAATTTTGTCTTGTGATGCAAAAAGAAAGGATCTTAGACAAAAGAAGATTTGACAAATGGTAACTGTGTAGTTATTCCCACGAAGTAAAATGGTGAGACGATTCCCCCCCCCCTGCTTCTGTTTTTAAGGCAGAAGAGCAGTAAGGACTAGGCAATAGGTTAAGTGACTTGCCCAAGGTCACACAGCTGGGATGTGTCTGATATCAAATTTGAACCCAGGGCCTCCTGTCTCTGAGCCTGGTTTCGAATCCACTGCGCCACCTAGCTGCCCCATGTCTTTGAAATTTGGCAAACAACTATTAATGCTGTCTGTATATGTTCCAAATATGTTGAGTAAAAATTGTTAATGATGTGAGATCAAAACTTAATAGTTAGTTTCCTTTCAACCCTAAGTGCATCCTAAGTGCCTGCTCCTGGGTCACGACTAAGATAGCTTTTGGTGTTCCCTGCACTTGGAAATGTGAACATATAACATCACATTTAGAGATGCAGAGCTGAAGGCAAACATCTTCTAGAAAACTTTCTAAGGAGACTATCCAGGACGAGATCCCCCTCTGGAAATGTAATGGAAAAAGGCAAATTGAGACTATCACAAACAGTGTCAGTAAATTAAAGCAGAGAGGAGTACTCATGGATGGAGATTTGCCAGATCTTGGAGGGAGACACCCAGCCTCTGGCGGAGCAATGAGGAAAACTTGTCAGGAATACGAGGATGACGCCTCAAAGAATCAGGCGAGTGATTTATTCCTAGAGTTTTTGGCAGTTGTTTTAGTGAATGTATTGATGAGTGTCAGTCTTGGGACAGGGAAGCAGTAGAGTACTTAAAGCACCAAGCCTAGAGCTGAGAGGACCCAGGCTCAAATCTGGCCACAGATACTTCCTAGTTGTATGACCCTGGCTAAGTCATTTCATCCCAGTTGTCTCGTCCTTGCCACTCTTCTGTTTTAGGATTGTCGCTGAGATAGAAGGTAAGGGTTTAAAAAAAAGATGAGTATAAGTTTTGTTAGTGTCCCATTTGCCTGAATAGACATAAGTAATGGCTGATTGGTTTTATGCATGTGCTCTAAATAACACAAGTTCACTACTTTGCTGTCATTCTTGATTCTTCCCTTTTTACTTCACATTCATGCCAACATTCAACCCACAATTCGAAATCTTTTCCCCCCATTTGTGACATTTCTCCAAAAAGAGTTCCCATATTTCCCCAGCTACGACTCCAGTTTGGCCCCTTCTCTCTCTGAGATAGCTGCAACAGCCTTCAACACCCCCCCCCCCCCCCCCCCCCCGGCTTCCTTTCACTGTTCACTGAAGGGTCTCCAAAGCGTCCATCACCCTCCCCTTCTGGCCCCCACTAGAGGGGGGTTGTGAAGTTTAGTTCATGGTGGTCCAGCTCTGCTCTTTGAGCTTTCCGTTGCTTGTTTCTTTATACAGTGCTTGTTTTTATACCCCTGAATCCTTCTGTCTGGTTTAGCCCCCCACCCCATCTCTGTCTCTCTGGCTCTGGCTCTCTACACACAGCCCCACCTTGGGGGCAGCCTTTCCCCTTGACTTGTAGCTCATGGCAGTCCCTTCCCTGGCTTCCCTGAGGTACTTGTTTCCTTGATTCTCCTTCTTTTCTTCTAGGGCTCGGAGGAGTCATCTGCTTTTTGCAGGGTTGGGGAAGGGAACTCAGAGATTTAAGATTTGCCAGAATAGAACCTCCACAGAAACACAGAGCCTCTGGCTTGCCAGGGAACGTGGTCAGGAGCCCTGAAGTGAGGCACACTTACTAGGACAAAAGTTTTCCTCTTTAACCTTTTCCTTTCTCAGTCCCTCCCTTGTCTGTACTCAGAGCTCCGTGTAAAGATGATACAAGCTTTCTGGCTACTCCTTCCATTACTGGGTGCACCTTCACTTAGACCTCTGGTCAAGGTGGATGGTTCATTGGCCGGCATCATCACCACCTTCAGCATCTCCCTCTACTACTCAAAGGGACTGTCATCATTCAGCTCACACTTATCAGGTTTCTGGTAGCTATTGTCTATAGATCTCCAGGACATTCTCCTACTTTATTCAATGAGTTCAATGATTGGAAGGCCTTTTTTCCCTCCTCCTCAATTCTGGCCCTAAATAACTTATCCCCCCCCCCTTTTATGGAGAGGTTAAATTGGTCCATAGAAAATGAATAATCTGCTTCATATTTATCACCCAATCAAGTTTCTGGTAGGGAATTTCAATATACAGTTTGATGAGAAGTCCTGGTGGGTGAGGGAAGAGAAATGGGGACTATGAAAGAAAGAATTGGATAGGAAATGAAGAGTTTGTCACAAAAGGTACAAAACTATATCAAATCAACAATCTATTTGAAAATTGAAGGCACCAAGTAGAAGCCAATGACTCTCTGAGACAACAAGAAATAGGAAAACAAAATTAAAAAAACTGAAAAACTATAAGATATAGTAAATACAACTGACCTAGAAAACAAATCAAGGATTCTTTAATAGCTCAAGCAGATTGAAGCATCATTGGATCACTTGAACATCACAACCAAAAAAAGAGCCTAGACATTCATTTCAAGGAATCTTAGAAGAAAAATGCTCATATATCTTCAAACAAGAGGGAAACAGAGAAATAGAAAGAATCCACCAGTCACCTGTTGAAAAAAATCTAAACTGAAAACTCCCAGGAACATGAAAGTCCAAATCTATGTCTAGTTCAAAGATGAATTACTGCCAGAAAGAATTCAGATACTAAGGGGCATCATACACAATTTAGAACCTGTAACTATAAAGGAATGGAGAACTTTGAACACAATTGCTTATCCAGCAAAACTAAGTACAATCCAAAGGTGGAGGTGGGGGAGGTTTTATTGAAAAAGAAAGCTACAAAGCACCCCTTGTGGGAAAATTATAGATGTGTAGAAATTTTCTAATTCAAACCCAGCAGTTAAAGGAAATACAAACAAGCAATGATAAAGGACTAAACAAATAAAAACTGCTTGCATTCTACTATGGGGAGGTGAACTGGGAAACAAAGAAAAGGAAATGTATAATAGAATAGAATGGAGGAAAATTCACAATTAATACTCGTAACCATGAATGTGAATGGGATGAACTCACACATAAATATAAAATGTAAGAAAATAGCATCATAGAATTAGAAACCAGAATTCAACATCATGTTATTTAAAAGAAACACTTACAAAAGAAAGGTGTACACAGAGTTAAAAACAAACAAAAAAAAGCTGTAACAGAATCTATTATGCTTCAATTGAAGTAGAAAAGGTAGGGGTGTCAATCATGATCTCCGACAAAACAACAGCAAAAAAGACTAATTAAAAGACATAACAAATTTGTTAGAAAAAAACTATAGACAATGAACTGATATAAATACTAGACACACATACACCCAATAGGATAGCATCTTAATTTTAAAGGAAAAGTTAAATGAGGTACATGGAGAAATAGACAATAAAATTTTAGTGAAGGTTCTCAATTTGCTTCTTGTAAACTCAAAAATAAACAACAAAAAATGAAAAGTCTGATTAGATTTTTAGAAAAGTTAGATATGTTAGACCTTTGGAGAATATTGAGTAGGAATAGAAAAAGATTCTACTTATTTATTAGCTACGATAGCCCCTTCACAGAAACTGAGCATGTATAAAGGGAATAAAAACTTAAAAAAACAAATGCAGGTAAAAAATGCAGAAATATCAAGTGCATTTCTTGCTGACCATAATTCAATAAAATTATATTCAATAATAGGCATTTAAAACAGATTATAAATTAATTGGAAACTAAGTAACAATTCTAAGAATGAATAGATCAAAGAACAAATTAAAGAAAGAATCAAATATTTCATTAAAAATGAAAAAAACAATGAGACAACACATCCAAATTTACAGGATGCAGCCAGAGCAGTACTTAGGGTATGGATACTTCTATAAGGTAGGTCAATAAATTGTGCATGCAACTAAAACAATCTTGAAAACCAATAAATTAACCCTCCCCAACTAAAAACCAAAACAGACATCCCAAAAATGAAAGGAGAGATTTTAGAATATTAGAGGAAAAACAAACATATTGAATTAGTAAGTAAACTTGGAGCTTATTTTTTTTTAAAAGAGAGATTAGACACGCTTTACAACTCTCCCTTTGGGAGAAGAGGGGCCAAGAGTTCCTCTGATTGTGTGTAGGGCAGTGTGTCTCCTGTGCTAAGGGACAGGATGGGCATCTTCCATTTGCCCCAAGGGCTTCCCCTGTGCAGGGACTTTATCTTCCTGCTACCTAAGACTTGCCAGGTCCCCAGATATAAGAATAAGAGGCAAGAGTTCCTCTGAACTTGTGGCTTGTAGCCTGGTGCCTTTCATCTCCTGCTCCAAGTGGGTTCCCTGAGGGAAGGCAGCAAGGGGCTAAGCTAAGCATCTTTTATCTGCTCAAAGGACTTTCCCTTGACACAAAAAAAATATTTCCACATGTGCCAGCATAGGGCAACTTCTACCTTCTTTAGCTAGCCAGACTTTCCAAATGGGATGCTGAAGACCTCCAGTGCAAAGAGGAGCAACCTACCCTTTGACTTTGGGCCTTCCATTTTCTGCTGCACCTGTTCTTTGAGGGAAGAGGAAGAGGAAAATTGGTAGGGAACAGAATTTCTCCTGCTCTGCAGGTTCAACCTCCATCTCCTGATGCACCTTTTTTCCTGACTGATCTCCACCCTTTGGAGGAAAGAGGAGCAGTGAAGCAGGGCCTCCCATCTGACCATCTGACTCTCCTATCTCATGCTGCGCTTGTCTCCAGCCAAGTTGCCAACCTCCATCAGGAAGAGTGACACCCTTCACTGAGTGGTGAACATTCTCACACTTGGTCATACCCTTTACATCTCAGTGATTCGGAACCTTTGGATCTTCCAAATCCAATTCCCCATCTTTCCCATTTCCTTCAACCTTCCTACCCACTTCTGGGTTCCCTCCCTACCGCCATCACTGAGAAACCCCTCTTCTCTTGAGGTTCATATTATCCATATCTACCACTCTATCAATATCCTGATTGATTTTATCTGTAGATCCCCTCCTCCCCAGATCACTTTTTTCCTTCCTCAATGTGTTCAATATATGGCTCACAAATTTCTCTCCTTTCCTACTGCCCTCATACCAGAAGACTTTTTCATCTACACCACAGCCTCCAATTCATGGATCCCTCAACCTTCCAGTTGGCCATCTCCCCAGCACAAGTTACTCTTTCTTCTTTCCCCCATTTTGACTCCTTGGTGAACCAATACAGCTTTACGTTGTCCTCTCTTAAATCAAGCTCCTTCTCATCTTCCTCATTATACCTTGCTGATGCTCAGCTTTTGATCACTCCCATTATCTACCACCTTTGTTCCTCCACATAAACTACTGAATGAAGCTGGAAAAACTTATGCTTCTATTCTGACTGGGTTCACTACAAATGTATCTTTGTATATGATGCTACCTGGGTCCTCTTTGCTGCCAGGTAATTCTACTATACCTCACTTATCATTATTCACTTATTCATTATTGAACTCTCCATGGCAACTCTTGTTTCCGTCCCCAAACCTCCTGTGTCTCCCCCTCCCTTAATTAAGAATTGAAATCATTGCTTCACATCATACATTCACCAATACTTCTTTCTTCACTACTTTTGCATGTAGTCTTTTTCCGTACTAAGGTAAATCTCTCTTCATGCATAAATGATCATATTCCCATCTATCCTCTCCAGCATATTTCCCCCTCTATCATCTCTACTCTTTCCCTTATATTCAACCTCTCTCTGCCTATTGCTTCCATTTTACCTACAAATATACTCATCTCACCCACATCCTCAAAAAAATCCACACTCATTAGTTCCTGTCTGCTAGTTATCATGCTATATCTTTCTTCTTTTTTTGTGGCTAAATTTCTTGAGACGGCCACTTACAACTGATGTTTCACTTCTCTTTTTCTCATCTTAACTGTTTGCAATCTGGTTTGAAACCCCAACTGAATTCCACTGAATTCCACTGAAACCACTCTCTCTCAAAGATCTTCAGATCTCTTAACTGCCAGATCCAGTGTCAATCACCCACTTCTCTATGTTACTTTTCTTCAGGTTTTTCTGATACAGCTTTCTCCTCATTATCTTTTTCCTATCTGACTGCACCTTGTTGGTCTCGGTCTCCTTTGGTAGACCTTCACTGACATTACAGGTAGTAACAGTGGAAGTCCCTCAAAGACTATTTCCTATTTCCTTTTTTCTTCTCCCTCTTTGCAGTTTCATTTGACGATGACTCTCAGATCTATTTATCCAACTCTAACCTTTCTTTAGACCTATAATCTCCCATCTCTCACTACTTTACAACATCTTGACTTAAATGTCCTCTGGATATTTTACACTCCAAATGTCCCAAATTGTACTCATTATCTTTCCTAGATCAACTCTTCTCCTCTTCCTAACTTCCACATTATTATTGAGAATCCCTCTAGGTTTCATCCTTGACTCTTCTTTCTCTCTCAACTTTCATATTCAACCAATGGTCCAACTGCTGAAGATTTTACTTTCATAATATTTTCCCTGTTTCCTCCCCACTTTTCACCTCTGTCACTGCCACCACTCTGGTGCTGTTCTTCATCAACTCACAACTGGACTATTGCTATGATCTGCTGAATGGACTTCCCCACTCCAACTCATTCTCCAACCAGTTATCAAAATGATCTCCTTAAATACAAGTTTGATGTCACCTCTCCTCCTAATCAACAAACTCAAGAACATTCTGTTACTTATAAGATCAAATACAAAATTCTGTTTGGCTTTCAAAGCCCTTCTTAACCTGACCCTTTCCTACCTTTCCAGTCTTCTTACACAGCTTATTTCCCTCCACCTCCTCTCTGATCTAGTGACATTAGCCTTCTCACTCTTCTTCAAACACAATCCTCAATTTCCCAACTCTGAGCATTCTTATTGGTTGTGCCATCTTGAATGCTCTCCTTCCTCATCTTCACCTCTTCGACTTTTTGGTTTTCTTTGAATCTCAGCTCAAGTCCCCAAATGCCTTTCCCAGAAGTCTTTCATCCAGTCTCTTCCTTCTAAGACAATTCCCAGTTTATCCTATCCGTATTCTGTTTTGACATGGTTATCCCATGTGAACTATTGGAGAGCGGGAATTGCTTTTCTTTTATCATTCTTTGTATTTCCAGCCTTTGGCACAGTACTTGGCAAATAGTAGTTTTTAATCCTAATTTGATTGATCCAGTGACCTTTAGGAACCAGGTTGGTGTTTTATCTCTACCACTTTGATGTTTGTATTGTTTTGTATGTATTGATTAGTAAAGCTTTATGGCCTGGATTGAGAAACAAAAGTCCAATTGCTGTTAACATATGTAATAGTCAGTTTGAAACAGGGGCCATGTGCTACATCTCTCTCTTTAAAAGAAAAGAATGCTTACCTTTTCTTTTAGTATTAAGACAGAAAAGTGGCAAGGACTAGGTAATTGGAGTTAAGTGACTTGCCCAGGGTCACACAGTTCCATATGTTACATCTCTAATTAATAATATCAAATTGAGCCATAAAATAGGTATATATGTTATTATATATATATAATCCTTAAAGGTGTTCATCACTGTGGCAGAGGAGATCTACTATAAAATCAAAATGGACAATATTCCTTATATAGCTGGTGCATGTTTGTGGATGGTATCAAATGTATTCAATGAAGCCACAGAACATTTCAGCCTCTTAGATGGGATACTTCGCTACTCAAAAGAATTTAATTTGACGATACATGAAGGAAAAAAATCATAGATACCGACAGCTGAATGGACAACCTAGAGAAATTATCTGTGAATATCTCTGTCTCTATCATCTATCTATGCATTTATTATCTATTTATCTCTATCTATCCATTTATTATAAACATTGCAAAGGGAGAATGAATGAGGCTCTGAACTGGAATGTTATTGGATCTAAGCTCCTCCTTGAGACAAAGGACTTTCTTTCTAATATCTCTATTGTTCTAGTGATCTTATATGGATGCAAAACATACAAACAATAGTCTCTTAAGAATTGCAATAGGATGACCCAAATGTCTTTGGAGAGAATATGATGGAAGTGGACAGTCACATGGGTGGTACATATCAGAATTAGGACTTGAACTCAAGTCTTTATGCCTCCAAGGTTACCGTAACTCTAGTATTTGGACTATAATAATGAAAGTGTGATTTTCTAATCAGATTTTGTTTTCTCTATAAAAATTGATTTCTTCTAAAATCCTTCCTCTGTGGTGATTATTTTAGGAGCATGACTCTAAAGCACCATGAGGGCTTACACTCATTCTTTTATACGGTTTTTTTTATTATTATTTCAGATGTTTTGGGCTGTAACAATAAGATAGACGGCACAGTCCCTTATGGTTGCATTTGAGTGAGTTGAGCAAATTCCTGCTTCTCCTAGAAAGGTGGGAGCTATATCTAGCTCTCCCTACCCAATGCAAGATATTCTAGCTGTTTCTTAAAAGGCATTGAAAGCATCTTGGAGATTTATTTTGATTAGGAGACTGAAATGTGTCCCACTACTGTGGCTCCGTGGTCCCTTGGGTAGTAAACATCCAGCTCACAAAGGCTTGCTAGTCTTTCCACAGGTCTGTGACCAAAGCTCAATAGAACAACAGGGGAAGCCATACTTGGGTGAATCAATGCTTTAGCCTGGAGGATGTGGAGAGATAAAAGACATACCATTTTGTGTGACTACAATGGCAACCCTGTTCTTTTGTCTGGGGAGGAATTTCTAGCCACACTAAGAGTTTGATGAGCAAGCAGGTTGTGAAAGAAACTGCTGAACTTCCCGATCCTGGCAGTCGAAGGGTAATAGCCAATCCAGGAAAATGGAGCAGGATGCTGATTGTTCTGGTGAGAGGGACAACCATCTCCTCAAAAGGATCTTGAAGTCGGGTGGCAAAGGCTCTTCTATCTCATTCTCGTGAATTCTCATGAGATAACGGTTCTCAGGAGCCAGTTTTACAGGTGTTACAATAAGCAAGTATGAGGAATGGGAGTCCCCAGGCTCTCTTGTATTTACATGGATCAGTTCCTCCCCCTCCTTCACCACTGGCTGGTTTCTAGAGTTATAATCTAGTCACAAGAGGCAGCTGATCAAAATGCAATTATAATCCCAATCATTCACATTAAAGTAAAGCAACTTCATCTGTTAGCCTCTGTGTACTCTACAAAAGCTATATAAACCCAATATATATATATATAGGGTAGGTGGGTGGGAGGCTTGCAGCTATGAGTAGGAAATCTTCCTTTCAATTTATTTGACCTCCAGTCCAGGAGATCTTCTGGTGAGTGAGATTCTCTTTGGGTTCCCTATGAACCCGAGTTGAGAAATTCTCCATAAATGAACATCCCTTACCTGCTCTGAATGGCTTTACCCTGTTATAGCTAAGTAAACCTTTATTTGTTAACTATTCTTTCTATTTACCCTCTTACTTTCTGTCTTAGAATCAATACTGTGTATTGGTTCCAAGGCAGAAGAGTGGTAAGGGCTAGGCAATGGAGGTTAAGTGACTTGCCCAGGGTCACACAGCTAGGAAGTATCTGAGGTTAGATCTGAATCCAGAACCTCAACCAGTGGGTTGAGCCACCTAGCTGCTCCCTTTCCCTTTACTCTAGTGTAAGACATAAACTACTAAGGGACGGGCCTAAATCAAGTCAAACTCATTACATTTGTTAACAGTTGTGCAAGATTGGATCCAAGGATGAACTCCTTGAAATGGGGATGGATGATGCAGAAGAAGGGGAATCCTAGGTGCCCTTGTTGCTTCTGATACAGCATCTTGAAATGGTGGCTTCTCCCACTGTCTTTAGGGAATTAGTGAGTAAAATGTCTGTGGCTTTTTAGCAAGGTAAGCCCAATGTGTGTAATAGAGGAGATACTTGAGGGTGTCTATTGATCAATACTGGATGACTAATTGATCAAAGGTTTTCCTACCCTCCTCCCTTTACCTCCCTCTTCAGAAGCCTCAGCTTCTCCTCCCCTTTTCCCTTCAATTCACTCAGTGTGGACTATGAAGTTTAGAGAAGATACTCTTTTCTCTCTTTTCTCAAGTAAGGGTTTATTGGGAAAGACAGGACAAGGATAGAGGATGAGGTAAGAGGGATGGGGTTTTCCCTAGTCTATTCAAGGAGCCTTGGTTTTGATGATATTGGGGAAATGACAATCAGTCACTAGCAGGGACAGTCAGAGAGTTAGGAGGACAAATTGTTTGTCTTCTTTCTTCTTTTTCTTCTAACCAGCCAGTTAAATATCAGTCAGTCAGCAAAAGCTTCAGGGTCTTCACCATCAGCCACAAGCAGCCAAAAGCTTAGTTCACAAGGCTCTCCCCCAGCTCCAGAAGCCCAAAGGGGTCCAGTTCAGAAGCTTCTCAGCCCAGTTCAGCCTGACTTGGCTCCAACTGTCTTTCCCGGGAACATTCCAATTGGAATGCTCCTTTTGATTGACAGCTCTTCTTCTGTCCTCAGCTTTCTGTCTTGCATGCATGCCTATTCTCTCTTTTACATGTGTCATTAAGCATACCCTGAAAAGCAGCAGTAAACTGTTGGTGGTTGAAACTGAATGATCTTGTTTTTTGTTTTTGGTAAAATACGAATCTTATCAGCTACTGGCTTACCACTTTTGTTGGCTCTGCGCTTTCCAGTCTGGTCACTTAAGCTTCTTCCAAGTTCTACTAAAGGACTTCCCCAGATCTCAGTTTGCCTTAGTGATAAGAAAAACTCTGGCTCAGGCTCTATCTTGAACTTCTTGAAGCATTTGCTTGAAGTGGACACATCACGTACACTGCTGGTTTGTGAAATCAAGCTTGACACTTCCACCACAGTTCCTGTTTTAACCCACTAGGTTCCTGTTTTTCCTGATGGGATAATATTTATCTTCTCTTCTTGTTATCTCTAAAATTCTACTGAACTGCCCTTTTGAATTGCTTATGCAACTAAAGGCTATAAAAGATGTTATGATATTTATTTGGAGCATTGCTATAGCAATGGTTATCCAGTGCCACCTTCCCTCTGAGTGAATAAACTGCAATAAAATTTGTCTTTGGCTTGTGCTGGCCTATTGGCAGTTGCTAGTTGATGAATTCACCGAACACCTTCAAAATTTTAGGAAGGAATTGAATTTGGAGGAAGGGAAGCTATTTTTTTTCCTTTATAGAAAAATACGTTGCCTTTTTGGAACCAGTAGAATGGATAGTAATCAACAAATTGCCTATAGGGAGAAACCACCTAATTTAGAAACTAATAAGAAAAATCCACCTAATATAAATTTGATGGTATTATTACCTTGATATTTGGAAGGGATAACTTTTACATTTTATTAGACATAAGATTTTCTGGGTATTATCTTTGTACCTTGATCGGCTTAATTGGATGGACTTTATCTTCAAAGAGTGGAGTAAGGGGGCAGCTGGAGTAAGAGAGTCAGGCCTAGAGACGGGAGGTCCTAGGTTCAAATCTGGCCTCAGACACTTCCCAGCTGTGTGACCCTGGGCAAGTCACATTGCCTAGCCCTTCCCACTCTTCTGCCTTGGAGCCGATACACAGTATTGACTCCAAGAAGGAAGGTGAGGGTTAAAAAAAAAAGAGTGGAGTGAGATGGATGTGTGAATGGGTAAAGAATATTTGGTTTTGAATGGTTTGGGGGGACTATAATTATGGCTCACAACAGTATAGGTATAGTCCCTATCCTAGATATCCCTGGGAAGGTGGCCATTTCATTGTGTTCCCCACCAGACCAGTGGATCTGTCAAGAAAAGAGGGAACTTCTATGGCAATGTGCTTCCTCAGAAAGGAAGAAAATACTCTTTTCAACCAGTCTGCAGGAATCTGCCCTTGTGGGATCTCTCTGCACTTTCATTGTCTTTTAGCTCTTCACTGCTATTTGAAAGGTCTCCATCCTTAGAGGGAACTTATAGAGCTGTTGATAGTCTACCTAACCTCTTTCCTCCATGATTAACACTCCCCCCCCCCAGTCATGCCCTCTTCTTCCTCGCGCCCCAGCAGTCAAGTTTCATTCCTCATCTTGCACTCCGTACTCTCTTAGTCTCATCTCCCTCAATCCTATCTCTCCTCAAATATCCAAGTATCTAATGATCCTTACCCCCTTTACAGTGTTCTTTGGAATACTTGTCTGATCAGTTTAAAGAAAAGCTGGCTTTCATCTTAAATTTTTTCCTTTCCTGCTTTTTTCATCTTCTTTCTACTCCCTTAAACGTGACTCCCTCCTGTTGACGTAGCTTCTCTTGTACTTCATGCTCCTGATTCACTGGTTGAAGTTAGAGAGTTGGGATTCTCCTTTGCTCCCTGTTGCTACTACCTCTAGGCTTTCCCTCTACCTCCATCACCCAGCAACATCTCCTTCTTTGAAGATCACTCAATCCACCCACAAAGATTAGCTACATATAGTATCTTTTGATTACCCATAAGGGTTCCACTTTCACGTTTATGAACTCTGAAAATCCTTCATCTGATAATAACCTTGTATTATTTCTTCTTTTCCTCTGCCTAACAACCCTTAACCTTGTTCACCATCCTTACTGTGATCTTTCACTCCTCTTCTCCTCTGATCTTTCCCAGGTCATTCATCTACACTTGCACCTCCCTTCTCCATCTTGATCATTCAGTTCCAACTAACTTCTACCCCAAAGTCACTTGCTGCTTTATCCCATTGATAATGGTACCATTCCAACCCTCAACTTTGGATTACTCCCAGATGCAATTGTTTTCATTCTTATTCATTTTTTCATTCATTCATATTTCATTCTTATTCACGTGCTGTTAAACAAATTGGAGAAAAAGCACAACATGTCACTGGATTCACTGATATCTATGTTGGACTTCACAATCCTTTTATTTTTCCCAAATTGAGTCACTCTCCCATTTATCACACATCACAGGAAATGAACAAGCTGAGAAAGTGGGAGGCTAGGGTGTTTGAGGGAATATAAATCTGCAAGTTGAAGTCCCTGGTAGGAGGTCAGGATCTGGGGACAAAAGAATGTGAGCCAGGAACTGAACTCACTAAGGAAAGGAGAAAGTCTTGGAAGTCAGTAGATCATGTTATTGGAGTCCTGGTTAGATGTTAAATATGGATGAAATGAACCTTGAGAAAGGAAAGGTTACTAAGTGATGGTAGCAGAGGGAGAATCTAGAAGAATGAAGGAGGAGCAGAGATTATTCCAATTCCTTCATCACTAGGGAATGAAGAAGGCATATGAAATTATAACCACTGCTGGAAAGGGTATCCAGGGATGCGGTGCCATCAGGAGGGTATTCTGAAATCCTTTCTGATAATAAACTGGAATCATTCCTTCTTTTCCTCTGCCTTGTTCCTCATGCTCATTGTAATCTCAGAGTGTTAGGGAATATAAGATAGTAACCAATATTGGCCTAGATTTCTTCTGCTCTTTGGGGCTAACCTCCTTGAATAGGAGGCAATCCAGCTTCCAACCCTATCACTCTACCAAAATTATTCTCTCCAAAGTTACTGATGATTGCTTCATTGCCAAATCCAATTATTTTTTCCCCTCAATCTTCTTTTTCCTGGACTTGTCTGCACGGTTGATCACTCTTCTTCTGGATACTTTGTTCTTTAGGTTTTCCAGATGCTGCTCTCTTAGGTTTTCTTCCTATATATCAGACCACTCTTCAGTCTCTTTTGCTGGATCCTCATCCATATCATGCCCTCTAAGGACAGGCGTCCTACACGGTTCTATTCTGGAAGCTCTCCTCTATATTCCTTTGGAATCTCATCCAGCTCTCATGGATTTAGATACTCTTTCTATGCTGATGACTTGAAAATCTACCTATCCTGCCATAACCTCTCTGCTGACCTCCAATCTCAGATTTCCAGTGGTCTTACAGACATCTGGGACTGGATGTCCAGTGGACAGTTTAAACTTATCATGTCCAAAATTAAATTCATGGTTTTTCCAACTAAATCCTTCCCTTCTCCCCAACTTCCCTATTACTGTAGAGGGCAACATCAGCTTTCTAGTCTCTCAGGCTCACAACTGAGGTGTTATCTTGGACCATCTGTCTCTCAACTCCCATATTCAATCTGTTGTCAAAGCGTGTACATTTTACCTTGCAGTGTTCCTTAAGTGTGTCCTTTCTCTCCTTGGACCCTACCATCACTCTGGTGCAGATCTTCATTGCCTTAAATTGCTGTGAGAGCTTGCTAGACAGTCTGCTTAAGCGGTCTTCCCCTACTCCAATCTATCTTCATTCAGTCACCAAGTGATTTAAGTACACATTATACTCTTTCCTACTCAGTAAATTACATCAGTGACTGTCTGTCACCTCCAAGACCAAATACAAAGTCTTCTATTTTGGCATTCAAAGCCCTTTATTACTCAACCTCTTCCTACCTTTCTAGTCTTCTTATACCTTATTCCCCAACACATATTCTTTGATAAAATGATATTGATCTTCTAGTTGTCCCACAAAAAGATGGTATTTGTTGGCTCTGGGCATTTTCTCTGGTTGTCCCCCACATCTGGAATGCTGTTCCTCCTCATCTCAGCCTACTGGCTACCTTTAAGTTACAATTAAAAGCCTTTCTTTTGCAAAAAGACTTTCCTGGCCCCCTCTTAACTCTAGTGCCTCCTTCTCTTTATGAATTCTTTTCCATTTATACTGAATATAGTTTGCTTCTACACATTTGTTTGTATGTTGTGTGGAAGAGGCATGAAGGAAGAGAGAATTTCATGCATGCAAGACAGAGAGTAAAGGACCTCAGATGTCAATCAAGAAAGACCATTTCGAATAGAATGTTCCCAGGAAAGTCAGTGGGAGAGTCAAGCCAGACTGAAGAGGGATAAGCTGGGAACATGTCCCCTGTTAGCTTCTGTCCTAGGCTGAAGTCTCTTGGCTTTTGGAGAGGGGAGGCAAGAAGAAGGTTTTGTGTGGCTGATGGTGGTAGTTGAACCTGAAGAACTGATTGTATTTTTGAGATTTGAGTTTGAAGGAAGAAAAAAGAAGATTAAACAGTTGTCCTCTATCTCCTGACAGACTTTGTGTCACAGTTGTGACAGGACTGACATTTCCCAAAATCCTTCTAACCCTCCTAATAGATTAGGGACAACCATATCCCTCTCACCTCAATTTCCATTCTTATCCTGGTTTTTTCCCCAATAAACCTCCTTACCTGAGAAAGGGGGGAAAAATATCTTCTCTAAATCTCACAGTTCACCTTTGAGTTACATAGAAAGGTGATTCACTAATAGGGGGAGGGGAAGGGAGGCAGGAGGGTGTGGATGGAAAACTGGGAGGTGAAGGGTGGAGGGTAGAAAATATCTTGATCTATTAGCCATCAGTAGTGATCAATAGGCAACCCCAGAATCTCTCTCTCTAGTAGCATCTCTCCATCTCTCAGAAGTATCTCTTTACTAGACACCCTGAGGTTTCCCCTCATAAGAGCTCTCTAGTCACAAGCCAGAGTATCTACCGTTATTACAACCAGACATATTCCCATAGATTATCCTTTCTATTACAGTTGTCTCCTCACATTAGATGTGAGCTCCTCGAGAGCAGGGATTCCTTTTGTCTCTTTTTGAATACTCAGTACTAAGGTCACTGTCTGCCACATAGTAGGCATTTAGAAAATGTTTCCAAATAAATGCCACATAGTAGGCATTTAGAAAATGTTTCCTGACTACCTGACTAGACCGAATAAGAAAGGGAGAGGTTGGAGATGAAAGCAAATGTCTTAACTATGGAACAGGCATTCTAGAGAACACTGTGGTAGGGACTGGTAGATCTGAAATTGGATGTTGCAGATGTCTGGTTGAGGGGGGCTGAAGTAAGGGACTGGGCAGTGCGGGATAGGGAGTGAAGTCTGTACAATGACTGATGACTGAAGTATGAAGTGAGAGTACCATTGAGGAATCAGTTGGGACAGACGATCAAAAATTTCTGGGAAAATGCCTCCCTCAGGAAAGATGCTACATTAGATAAATGTAAGAAGACATGATTTTCAACAGAAACGTAGATGTAAGGGCTAACAAAACAAGGGATGGAGAAATAAAATTTGGCATGTGAATAAAAATAGATTGTTGGGACACTGTGAAATTCAGACTGGATGTTTTGCCCTGGGACAGTAGTTCCTGCTCTTCCTTATTGATGTTCCTGGTTTTGGTCACTACTGGGCCATGTGTCTGTTCATATAGTCTCTCGAGCTTTAGATTTGCTTAGTCACATCTTCCCCAAATTTTCCTCTTTGACTATAAGGGACTCAGAAAATGCTGAACGAGATATGCAGAATAATAAGGAAGCTGCTCTTTTCATAGATCTAATCGAAGAATAACTCAGTGGCAAATAGTAAAAATGTAGGATTGTCACGCATTCCTTTAGGAGATCTTAATTAGTTTCTTGAGTGAATCAGTAAGGAAACAATGGATATCATGAAGGATCTGGGTGACCTTTAAAAGTCAATTCACTGTATCCAAGAGACAAACTCAAAGAGAAATTGAAAACAGAACTGGAGATCCACAGGGAAATGTTAAAGTGGAAGCATCCCAAAGAAAGGAGTCAGGACTCCGGGAGTGAGGCTACTTTGGCAGAAAAGGCATGGAGAGTGTTGAGACAGAAACTGTGCTGAGGAAATTCCCCCAGAGAGTAGATCCCAAAGTGGTCATCTTGGCTTCCATTCCTCCTCTTGGGCTTCCTTGGCGGAAGTTGAAAGCTTTCCTTATATCACAGGAAAATACGTTTACCTCTTGTTGTTTGCATTATCTTTATACACAGTGCTAACCATAGGTCTGTCTGGATATACTTTAAGGGGAATAATATAGCAATTACAGAGGAGCAGACATTGATTTAGGACCCTGTCTCTGATGAGGGGCCAAGCTAGCCTTCTTGCTATTTCTCCTAATTAAGTCTCCATTTCTCATTTCTGTGCTTAGGCATTGGTGCTTCCCAGGTCTCCTGACATATGTGTCCTTGCTGCTTGGAACTCCTGGGTTCCTTCAAGCCTCAGCTTAAGAACCCCTTTCTGCAGGAGGCTTCTCGTCACCCTCCCTGTCTCCTTGTCTGCTAGTGTTTTTCCCTTCAGTTCCTTGGTATATGATTTATATGTCTTGTACATGCCTATACATGTACATGACTTCCTAGTTAGAATATAAGCTCCTTTAGGGCAGGGACTATTTCATTTTTGTCTTTATGTGTCCTGAGAATAACTAATAAGTGCTTTAAGTGCTGAAGACGGACTCTTTTGTTGACTGCTTTCATTCACGTTGTGAGAATGAGATGGACAGGAGAGAGGCTATAATGGTACTAGATGTAAAGTTCAGATAGGGTTTATGTGAAAACATGTGCATGAGAAGGCTTCCATTCCCCTTAGGAGAAGGATTGTCCATACCAATGGAATCACAGTCACAGAAATATTAAGTAATAAAGTAACCACTAATCTAAGATCTTTATTTACAAATTCATTATTAACATATCTAAATCCCGTTATTTGCCAGTGGTGGTTGCTGATTGTCTATGGAATATTTGTATTTATATATTTTATATATCAAGAACTTCCATGAATATAGGATTCTATGGTTAAATGCTTATCTGAAAAAATATATCAACAATGGGGGGATTATTTAAACCCTTTTGAAAAATGAAAATCAGATCTTACCTGGGAATTGTTTGATGGCCACAGGTCTCACTTTGTAGGGAGTGCTGTAAAATAGAGCATAGTTCCTTTTTTAATGACTCATAAAGTCTTATCTTATGTTAAGTATAACAGCGATGAACTTCAGAGCCAGTTAAAAATTCAACAGATAAAGAACTAAGTTTCTTTGGGATGTTATGGGTCTCTTCTGCAGCTGAATTCTAAATGCTTTAAAAATATAATACATAGCCAGGCTTA
This sequence comes from Monodelphis domestica, assembly GCF_027887165.1. Lineage (NCBI taxonomy): Eukaryota > Metazoa > Chordata > Mammalia > Didelphimorphia > Didelphidae > Monodelphis > Monodelphis domestica. The sequence continues at coordinate 9,272,101 of NC_077230.1, read as the reverse complement.
GAGATGGGAGGTCCTAGGTTCAAATCTGGCCTCAGACACTTCCCAGCTGTGTGACCCTGGGCAAGTCACTTAACCCCCATTGCCTAGCCCTTACCACTCTTCTGCCTTGGAGCCAATATATACTATTGATTCCAAGACAGAAGGTAAGGGTTTTTAATTATATATATATGCATATATATATAATACATATTCATGAAACTCATATTTGGCCAGTCAAACCAAAGTTGTAACAATTTTAGAACTGATCATCTTCTAATGTGATTAGAATTATATGTAATGGAATGTAACGTAATTACCACAGGGCTTTTAGTTGACTTGTTATCATCCCAAATTCTAAGGTAATCTAGGAGTATATTTGAATATTTCTGAATTAATAAAGCTGGAAGATCTTTCTCATTAATAAATTATCTTGCTCTGAGTCCTCCCTTCAGTTAATTGAATATTGCCTAGTTAGTAAACTGGGGAGACCTCTTCATAGAAGCAGATGCTCAGTTCTCTGTCCTTACTTCTCACAACCTCTCATCTCTTGTTTGTTTCAAGTGTGTCTGACTCTTCATGACTCCACCTGGAGTTGTCTTGGCAAAGATACTGGAGTGGTTTGCCATTTCCTTCTTCAGCTCACTTTATAGAGGAGGAACTGGGGCAAACAGGGTGGTTTAGGGATTTGCCCCAGGGTCACACAGTTAGTATCTAAGACCAAATTTGAATTTAGGAAGATGAATCTTCCTGACTTCAGTCTCTATCCATCAGCTACCTAGCTCCCTCTAATCTCTTGGGTTTAAATAAAATACCAAGTTACTAGCTATGCAATTTATTAATAGAGCCTCCAGTAATATAAAGAAATAATTATAATATTTAGCTGTGTAATAGATTACAACTCAAATCACCACTAATAATCGTCATTGCTCTTTACTACACGTCTGAAACACAGTCTTGCCATTCAGCTTTTGAGAGAGTAGCCAAAGCCTTTCATAAATAAAGAGAAATAATATTATCCTTATTTATTGATAACATAAGGGTAAATTCAGTCACCTAATAGAATAAATTCTTACTGTGAAATAGTAGTTAAATATATAGCACCAGTAAAAACTGAAAACTTTCCTTCCTATCTTCCTTCCTTCCTTCCTTCCTTCCTTCCTTCCTTCCTTCCTTCCTTCCTTCCTTCCTTCCTTCCTTCCTTCCTTCCTTCCTTCCTTCCTTCCTTCCTTCCTTCTTTCTTTCTTTCTTTCTTTCTTTCTTTCTTTCTTTCTTTCTTTCTTTCTTTCTTTCTTTCTTTCTTTCTTTCTTTCTTTCTTTCTTTCTTTCTTTCTTTCTTTCTTTCTTTCTTTCTTTCTTTCTTTCTTTCTTTCTTTCTTTCTTTCTTTCTTTCTTTCTTTCTTTCTTATCTTTTTTCAAAAAGCAGTAAAAGCTTTCCAGTCCTCACAGATGACTTGCCAATAAGTTAAAGTCAAAGTCTCCCCACTAACTCATCAGAAAATAGCAGCTAGATTGACAATCTCTAACAAACTTTTCAAAGAATGATCAATGAACTATAAGTGTTCAAGTTTACAAAGCCAGCAAAGATGGTGGAATAAGAGGATGGAGTATGTCTTGTTCCAGGATGACTCTCCAAGATCTAAGAAGAATGCCAGATTGAGTAGAAATTTAAGGACTGATTTTCTGATGCCAAGATAATGAATTGAGACCCTAGTCATTTAACCATGGCCCAAACTGTGGCACAATGGTGGCCCTGCAGCTTTATCACTTTGACTCCAGAGCAGGATAAAGGATTAACCCCCCACCCCCACCCCATCCCAGCTCCGGACCCTAACAGGCCAGCTGCTCCATCACTCTGAACCTATAGAGAACCTTCTAGCCTGCTAATGGGCTGTGCCCAACAATTGTTTCTTGGAAGGACAGCTCTAGAATTGTGCTGCCTAGCCCTGCACTAGATTCTGGAGCCTGTACAGTCTGTGATGGCATTGATTAGTCAGTTCCCTGGATCAGTCCCGATGAGTTTGCTGCTCTTTGCCTGGAGCTGCCCAGCTTATCCTTGAAGAACACAACACTCAGTACACAGAGAAAGCAGTAATAGGACCCCAGAGAATCCAAAGCAAGAGCAAATGAGCCAGAACTTCCCCTTTAGAAGTGCTCAGCGCCTGACTCAAATACAGTCTCAAAGCAGGATGGAAGGCTGGAAGAATGAGTAAATGAAAAAAGATTCCTGTGATAATGTGTTGCCAGGAATGCCCAAAACAGAAACCTGGAAGAGGTGAATAATACGGGAAGGACACATTCCCCTTACTATGCCCCCAAATATCCACCTCTTCCCTTTTCTTAGGCCCTCCATCCCTTTCCTCCTAACCCTAGTTAAACCGTTACTATTGTCTGATAATAGCCCAGGTTACAATCTGCAGATGTATTTGGGCTGTTCTAAGGATCTCAAAGACCAATGAGCATCCACGTCTCAAAGAAATGAAACCATGGTGGCAAAATGATTTGGTCCTTCCAAGAAGAAGAAGACTGGAGAGGACTGAAGATGATCGAGTTAATCCATGCCTTTGGGAGTGAGGAAAGTCAGTAAGGATGCTCTGCAGGCAGGGTGAAACATTTTGGCTATGGGAACTTGGACAAATCCCTTGTCATGTACCTCCCAATGCCCTCAAGTGACAATAAGACCAGGAATAGGGAGTTTCATCACTGGGAGTTTTCTGTAGTCATAAAATAACATATACCATCTAGGATGGATGGGGGGGAGGGGATCCTCTTCCCTGCAACGCCTCTCTGTCTGAGCCAACCCCCTCCAGGAATGAGAAAATTGGAGAAAACCTGCAACAGAGCCACAGGAGTAAGATTTGCAAAAGCTGTCAATTCACCTCCTCAACCCATTCAGGTTGTTTGAGTGCTGACACCACTTGGAGGAGATAAAATTCACCACCTCTATTCTTCCAGTGAGATAGAGGGTCAGCCTACCCTGCCTCTAGTGTAGACTCCTAGCATTGTTATCTGAAGTATAAAAGTAATTTAAAGATCCCTGGGCCTTGCCACCCACCCTGCCATTTGTCTGGCTTCCACTTTTTCCACCATCTTGACTCCCCTTTAGAGGAAGATTTTGTAAAATAAGGAATAGAGGTGATCATAAAGCTAAAATCGATAATTTTGATTACTTAAAATTTAAAATCAACTAATATGAGGTCAATTGGAAAAAAAAATTTTGATAGGCTTTGGTATCCAAGACAATATACATCTGTATCTATATAAAAATCACATATCTATAGTAGTCAAAGATTAAAAAAAAACCCATTCTTAGAAAATTTCAAGCTATCATTAAATTAAAAAAATCAAAATCAAAACAACTCTGAGGTATCACCTCACACCTAAAATATACATAAAAGAGACCGCAACCAGGACGTTTAAGAGAGTTTATTATATTTCTTCCCACTCAAGATCCACCACAGAAGAGAGGAAGCTTTCATTTGTTCGTATCTTCTGTGTGCATGCTTTGTATCCAATTAAAAAGCATTTTTGTCACCATGAAATAAACAGACAGGACATAATTAAAGGAAGGAAGGGAGCCTCTATCACATGTTTCTGGGGAAAAGTTGATGAAGACTCCATGTGGGGTGATATCAAAGCACACGCTAAAAGGACGAGGACCAAATCCCACATTATTTATATTATTATATTTTTAAATTATATTTTATTATATATATATAATTATATAATATTATATATTAACGTCATGTTAATATTCCTGTATTGAACAAATCCTGGGATATTTTATAAAACATAATATATATATAATATGTAAACTAAATATGAAAACATCTTTGGTTTACAGGGATATATATCCCCCCAGATGGAAATATAAACTATAGACATATATCCTTGTACACCAAATCTATTTTCATAATCTCTTTCCATGACAGACAGGTTGGGACAAGAATTTTATTATGCTGCTAGAAATGTGGCCATATTTTATGTTCAGTTTATGTTTTTTCCCTCCAGGACATCTCGAAGCTTCTCAAACATTGCAGGCAATTTGTACATTAGTGTGCTCCACATGGGAAGGCAGGCACCCCATGATGGGAATTAGGACTCCTATATAAAGGGATGTACAAAGATACAAAGGTATCTTTGATGTCTGACAAAGCTCTGAGCACCCCACAGGCACTTCTTTAGTTGCCTTCATGGCCACTGGAACAAGTTTATTTTATCCACTCATTCCACCAGGAGAAGTCTTCACATGCTTGGGGCAGAACCTTCTCCCTCTAACTCCCCAATAGGTTTGACTACCCCAGTCTGGTTTAGCCCATCTCCCAAGATGGTTTTACCAGGATATATGACTGCTGCAATTCCACAGCTTTTTGGAGTCATAGGTGAGGCTTGAGTGGCAGGTGGAGAAGCAGCTCTGAAAAGGATTCAGCAAGTCCTCACACCAGAGATGCTAGTTCTCCCTGAACATCCCATACACTCCTTCTTCTAAGTGACAGCTGATTGTAGTGGTAGGGGGAATGAGAGATCCCTTCTTCAGAGGAATTGCTTCCTTAAAGTGGAGGTGGTCTGGGGAACATTGCTGTTCCCATTGCTCTTTTTTTAAAATTATTGACCACAGAAGTTTGGCCTAACCATATAATCAGGGAAAAATGCAGATTAAAAATATTAATCTCAGTTTTTGAGGATGCTGAAAAATGTGAACAATGTCTATTTTTAGATTTATGACATACAGTTTGATGAACAATCTACATAAGTAACACAGGGGTAACCTGAAACAGATACTATAAGTTGGCAACTTGGGCTCAATGAAGAAAAAGAGCAAGCTCCTTTAAAAATACCTTCTAGACACAAACATTCATATTTTTAATCTCAATATTTCTGTGGCAGTGTTATAAGACTATGAGTCATGAAATTCTATAGTTTTTGAAGAATTGAAAATAAATATCACCTAGAAGGCAAATGGAAAGGTCCATAATGGGTGTGTGTAGGCTGAAACATAGAATAAACAAGAACTATGAACAACTGAAGGAAAATATACCATCAAATAAATACAGAGGCAAAGAAGAGATGGGTTAGTCATGTAGGAAGAGTGAGGAATAGCTACTGGACAGCTTATGTTAAGAAAGCAGGGGAGGATAGCATGTTGGGTGGATGCTTAGGAGAGGACTTAGACAAGAATGGCATAGGTTGTGAGAGAAGAATAAGTTGTGATTTGCAACTTGATTTAGAATTGCCATGTTAATGGTCACATGTATTTGAGTATATATTTTGCTATTTGATTTCAATTATATATTGTGTTAATTTATGGATCCCAATAGAACCATGATTAGGTATTTGATGGGATCTCAAATTGCATTTCTCTTACACTGACCCAAAATAATATTGATTCTAAAGTTCCATAATATATCACCTTGTATTTAGTAAAGGCAAAACTATTCACAGAATCACAGAAATTCAAAGTAAGAAGAGACAATAATGATCATTTAATCCATTGTTACCAGAAACAGAATTCCATACATTATATTCTTGGCATTGTCATCTAATCCTTCCTTGGTGACTTTAATGATCCAATTTTCAAGGCAATTCATTCTAATTTTGGATAGATCTGGTTATTAGAAGCTTTTCCTCATGAACAGCTTTAATTATATCTTTGCAATTTTTGTCTCTTGCTCCTAATCTACCTTCTGGGAGGAGCAAAGTAAGCCTATCACTTCTATTTTAAAAAAAGTTTTATAGATAATTAAAAAAAAACAACTATCACTTCCCAATAATCTCCTTTGTTACCTTCTTCCCTATATAAAGCTGCTATATAAAACTGGTTCTCTGGAAACGAGATTAGTTATTTCATTTAATTTGAGTTCTGATTTCTTTTAGTATGGTTTGTTTACATATATATGTGCATTTTGATTATTGTGCATGTTCAAAAGCAAAAGAAACTCCTAACTCTAGGAAATTTCTATGAGACAAAGAGCAAACCACAGAATCAACAGGGGATGGTGAGATCCATGCAATCACATGCAAAATGGAAAAATGGAAATTGGTCTCAAGTGCTGCCAGAACTCAAAAAGAATTAAAAGTTCAAATAAGACAGGTTAAAGAAAAATGGGGAAAAAAAAAGTTAATACAAAAATAATATGACAACTTAAAAAGCAAAACTGTTCAACTGGAAAAAGAGATACAAAAATCCAATGAAGAAAAGAGTTTCTAAAAAGCAGAATTAACCTACTGGAAAAAGAGGTAAAAAAAATTCAATGATTTTTATGTATATTGTTCTCTTCATTCTGGTTTCTTCTCTCTGCTTTTGTCCATTTGAGTCTTTCCACGTTTCTCTAAATTCCTTATATTTGTAATTTCTTACAGCAAAATAGTATTATATTACATTTTAATTTAATAAGCACTTATGAAATGTCTCCTCTGCATGAAGTGTTATGTTAAACACCAGAGATATAGAAAAGAAAATTCTGAGCCCTCAAGAAGCAGGAGGATATATAATATATAAAAATATCATACAGGCATAGTAATTTGAAGAGAGAGAGACCACACACAGCTAGGAAAACTAAGAATAATTTCCTAAAGGAATTGGCACATGAATTTAACACTGAATGAAGCTAAAGTCTGAGATGGAGATAAAGAAAACCATATTTTTTTCCAGCCATTCCTTACACTAAAGGATATCTCTTTCTTTCTAAAATTTTTATTTTTGAGAATTTTTTGTCACCACTAAAAGTAATGCTTGGAATGCTTTGATATAAATCAAATGTTTCTGCCTGTCTTTAGTCTCTATCAGGCATATGGCCAGTTGTGGGATCACTAGGTCAAAGGATCTAGATAGCCTAGCAATTTTTTTTACAAGTCCATTTCTTCTTCCACAGGATAGCATTAAAAATATTTAGAAGTTAACTATTCTATCGCCTTTAAGTTTTCTTTTCTCCAAGACAAACTCTCACTTTCTTCAACTTGATCTTCATATGGTTTGAAGTTGAAGCTCTTCTCTGGACATTCTTCACTTTATGAAAAATTGTTCCCCTTGCCAGAGAAACGAGAAGTAAAATGAGTTGAACAGTTTTTCTTCCTATCTGTCTTTAATTACCATCCCACCATCTCTGAGAAGTAGTTCTATCTCTTTTGTAATCCCTAATTGATCTCAAGACATAACCTCAAATTTAGACCATTGGGATAAAAATCAATTAGTCAATTAACAACTATTTGAAATACAAGAACAAAAAATGAAACAATTCTTACAATGAATATACATTCTAATGTAAGAAATATTTTAATAGGAACATATAAAATATATAGTATATATATAAATAACTAATATGTTAACATAAATAATTTAAAAATAAGTTAATAAATACATTATATGATGCCCTTTTACAAAACTAGCACATTTGAATCCTAGAGGGCAATATAATGGCCCCTACTGTCCCTATGGTTCCTCCTTCAGTTTTAGGGAGTATGTTTTAGGCAAATAATCATGAGTTTAATCATCATTCCTTTGAGCCCTCAGTTCATAAAATTCTTAATATGTAGGCTAAGGGGGTAGGTTAGTGGCACAGTTGTTAGCGTATGAGGCCTGGAGTCAGAAAGCCTTGGGTTCAAATCTGACCTCAGCCATTTTCTAGCTACATGACCCCAGACAAGTCATTTAACCTCATTTGCCTACCAAAGTCCTTTCTGTCTTAGATGTATTACTAAGACAAAAAGTAAAGGTTTAAAAAATACATTTAGGCAAAGGTTGAACTTTCTAAGTAATGTTGCATTTATCTTTGTATCTAATCTGTGGACTATATGTGTAAGTATTATATGAAAAGATAAATGTTATAGAGACTATAAATGATTGTGTGTAAATTGAGGGGGAAAGCTGATCTTTTCATGACTTCCCTCACCTTGGAGAAGTGCTCTGAACAGCCTGTAAGGCTCATGAACTTCCTTAGCATCTCATTCTTTGATTAGAGAGGTGATGGGAAGTAAAATACCACAAGTCCGACTTCTGTCATTTCTCCAACTTATTTGGTAATTTACAACGAATTCCTGGAGCTGTGATCAGATTTCCTAGCCCACTGAAACAATCTCCTATCTGGCACCATTTTATTTCTTCCCAAAGCTTTCAAAGACTTCCACTTAGTATTTTGAGTGATTGATTGATTGATTGATTGAGATGTATTATCACATAATTAGTGTATCTGAGCTAATATGCTTCTGAATGATCTGATCTGAATACATTCTCCAAAGCCTTCTATCAAGGAATCTCCAGAAGAGGCTTTTCAGATAGTGTATAATCAAATACAGTAATTGACATTCTTTTTTTTTCTCCAGAAAGCTTAAACTCCTACTTTAGCAGAGAAAAATGTCCTCCTTTAAATTTCTATCTCAAGATGTCCTCCTCTTTTTGCCCTGAGAAGGAATACGTCTCCCAAGAGCTTTAGCAACCTAGACCACCCCTTCAAGGCTTTGCTTCAACCCAAGCTCTGCTAGAATGACAGTCGCGTGAAGATAACATCGGAGGCTGATGCAAAATCTAGGTCAAAAGTGAGGAAGATCTGAACATAGGTGGTCGCTGTGTGAGTGGAAAAAGGGGATACAATTCAAGACATACCATGAAGGTAGAAACAGCAGGATTTGATAACTGGTGGATATGGGGGAGGTGAAGGAGAAGGAAGAAATGTAGGATCATGAAAAAACTTCCCAGAATACTTGAATTTTTGTTTGTTGGTCTTAAAGAATGAAGAAGGAGAATTTTTTCTAAGACAGAAGAGGAGGAGCAAGGGATAGGTGATTGGAATTAAAGTGACTTGCCCAGGGTCACACAACTAGAAAGTGAATCCAGATTTGAACCCAGGTCCTCTAGGTTCCTGGCTTGGTGCTCTATCCACTGTTCTACCTAGCTGCCCCTAGATTCTTTTTTTTTTTTTTTAACGTAAAGCATGTTTTTCAATTATATATAGAAAAGATAAAAAAAAAAATACCTCTGGTCTCTCCAAAATCTGGTAGTTAAAAGTCTGGAACATAAAAAAAAAAAAATACCTCTGGTCTCTCCAAAATCTGGTAGTTAAAAGTCTGGAACATTACATGTGTTGTCAAACTCAGCTGATTTGTTAGTAAATTTGCTGAATTGCTTTCATCCCTCTTTCTTTGATTTAAGAGATACTTTAGGGTAGGAAGCAAGGGATGTATTTGGAAATAAAGGTGATATAAGGATAGAAAAAACTCAAGAAAATATTTTTAAAAGAGAATGCCCGGGGTCCCTGTTCTTTATTGCAGAACACTGTCTCAGGTTACATAATATGATAAAAAAGAAAATGTCATTTACCTTTCTGAATTTGTTGGCATTGTTGGATCAATAGAGACCATAGCATCATCTATGGTCAAAAGGGAGATTGTTGTATTCCTGAAAAATATATTTAAAACATTCTTTAAACTTCAGTTTTCATACATCTCTGAAACACAATATAGCATATAAAAGCCTTTTGCAACTTTGAGGAAATATGACCAAAATGTGACACAGTCTCTATCTTCAGAATTTATAAGCACCAGAGTACTGAAATAAGGATAGTGGCTGAATAATGGAGGATAAGAAAGGATCTCACTTATTTAAAAAAATTAAAAATTACAGTTCCATCCAAGGAAAAATAACTTTATTACATCTTTATATATATGTATATATAAGTGAGTGATATAAAATTTCAAATAATTGAATATTTAATTAATTTTGTTAACCTCACAAGTAAATATCTCAATTATGATCATTTAAGGTTTACATTTTAAAATTAAATTAATTGATATTTAATTATATATCACATATAAATTATATATACAATTAAATTTACATTTTAAAAGTAAGTTTAAATGATAATTGGATAGGGGAACATGTGAGGGAGAAAGGAGGTTGAGCCCTTTTTAAAAAAAATAGATCTTGGGGGCAGCAGTTCAGTAGATTGAGAGCCAGGCCCAGAGACCAGAGGTCCTAGGTTCAAATCCAGCCTCAGACACTTCCCAGCTGTGTGACCCTGGACAAGTCACTTTACCCCCATTGCCCAGCCCTTACCACTCTTCTGCCTTGGATCCAGTACACAGTATTGACAAAAGGTAAGGGTTTAAAAAACAAAAACAAAACCAGATCTGGTTGACTCTTTATCTTAAAAGGATTGTTGATGCTTTATATAAAGTGTAAACAGTATAATAAATCTTACAAATTATGTGTACTGGAATTCATTCTTTCTTTCCAAAAAGAAGTGCTGGAAATTTCCTGATATGATCATGGTTCTTCATAGTGGTTTTATGTACATTTGTATTCCATTTACTTTTGTACATATCATGAATTAGATTGTAGGCTCCATGAGGAAAGGAACTCCGCATTTTGTTTCTTTTGGTATTGCCCCAAAGTGTTTATAGTTACTGAAATAATGTGTTTACACTAGGCATGAAATAACATGACTGATCAGTCTAATCAGAGAATAATGAGATGAAACATTAGATAAGGCCTTTTTCCAAACAGAGGATCTGAAATTGACAGACAAAATCTAACAGGAAATTTAAAATCAACATTCATTGCAAGAACCAATAAAACCGTATTTGCCTTTCTTTTCTATTCACATTTCTCCTAGGATTCAATATCTTGACTGGTATATACACACAATATGAGATGTAGTTGTAAGTTATGAAAACAAGCCTCTTCCCAAGATCCTCTTTAAAAATAAAGATTCTGATTTCTGATTTAGTTGCTAACTTGGGACCTTCCAGATTTTGTTTCTGAATTGCAATACAGAAGCCTAACCCAGTTGAACTTTCATTTTTATTAAAACATGCTCACAGTGTTTGAGGATAAAAGCTTTCCCTTTCAGTACACATTTGAAGGTTACCGAGGAAGCACAGCTAAAAGGTAAAAGTGCTATTTTTAAAGTATCCAAGCAAATATGGATACTTAGTTTTGCATGAAAAATGTTTCTGCTAATGTATCAGCTTCCACAAATATTTCCTCACTCATTTACGGATGCAACATTCATCTCAATAAATATATAAGTACAAATTCTTGTCTAGATTTCCAGCAGAAACCATGCGAATTGTCCGAGAATCTCTGCTACCAGGAAAAACGTAAAATGGGAAGTAGAAAATAGGAATAGTTTCCAGCTGTGGAATATCCCTGTATCATTAGCCATTTTAATTGCAATCCACTTGTACCTTGGTCCCTGTTTTTAATCAACTTCCCTATTACTGTAGAGGACAATATCATCTTCCAAGTCCCTCCAGCTCATAGCCTAGATGCCATCCTTGACACCTTTGTAACATCTGCTGAAAACTTTCCCTTCTTTCCTCTGACATGGCCATCACGTGGGTCCAGAGTCTCATTGCTTTATGCCTAGGCTTTGGCAATAATCTCCTGCCTGCCCCAAATCTCTCTCATCCTTTATTCAGCCACCTAGGAGATTTTCTGAAAGTGCACATCCAAGCTAGTCTCTCTTTTACTCTATAAACTTCAGTAACTCCTTATTGCCTTTAAGATCAAATAGAACCATCCCCCTGACCTGTTTTGACATTCAAAGTCATTTATAACTGTGGTCTTTTAGTCTTTCGAGTCTTCTTACATTCACTCCCCATTAAAAATCATGGATGCAGTGACACTGGCCTCCTTACTCTTCTGAGTATACGACACTTCATCTCTTTGGCTCCAGGCATTTTCTCCATCTTTCTCCTATGCCTGGAATTCTCTCCCTCCTCATCCCTGCCTGCTCTGTTCTGTGGCTTCCTTTAAGTCACAAGTAAAATCCTATCTTCTGCAAGAAGCTTTTCCCAACTCCACTTAATTCTAATGCTTCTTCTCCATTCATTTCTTTCCTATTTATCCTGTGTATAACTTGTTTGTACATATTTGTTTACTTGCCATCCCCATTAGATTGTGAGCTCCTCGCGGAGAGGTACTGTCTAGCACAATGCTTGGCACACAGAAGACAGTTAATAAATACATACTGATTGGCTGACTGACATAGTAACAAGCGATTATTCTACAAGGCTATATTTTTGACTGTTAATCTCATTTGATCTTGAATCCCTTGTTCTGTGCCTCACTATTTCTTGATGACAACACTTTACTTTTACTGACATTTAAAAATTCCTCAGGACAGAAGAGACAATCCATCTTGGGCATTTCTGCAATGCTTCCTTATTCTCAGCAACGTTTATCTTGATCCTCATCTGTGATGATTTTCCTGTTTTAATATTTTCCCCATGAATTTGAACTTAGGAAAGTGACAACAGAAAATGCCTGGTCCCAAAACAGGACAATTCTAGAGAACTTACCGTGGCAAACCAGTTGCAATGCAGACTAGGTCCATGATGTCCCTGGAACTGCAGTATTTGCTAAAGACCACCTTCAAAACAGAAGAGCAACAGAGCAATAAACAACAGGGCAGGAAAATAGTCAGTTCGTTTCCATGGTGACACCAAATTCCACGTGCTTTTAATGTAGTTAAGATTTAATGGCTCATTTTTTAAACAGGTAACATTTCTGTGGACACTGGAATATTATTACTATTAACTTTGCCTTTTATAAGAATTATGTAGGAAAATCATTTTATGTTCTATAATACAGATTTGAAGACAAACGTGAACTGATCTTGAAGTAGTTTCTGATAATAAAACTGACTTTAATCATCTACTGGGCATTTTACTTAGCATTTGAAGTCAGGAAACACCAAATTAGTATGGTGGTGGTAGTGGAGGAGGAGAGGAGTTGGTTGGGACATCCCTAATACACCGATTTTCTTATAAGCCGATTAATAAAATCCCAGAAGTTAAGGAAATAATTATCAAAGACAAGAAGACGTTAAAGCCTTAAAATATCAAAAAGTCAGACATGTGCTTTAAAACATATGAAGTTCTCCCATCAAAATTGATGGATTATCATGGGCAGCTAGTTACTGGCTGACTATGGATTTGCCATAATATAAGTAGCTCTTTAAAAAGTGAGAAGTATCTTATAAGTCAACAGTTGAGACCGGAACCAGTTCTAAGGAATGGGACACATGGCAGTCTGAAAGACAGTATGCTTTGGAAGAATAACTTGGCCTCTTGGGAAGGAGGTGGAAGGGAATTTCTTCTCCCTCCCTTCTTTGGTCATAGTGACTCACACTGAGACACACACGGAGGCAGGAAAAACGGCTTGAAGTTTTCTCTAGCCATCTCTAGCCATTGGACATTGAGTGATGGAGGGGAAAAGGATGGAGGAATCATTTTTGTTTGTTTGTTTCTTCCAAAGAGAAGAGCAAATATTTGGTTTCCATGACTACCATAGAGAAGAAATATAGCAAGCAGGCGAAAACTGGCAAACTAGGGGAAATACAAAATGTGGCTACATCTAGTAACCTACTCAGTGGAGAAGATGAACCCAGAGGAAGAAGAATTAAGTCACTTTAAGGAGGGAGGTGACACTGGGATTTGAAATGCCAAAAGTATGAGTTGCTTTGATGACATGTTCTTCCTATATATGCACATTGGTGTAGTCTGTATGTGTGGTCAGACTTCCTACTAAAACTCTTTAGAATTGTGGGCTAGTGTGCCTTGGGTTTAAGGTGGTGCTCTGGGCAATATATTAAAATGTCTATGGTGCTTTTAAACATCAAATTGTTTTTTTCCTGCTTATTCTTTTAATGACGTTTATTTTTTTTACTGTTGTCCTATCTAATATCAAGATTTATGCTTGCTTTTTAAAGTATGCAAGAGGCATTATACATTTGTTTTTAGTCCCTCATTTTCATAGGATTATAGAATTAAAGTTTGAAGGAACCTCAGAAACTTCTTGATCCAATGCCTTCATTTTATAGATCAGAAAACTGGCATCTTGGGAGACTGAGGTTTGCCCAGCATCAGATAGTTTACATCAGAAGCACTATTTAAACCCTATTTAAATTTTTTTTTATTGCACAGCCAATGTTGTTTTCACTGAACTGAGCTTCCCATTAATCCTATAAACTTCGTGGTTAGTTCTTTATAATCTATTTTGACTATGGTCACATCCATCCAGATAAGGGTAAAATTGGGGCAACATTCTTCTCAAAAAGATTTCTGGCTTTGCTTTTCAAGTCCTTGGGATTAAGAAAGATAATTGCCTCCTTCAAATTTCTCCCAAACCCTTTGTAAGTCTTCATGTTTCAAGAACATTTCTCATAAACAAAATATTGTATGATTCCTCTTTATAATTCATTCTGTAAATCTCTTCCCCTCTATAGTTGTGTTCATTCCATTTATATTCATGGATATGATTCTAAATTTTGTATTTGTCTCCATCATGTCCTCTTTTTTTTCCTTTATTTATCTTCCCACTCTTTACAAAAAAAGTCAGAGAAACAGGACTGTGAATAATATTGCTATACCTTTAAAGAAATGTCTTATATCACTGCACTGTCTCTTCTTGTCCTGATAACATGACCCAAATCACTGATTCTTACATGTTATTAATTTTTTAAACCCTTTTAAAATCCATTCACTGAGATGGAGGTTTATTTTCCTTCTGTTTATTCCTTGACCTAGTTTAATCTCTCTAAAACACGCTTCTCTTCTCTCCCTGTCCTTTGTTTCTCTGTTAAGCTGAATTTATTATTACAGTAAACTCTGTGTATGTGATTTTTTTTTACTTTCCCTTGCCTGGTTCAGATAAGTGAAGTCCATGAGATACCCATTCCTCTGTCTTCTTCCTGAGTAGTTTCATAGTTTTCTTATCCTACCCAGTTAGGAGAAATAGTAAATTCCACATCCTGATTTTTGTTTATGTCCTAGTGTATTATTTTCCTCTTCTTCTTCTTCTTCCATCTCTTCAGATTATCATTGTAGAAGACATTGTTCTTCTTAACTCTTGTCCCTCACTAGAATATAAACATTTCATCACCATTTTGTTGTTGTTCAATCGTTCCAGTCAAGTCCACCTCTTTGTGTCCCCATTTGAGGTTTTCTTGGCAAAGACTTGCTATTTCCTTCTCCAGCTCATTTTACAGATGAGGAAACAGAAGGAAATGGGGCCAAGAGACTTGCCCAGGGTTATACAGAAAGTAAGTCTTGGGCTGGATTTGAACTGAGATCTCCCTGACTTTAGGCCCAGTGCCCTATTAACTGTACCACCTGATTATCCACTTCATCATTTTGTCCCTTACCCTTGCTATTGCACAAATGTATGTTTTTCTAAGTTTTCTAAGTTTTTCTTCATATCCCCTGATTGAGCAGAGCAAGAGAAAAGAAACCTTTGCACAAATTAAAAAATTTCCAGTTTTCTTCAATGAGGTCCCTTTAAAAGAAAATGAAAATTTTCCCAATTTGAGCTGAACTTTCCCCCTCATCTAGTCAATTAGGTGTCAAGAAAGAAAGCATGTTAATCATTTGTGCAGACATTGGAGTATGCATATGAGCAGAGCATCTCGAATAGCTACTGAAAGAATAATTTTTAAAAAATCAATGCTTCAGATTTTCTGTGACTCCACTTTCCCAACTCTACAGAGATCCACTGAGTCACACTGAGCCATTATGTCCAAGAGCCAACTGGAAGACTCACCTGAAACTGTACTCAGAGCTTTTTTTTGGCAAGTACTATCATTCCAAGAACAAAGTGATTAGTTATTGGTGTGGAAGTCCTCAGAGCTCATTAGTTCTGAGAGTTAGAACAAGGGCATCAAAGACTGCTCCAGCTAATCTGTAAGCAGGAAAATCATGGTGCTGATTTGTACCGTAAAGGAACTTTGGAAATCTTTACAAAGATATACAACATTGAGGGCAAAATTCTTTTAGGGAGTTTTATTATCCATTATCTTTCATTGTACAGGAGGTGCCTAAGCTAGGAACATAGCAAAAGGATGCAAGAGGACAGAAACTCAGTCCAGATATTCTCCAATGGCACGGGGAGAGTTAGAGCCTGGCCCTAGCCTGAAAGCCAAAGTGAATAAATAGACGGGAAGAAGGAACAAAGAAAAAATGGTTTCACCATAAAGAGGCATTATGGTGAAAGGGAAGCTCAATATTGAGGAAGAAAGGTCAATATTGAAGACGTAGCTTGGACACAGACCAAAAGAGAATTTTTGAAAGATAAAGCAAGAGTTAAATAATTTTTAAAACCATGTGAGTTAAAAATGGGAAAAATTAGAATTATGGAAAAAAGATATGAAAAAAGAATTGACATGTTGGAAGAAGGGGGTTAAAAAAAGAACTACTTCAAAATTAGAATGGACCAAATGGAAGCAAATGACTTCATGAAACATCAGGAAATATTAAAACAAAGCCAAGAGATTGAAAAAATTATTAAAAAGTGTAGCAATGGATAGGAAAAACAACTGACCTGGCAAACAGATGGAGGAGAGACAATTTAATCTATCTGAAAGCCATGCCCAACAAACTCCAAACACTAAATAAGTAAATCAAATAAGAATTCAATAAAGCATGAAAAGAAAATTTCTCAGGCTTTTAATAAGTTTTTCCTGATTGAAAAGTATATTATCAGTGACATAAAGAAAATCTAATTAGACTCTGGGGTTGATTCTGTTATACTTTGATGATTTAAATAGAAAAATTAAAAGGATGTGAAAGAGAAATATAATGTGAGAGTGGGGGAAAGGAGAGGAAGAATAGGGAAAATTATTTGACATAAATGTCATACACAAATAGAAGAATATATAAGAAAGAGGGAAGAAGGAGGAAGCTGGTTATATGAATTGGTAAGGAGGAAAAAATACACATATACACACATTTCAGGCAACAGAGTAACAGGAGGGAAAGGACAAGGAAGGAATGTAGAGATTAATAAAAAACAAAATAAATTCTTAAAAAAGGAATAAGAAGCAAAGAGAAGGAAAATTACTGAGAATCCAATGGGAAATACACAATTAAAAATCATAACTATGAATTAACTGGGATGATCTCATCCATAATAGGACAGCAGAGTGGATTTAAAAAAAAAACAAAACATAATCCAATAACATTTTAAAAAAAAGAAACACTGGAAACAGAAAGAAACATACAGAGTTAAAATGAGGTGTTGGAGTTATTATGCATCAACAAAAATAAAACCTATTTTGCTTCAGTAAAAATAAAAAAGGCAGACTAACAATCATATCAGAAAAAGCAACACTAAAAAATCCAATTAAAAGACATCAACAGGAAACTATTTTGCTAAAAGGTACAAAGAATTAATAGGAATTCTATATACATAGGCACCAAATGGCATAACATCTAAGTTCTTAAGAGATATGTTAAATTACAGCAATATTGTACAACGATCAACAGTAAACAACTTAGCTACTCTCAGCAACAATGATCCAAGATAAATCTGAAGGCCTTATGATGAAAAATGCTATTCCTCTTGAGAGAAAGAACTGATGGAGTATGAAAGCACATCAAAGCACACTGCTTTTCATTTTATTTTGTTTGTGAGTTTTTAAAAATATGTGTCAAATTGCTTACCATTTCAGGAAGGGCGAAGAGAGGGGGAGAGAATTTGGGACTCAAAATTTTAGAAAACTAACATTAGAAACTGTTACATAAAGT
The DNA here is from genome assembly GCF_027887165.1 of Monodelphis domestica. Lineage (NCBI taxonomy): Eukaryota > Metazoa > Chordata > Mammalia > Didelphimorphia > Didelphidae > Monodelphis > Monodelphis domestica. Next base: position 9,254,605 of record NC_077230.1, on the reverse strand, counting down.
TGGAAAAAATAAATATGAGAAGATAAGTTCAATTAGTTATGGGGAGAGATAATAAAACTAAATTAGCAGAGGATCTCAATTTATCCCCTCATTGATAAATCTTATCAAAAAACTAAAAAAAAAATAAAGGATTCTATGAGGATTTTAGAAAAATATGCATATGATCAAGCACTGAGGAATATTGAATGAGAATAGAAAGAAGAACAGCACTTTCACAAAAATTGATCATGTAATAAGGCAAAAAAATGCTTACAAATTTAGAAAAGTAATTAAATGAATCATTTAGTTACCAGAATGCAGTGAAAATGATAGTAAATGACCTTTGAGGCAAAGATTAAAAATTAATTGGAAAGCAACTCAATTTTAAAGAATAAGTGAATCAAAAAACAAATCAAAGAAAAAAATCAATAATTTCACTAAAGATAGTGACAAACAACGAAACAATATGTCCAAAAATTTGAGATGCTGCCAAAGCAATACTTAGGGGAGAAATGTATATTCATCAAAGAAAAGGAAAAAGAGCAGATCAATGATCTTTTAAAACCCTAGAAAATCAACAAATTAATAACTCCTAATTAAATGCCAAAATAGAAATTCTAAATATCAAAGGGAAGATGAATAAAACTGAAGGCAAAAACCCCACTGAATTAATAAAACTAGGAGCTGTTAAAAAAATAAGCCAGGCTTTAAGCTAACTTAATTAAGAAAAAAAAGTCAAATTACCAGTATCAAAAATGAAAAAGGTGAATCACAACCAAAGGGGAAAAAAAAGATTAAGAGTTATTTTACCCAATGTTTTATGCTAAAATGCCTCATTTAGACTAATGCACTGTGGTATAATCGAACGTAATGGACTTCTCCATTAGTGGCGGTGTAATGTCCCTGAACAACTTGCAGGGATCCAGGAGAAAAAAACACCATTCATAAGCAAAGGATAAACTATGGGAGTGGAAACACCGAGAAAAAGCAACTGCCTGAATACAGAGGTTGAGGGGACATGACAGAGGATAGACTTTAAATGAACACTCTAATGCAAATACTATCAACAAAGCAATCGGTTCAAATCAAGAAAACATCTAATGCCCAGTGGACTTACGCGTCGGCTATGGGGGGTGGGGGGGAGGAAAAGAAAATGATCTATGTCTTTAACGAATAATGCTTGGAAATGATCAAATAAAAAATATATTTAAAAAAAAACAAAAAAAAAGAAATAAAACTGGGCTTGGAGTCCAAGGTCCTGGGTTCAAATCCTGGATCTGATACTTCCTAAAAAAAAAAAATAAAATAAAATGCCTCATTTATTAAAAAAACTGTTCATTTGAAATTGAAGGATATTTATTAATATATATGCTGCTTATATGAACAAAACAGAAAATAGAGTACTTAAACAATCCTATGTTTGAAAAAATATTGAACAAATTATAAATTTATAAATATAAATATAAATTATAAACTCCTAAAAGAAAAAACAAAACAGCTAGGACTAGAAGGTTTTACAAGGGAATTCTTTCAAAAAGGACACTTCCAGGACTACATAAACAGCTTGAAGGAGTAACAAAGGAGGGGCTTCTCCCAAATTCTTCTATGACACAAATATGTTCTTGATACCTAAACAGGGAGAGTCAAAACAGAGAGAAAACTATGGACCAAAGTCCTTAACGACTACTGATATAAAAACTAGCCAGGAGACGACAACATATCACAAAGATTATACACGTGAATATCCTAGGTATGCCATTAAGTCAGGGCTAGCTCAAGATCAGGAAAGTTATAAAGATAATTGGCCATATTCCTAATCAGCACAACAAAAGCCATACGTGTATACCTATAGATGCAGAAAAAGCTTTCAACAAATTAGTGTCCTTTCAAAAACACTAGAGAGCATCGAAACAAATGAAGCTTTCCTTAACATGGTAAGTTGCACCTATTTAAAACCAAGACACATTATGATCTCTAATGGGGATGTCTGTCATAAGACTTTCCAATAATATCAGGAATAAATCAAGGGTATTTATTATTTCCATTAGTTTTTAAATATAGTGCTAGTAAGGTTAGCTGTAACAAAATTGAGTGAATTCGAGTATAGGCAAAGAAGGAAATAAAATGGCCACTTTTGCAGATGATAGGATGGTTTATTTAGAAAATCCCAGATCAACTAAAAATGAATGGAAACAGTGAATTTCAGGAAAGTTGTAGGATATATATGAAAACCCCAATAAATAACTCTCATTTCTATATATTACCAAGAAAATCCAACAGGAAGTGGTAAAAAGAGAAATTCTATTTCAAGTAACCATAGAGAGTATCAAATACCTGAGATTCTGCTTAGACATATGGGAATCGTGTACATGAATATGACACACAAAGGGTGACATAAACAGTAGAGGAGCATGGAAGAAGTTAATTGTTAGATCTACGGATAGGGAAAAATGTACATGGCCAAATAAGTCACAGAAGGCAGAATGGACAATTTTGATGGCACAAAGCCTGAAGATTGTTCCTGGTAGGACTCTGACCTCAATATGAAACTAGTCTATTATAGATGAGAATGAAGGGGAGTCAAGTTGCCATCATCATTTTTCTTTAAACCCTAACCTCTGTCTTAGAATCAATACTAAGTGTTGGTTCCAAGGCAGAAGAGTGGGAAGGGCTAGGCAATGGGGGTCAAGTGACTTGCTCAGGGTCACACAGCTGGGAAGTGTCTGAGGCAAGATTGAACCCAGGACCTCCCGTCTCTAGGCCTGGCTCTCAATCCACTGAGCCACTTAGCTGGCCCTATGCAACACCTTTTTGATGAAGTTGCATTTCCTTATTTCCCATAATCTTCCCTATGTCAAATCCCTGCTACTCCATGCAAGAAGATGAGGGAGAAGTAGAGGGTGTTAGAGAACTGGAAGACTGCCCCCCCCATATGTACACACTGGCAAAGACTTAAATGTTACACAGTGACCACTAAGGGCGAAGGAAACAAGTATTTATTATGTTCCAGGCACTACATCAGAGAACTTTAACAAATATTTGTTAAATTAATAAAAAAATTAAAAAAGGATCATTTGATCCTCACAACAACCTTCAGAGATAGGTGCTCTTATTGTCCTCATTTTCCAGATGAGAAAACTGAGACTGACAGGTGAAATGATTTAATGGTATTGATTTAACACAGTTTAGGGTTAACATGATGTCTTGCTTGGAGTAACATAGCTAGTAAATGTCTGCTGAGTCCTAATTTGAACTAGTGTGTCTTCTTGACTCCACACCTCGTGCTCTATCTACTGCACTTATCTGTTCAATTTTACTCTCCTAAACTCTATTATAATAGCTTAACTCCTATTGAGAATGATATTTAAAATACTAGAATATGAGGCACTTAGTGGGGCTGTTTAGTAGGGACTGCACTGAATGAACAACTTCCTCAAGATCAGCATCTTCTGGCAAGCCAGATTAGTGAGTGGCTGGGCTTCTTTGGTTGATGGTCATCTTCTGGGAAGTGTTTTAGTATCTGCAGGGCCCATATGGTGCAACAGACACCAACTGAGTAATTCAGGCACTCATCAATGTCCAAGATAGTCATGGATGCTCAATCATTTGTATTCCAGGAAAGAAACACAAAGCAAAAAGACAGGAAGTCCAGGGTCAGGCTTTTCTAGGCAACATGTGCTACAGAATCTGTATGGAAGCAACTATTAGAAATTCTTCTAGGCTGGAGAAGTAATTTTTCTCAGGAAATCCCAGAGAGAGTTTCATGCCACATTCTTTGAGTATATCAGATCAGGGTAAGATTTTTAGAATGTTTCACATCATGTGGACTAGTACATGATTTACTTGTTGATCTTTTCAATAGAATTTTGTATAACTCTGGTTCACATATTTTCATAAGTTAGCCAAATTCTAGGGGCCATTTCTCTTTCATTTTGATAACACACAGACTCTCTCCACAAGATTAGCCCAATTGTTGTTGTTTTATCACTTATTTCTTTGATGATAGGGATGAGGGTTCTGATCTACTTTTTACTAGTTTGATAGATTAAGTAAAATGAGCTTTCCTTCCTTCCTTCCTTCCTTCCTTCCTTCCTTCCTTCCTTCCTTCCTTCCTTCCTTCCTTCCTTCCTTCCTTCCTTCCTTCCTTCCTTCCTTCCTTCCTTCCTTCCTTCCTTCCTTCCTTCCTTCCTTCCTTCCTTCCTCCCTCCCTCCCTCCCTCCCTCCCTCCTTCCCTCCCTCCCTCCCTTCCTTCCTTTGTTCTTTCCTCCTTTTCTTTCCCTTCCCTATTCTCTCTCCTTCTTCATCTCTTTCATATATCGCCTTTACTTTCTTTTCTTCTTCTATTTCCTTCTCTTCCCTTCCTCTACCTTTTTCTTCCTGCCTCTCTCTACCTTAAATTTTTCTTTAGGATACTAAAAACCTGTTCTCCTGTCAGAAAAATATAACTCCCTGAATATTTGTAAAAAAGAATTGGAGTTTCTCCCAGATCGACTTCACATATGCTACTTAGAGAGTTAGTTTTACATCTGACTTTATTATTCATGCAAAAGGTGGTACCACAGGCAAGACTGAAAAGCGTTATAGCTTTAGATTCCCAAGATTTGAAATATTTGCTGGCCTTTTCCCATGTCCAGAGAGAAACAATTTAGCCAACTGTGCTTTCTTCTCATGGTTGATATTTTTAGCTTTTCCACAGTGTGATATGATGCATGGGTATTAGGAATCTCTCAAAGGCTCTTTCACGTTTTGATTGGCCAAATTACCACCTGAAAGGTTAGGGAAAAATTAGACTGACAGAAGAGGCAAGAACTTTGTCCCTTGGGTTTAGCTTGTCTCAATACTCACTACTCCTCCACACATACTATGAGTTTGAATAAAAGGTCCTCCCCAAGCCCAGTGTGGTTGTTGAATATGGAGTAAGTCACCATTACGCAGAACATAGTCTAGTGTTCAGAGGTGGAAAATTGGGCAGTATATAGAATGCCCGCTTTAAACCCTGGTAAGGTTCATGATGGAGGCACAGAAGTTCCTGGACCAGGAAGAGGAGTAGAACGAACACACTAAGCCTTGGGGCATTAGCTAGCTGGGAGAACCCCAGTTTTTTATTTAAAAAATTTGAAATTTGGGCTGAGGAAGCTTTTGCTGGGGAGATAAGAGGATTTAGAACCAAAGATCTAAGAGAATAAGGAAAAAAAGAGGGCCAAGAGGGAAGCTTTTTGACTATCTTGGCAGGCATTTCTGCCTTCTACGAAAATGGCATGGAAAAAAAAGGATGAAATTTGTAGTCTTGATTTAAGCTGAAAGAGCCCTGCAGCACCCACTCTTTTCTTGAAGAGGTGGCTAAGGATTTCAGCTGAGTGAGAAGAGCAAGTCAGCCGAGTGCCCCGAAGAGGAGCTTCTAGCAGAAGCTACGTGCCCCATGGAGCAACATCAAACCAAAGTGGTAAATCCAGCAAAGCTTCAGCCAAAAAGCACAGGGCAGCGAAGCAATCTCAAGCAGCTAGTAGAAGCCATTTTTAGCAACATTTTTTCCAGAAACTATTAGACCATATGGAGGCAGGTCCTGTGTGAACAAGGAAATGATATCACTGAAGACAAAGAGTGGCATCAGAGGTAGGAGCTGCTCTTCCATGAATGTGCTGCCATTCCTTGCTTGTTCTTTGGCCACCTTTATTGCCTAGATTTGTGCCTCTCATGTATTTGCCCTGAAGATCTGTTCTCCACACATGTGCCTCGATAGGCACCCTGCCCACCTATTTCTCCTTTATGTGCCAACCATTAGTATAGATGCTGTGTGCATCTTAAGGTTGAAGCTCTTTTACAAGTGCTATTGTTCAATAGTTTTCAGTTGTGTCCAACTCTTCGTGATCCCATTTGGGGTTGCCTTGACAAAGATACTGGAGTTGTTTGTCATTTCCTCTCCAGCTCATTTTACAGATGAAGAAACTGAGGCAATCAGAGTTAAGTGACTTGCCCAGGGTCACATAGCTGGCAAGTGTCTGGGGTTAGATTTGAACTCAGGAAGATGAGTCTTCCTGATTCCAAGCCTGGCACTCTTATCCATTTTACAACTAGGGACTATCTTACTTTGTATTCCCAGAGAGCAGCATGGTCATTGGGATGTAGTAAGGACTTAATAAATAAAACTTTTTCATTTATAAAAAAAGTAAAAAACCCTGTGGGAGCTATAGGCATATGGGTAGCATGTAGGTATTGATATCTTATTAGCTAAGGCAAAGCGAATTTTGCTAGTGAGCTTTTTCTTCCAGTTTCCAGCATCATGATTTAATGATGGGCTTTGGTGTTTCTTCAAGCCACCCCTGGGTCATAGACTGAACTCCTTGGATTCTTCCAAAAACAAACTTTACAGGAGAGGAGGAATGCTGAACCCATTATAGAGTGGTGGGTTACAGAAGCCGGGACAATGTATACAAAGGTGATTGAAGTTGTAATAGGAAGAGCCACGTGCCTACCTTCAGCTCTCCAACTCTACTCTAAGGATGTGGCCACTTTTCTCCCGAAATCCTCCGGGCATTGGTGGAAGAGTGTGGCCAGGATTTACATGGGAATTGTGATGTAGTTTATTGATTATTTATGTTTGACGATTAACTCTTGCTTTTCACCTTCTATTTACTAGAGATGAATATTCCAGAGAGACGTAAAGTTCCATCCAAATTACCATTATAAAGTACATACAAATAATGATTAAGTCATAGGCATTGATCTGAAGATGAATTATTTGTGATGTTTCCTTTGCTTTGTAGTTAAGTAAAAAACTATTTTAAGATGAAAAAGTGTCATTATTGCAAGGAGCTAGTTGTATAAATATCATTGGCTGTGCAGGTGTGTTACATGGTAAAGTGGTTGGTTGAATACATAGCAGTGCATTGAGGAGGACAAGACCTGGAGTGGAAGGGGAGTGCATGACCCCTTTACGGGGTAGGACTCCAAGAGAATTTGAGTGTGATGGGGAGAGGGAGTGGTGCGGATGGTCCTGTTTTAGTGAGAAAGGTTGGAATGACCAAGAAACTAAATTGGTATCCAATTTTGAAGATAAATAAATATATATATATATATATATATATATATATATATATATTGTAATGTGGAAAAGAGAAAATACTTATTATTAATACTTAATTGGCATAATTCATCTTCAAATCAATGCCTATGACTTAATCATTATTTGTATGTACTTTATAATGGTAATTTGGATGGAACTTTACCTCTCTCTGGAATATTCATCTCTAGTAAATAGAAGGTAAAAAGCAAGAGTTAATCGTCAAACATTTATTAAGAGTATATGGGGCGGGGGGGGGGGGGCAACCAGGTAGTTCAGTGGATGGAGAACCAGGCCTAGAGATGGGAGGTCTTGGGTTCAAATCTAGCCTCAGAAACTTCCTGGCTATGTAGTCCTGGTCAAGTCACTTAACCCCCATTGCCTAGTCCTTTCCACTCTTCTGCCTTAGAACCAATATACAGTATTGATTGTAAAGTGGAAGGTAAGTGTTTTAAAAAAGTATATGGGGCTGTAATAAGTGCTAAGTGGATAGAGATCCAGGCCTAAAGATTGCAGGGTTTAAATCTGCCTAGCTATGTGACCTTGGGCACATCACTTTAATCCCAATTGCCTAGCCCTTACGGCTCTTTTGCCTTGGAACCAATTCTAAGTTGGAAGCCGGGAAGTTTAAAAAAAGTTTACTTTGTGCCAGACACTGTGCTAAGTGCTATGGATACAAAGATGGGGCAAAAAAAAGTTGCTTGTGCTCAAGGAGCTTATATTCTAATGGGGAGAAATCTGAGAGGGGAAGACATTAGCAATAGGAAAGGTTCCTGTAGAAAACAGTGGTAACCCACGCTTTTCTGGGCATGCCCAGTCTGCCTAGCGTAATGGAGTCCTTGAGTAGCTTTGGAAAGATGTCCAGAGTGCCTAACATGAAAGCCGGTGCTCCTTACCATGTGGGTGGGGGTAGCCTCCTTGGATTGGCTGCTTGCATTTTCAAAGCTGTCCAGACTGAGAGGAACATTCTCTTTTTGAGCACTCTTTCCCCAAATCTCCTTCCTGACAGTCATTTGCTGCTTACAGCATGGACGACATCAACTAAATGGATAAAGAAGGGAAGTAGTTCATTCCTTTGTTTTTTTTTTTCTTGGCTCAGAGAAATAAACCTGGGGGTGCTGCTTTCTGTTTTGTATTGTTTGTCCTCCTCACTTTCAGGGGCCAGGAGATCCCCATAGGATCTGCGAGTCCCAAGACTTTGGAGCCGGGATTTCAAGGAGAATTTTGTCGCCATCCCAGAATGGAAGCCAGAGAAGCCAAGGTGCTGGGACTCAAGTCTGAGGATATTTTTGTCCTTGGAACTGGAGCTGGGCTTTATAGGAACCAAGCTCACTGATATTATCCCTCTTCCCTTATCTCTTCCTGGAGACTGAGAAGATGTGAAGTTGGGGAGGAGTCGAGTAGAAGATGCCTCCCATGTTTTGGGAGAATAAGTCTATTTGTGATGTTTATACCTTTGGAAGTAAAGATTGTTGGGTGAAAGAAAGCTAAACGGATTACCATGTATTACACAACATCAGAGTGCAGCACAGACAGACCATCCTAGCTGCTACCACTTGGCTTTTGTCCCCACCAATGGTATTTACTAAGTGTAGGGGATGACTTGCTGTACCCTAGTTCCATTAACTACTAATAAATTTACACAATATACAGAAACAAATGACTGCAGTAACCTAATGTTTGATAAATACAAAGATTCCAGTTATTTAGGCAAGAATTCACTATTCAATAAAAACTGTTAGAAAACTGCAAAGCAATCTGGCAAAAAACTAATTATAGGCCATCATTCTGCACCATATGACAAGACCGGCTCCAAATGGATTCATGCTTTAGGCAGAAGAGCAATATTATAAACAAATTAGGGAACGTGGACGAAAACACCTGTCAGATCTATGGACAGGGAAAGAATTTATGATCAAACAAAAGATAGAGAGCTTTACAGGATGCAAAGTGGATAATTTAGATTAAACAAAACCAATGCAGCTGAAATTAGAAATAGGAAATTGGGGGAAAAAATTGCAGCAGATTCTTCTAATAAAGCTTCCTCTTAAGTATACAGAGAACTGATTCAAATTTATAAGAATGGGCCATTATGCAATTTATAAATAGTCAAAAGATATGAATAGGCAGTTTTCAGAGGAAGAAATCCAAGAGACCAATAGTTATCTGATAGAATTTTCTAAATCATTAGCAATTAGATAAATTCAAATGTACATACCTGTGAGGTACCACCTCATATCCATCAGATGGGTAAAGTTGATTAAAAAAAGGAAAATGATAAATGCTGGAGGGGCTGTGGGTAAACAATAACACTTTTAGTGTGGCTGTGAAATAGTCTAGCCATTCTGGAAAACAATTTGGAACAATGCCCTTACTGCCACTAGATCCAAACAACAAAGAGATCAAAGAAAGAAGAAATAGACCCAGCTTTTTTTTGTGTTGGCAAAGAATTAGAAACTAAGGAGGTACCTATCAATTGAGGGGCAGTAGAATAAGTTGTTATATAGTAATGGCATGGAATACTATTGTGTTATAGGAAATGATGAAGTTGATGGATTCAAAGAAATCAGGAAAGACTTGTATGATCTGATGCAAGGTGAAGAGAGCAGAACGTGAACAACATATACCATCTATTTATCTATTTCTAGATATAGACATGATTTTAGATATAGATGTGACATATAGTTATAGCTTGATATATTTGGACATGATTACTTTGTTTTTCTTATTTCTTAGTTATTCATATCTGTAATAGGTTTTGTTTTTCTTGCTTTCTCATTAGTTTTGTAATAGAGTGGTATTGGGGATGCGTTCTGATGGATAGATTTGGGCCAATATCAGATTGATAACTGTGGCTTGGGAAGGTCAACAGAAACCCAGTCCAGGCATTGCCTGGACTGAGACCAATACACACAGACTACTTAATAACAGGGAAGTTGTATTTATTCTAAAAGAAAAGGATAAAAGGGAATTAGGATGACCTTAATACTAATATCAACTAACTAAAATTTCCCGGATCTAATAGTGTTTGATTTGCCCTAATCCTCACCTCTCTGACCTAAAGAAAAGCCCAGTCCCTGCTCTACCTAAATCTACACTAAAACCCCACCTTAGGTGGTATTAGAGGTGGTGGTCAATGGCAGTTAGGCAGGGCCCAAGGATAGGTCCTGGATCCAAAAGGAGCCAAGACCTGGTCTTACAGTCATATAGGCAGATGTTCAGGATCACCAGGAAACACAGCAGATAACAGCAAAGCAGCAGGTAGGATGGGAAATCAGTGTAGATCAGCAACTACTGGAAAGGCAGCCAGTCTCCCCAGGTAAATCCAGAGAAAGAGACAACCAAAACCTCAGTTAACAGTCTCAACCCCCTACTTTCACATTCTAGAATCTTTATTCTCCTGCATCTCCTCCCTGCAGACTACCTCTCTTGTAAAACCCTCTCTTCCTTATAACAGTTCCCTCCCTTTGCACAAAGCCAAAATAATATTGAAAACAATGTTTTGGCATTTGTGCACCGATAAACTTATATCCCACCTAAACTAAAATTCTTACCCAAAATAATAAACAGCCTACACTCACTTATCTTATCCTATTTAACACTACCTTACTCTAAGGATTCAAACCAAGGAAAGGAAAAGGGAAAAAATATACAAGGAACAGTTATAAAGTTCACAATACAAAGCAAACATATGCAAAAGCAAAACAAGCAAAAAAAAATAAAACCAGAAATACAAACACAAAACTTCATGCAAAACAATAAAGTCATAAAAACACTATTCTTATAAACAAATACAGAAAATTTTGAAGGTAAGTTATGAGGGAGGATATATTGACTTGAAAATAAAGTTGAAATAAAAAATTAATTGAATATTTTTGCTCTTGAAATTTTTTTCTTTGAAATTACTCCCCACTCAACTTAGTCTCTGGCCTTTTCTACCAGCAGCGTTTTTCTTTTTGTGTTATCATCTTCTCTCCATCCCCTCCTATGCTATAAACTATTTCTTTGGAATGTAAGCCCCACAAGGGTCAGAGATTGTATTTTATTTACACCCCCAGGCTCAGTGCCTGGCACACAGTTAATGCTTGAAAATGGACATTTTCTCTCTCTCTCTGAGTGTGTGTGTGTGTGTTTCTCTGTATCTCTCTCTGTGCTTCTGTCTCTCCCCTTTTGTGTAGTTGTTCCCTTGATTCTCATTCTTTTATTCTATGGCTGGAATGAATCATCTAATTTTTTCAGGCTTGGGGAAGAGAACAATGAATATGCTATGATGTCTTTGTGCAAACCTGAGGTTCCCTAACTTAGGGGCACCCCAGGCAGAAGGAAGCCCTATCCATACCCCCGTTTCTGCGTACCATTTCTTGCTTGTTGCATTGGGGTAAGGGACAGGCAGAGAGTGAAGAGTCCTTCAAGGACAGGAATCTCTAAACTACTCTATTGTAAGAAATGATGAGCACATGAATTTTAGAAAAACCTGGAAAGACTTGCATGAAATAATGAAAAGTGAAATGAGCAGAACAAAAGGAATATTGTACTAAAAAGTAACTGCAATATTGTTTGAAGAATAACTGTGAATGACCAAGTTATTCTGAGTAATATAAATATTCAAATAAATGACAAAGGACCTGTGAAGGAAGATGGTCTCCACCTGCAAAGAAAGAACTAACATATGAAAATATGTACTGTATGGTTTCACATGTATATCTGTGTCAAATGTTGGCCGTCTGAAGTGCTGTGTTAGAAAAGAGGGAGGAAGACAGGAAGGGAGATAGATAGCTCAGAACCCAAAATGCAACAACAACAACAAAAAATAAAATAAAGATTGAATCCCTGTCAGGAGGAGGAAGCTGGTAGGGGAGGAGTGCTGAGTGAGACCTTTATTGATTAGTTAATATTAATTCCTAAAGCTTCAGCTATAATTGCCCTATTTTAATAATTTCTCTTTGGGGGAAATTTGAGAGTCAGTAGGTATTAAAAAATGTCTAGCTTGCCATCTTGTTGATCACATGACTCAGAAAGTTCCAAATGAATGTATTTAAAGAAACTGTAGATCTGAAAAAAAGGAAATGGATAAAGAAACCAACATCAACCGAGACTGTAACTGTTTTCTAATAAACTTTAAAGTGTCAATCTTGGGGAAAAAAACAACCACCAATTATTAAATGAATAGACAAAATAAAGCTTTAAAAATCAATCACAAAAAGAGTAGGCTAAAATTAGAACCTTAAAATTACCTCAAAAAGTAAATATTTCCTTTCCCTGACACATGGAAGCCAAAGGCAATCAGAATATTAAAAACATTTATAAAATACAAAATAGGACAATAGAGGACACCTGAAGGACCATTATAAGGAGAAAGACAAGCTTTATTCTATTTCTTATAATGCAGAACCTGTCATAACCTTTAGCCATTTAAAAACATTCTCTTGGTAAACAATCGCTGATTTTTAAAAAGGAAAAATCCAGTACCCTATTCTGTAAGTCCATCAAAAGCAGTGTAAAGGAATCTGTAGACCTTGAGGTCTAAAGCATTTCTTGACCTTGAGCTGGCACAGGCGTTGTCTGATAGAAAAATAGTTGCTTCCTTCATGCTTCAAGCACAAGAAATGAGCCAGCAAGGACTCATGGAGGTATTTAACAAGTGAAAATCTTCTTTTGCTTGTTTTGCCTCGTAAGTAGAGGAAAGAAAGCTCTTACAGGGGAGTGGAAATGACAATAGCAAAAGAAGTCATTATTTGTGTAGCCAGAAGACATTCATTTCATATACTAATTAATTCACATGCATATGTGTGCACCATAGATATGTGTCCATTAGTTATACGTAATTTGGCTGTTTGTGTGCATTTATTATTAATGTATATTCTGTTATTATGTAGCTCCATTTGTTACTATTATATTTATTTTAGACATTTATTGCTATCTTAGGCATATGCTGCTATAATATATTGCACATAATGTGCATACAATTTAGACTTGTGGCCATTAGAGAGAATGTGGGACTATAGTAGAGACAGAAAATTACAAAGATGCCTCAGTTGATTTTCGGGAGATAGTGTATGTTTAGCCGGGGGGAGGTTGTTATCTCCTTTAGAGAATAATAATGAGTAACAGTAATAAACAGCGTTCTGTAGTGACTTAATATTTACAAAGAACTTCAAAAATCTTTTCTTATTTTAGTATTGCCACAACCCTACGATGGATATGTTGTCATTATTCCCATTATTCCCAAGCTAAAGCAGAAAGAGGTGAAATGACTTTTCCAGGTTTTTTGTTATTGAGTCATTTTCACTTGGGTCTGACTCTTTGTGATCTTACTTAGGTTTTTTTTGGGCAGAGAAATTGGAGTGATTTGCCATTTCTTTCTCCAGCTCCTTTTACAAATGAGGAAACTGAGGCAAACAGTGACTTGCCCAAGGGTGCACAGCTGATAAATGTGTTAGGTCGGATTTGAACTCCAGAAGATGAGTCTTCTTGACTCCACGCCTGGCATTCTATTCACAATGCCACATATTTGCCCCCTTTCCTGGGTTACTCAGCTAGTGAATGTTTGAGGTCAAATTTGAACTTGTCTTCCTGACTCAAAGGCTAACTTCCTATCTGAGTGGCTAAAAAATTACTTTTGGTCTCATCTATTTGTATCAGCTCCCTGTATATCACGGATACCAGATCCTCATCAGACATATTTAATGTAAACATTTTCCCCAGTCACTTCTTTTCCTGTCTATCCTACTCCCGGTAATTTTGTCCATGTAATTGAGTTACCCATTTTATGGGGAAGCAGTCTCCCCTTAGTCGCATCTCTTCAAGGTTTCTCTTCTGGTTATCTTCGAGAATATTTGTTACTGTATGATTTTTTTGTGGTGAGGTCATCTATCTATTTTGAGCTTGCTGTGGAATATGGTGTAAATTATTGCTCAGACTAATTTTTGCCAAACTCCTTTCCAGCTTCTCAGCAATTCTTGTCAAAATAACTCGTGTTCTTGGGTTTATTGGACACGAGGTTATTGACTTCAATTGTCTGATTTTCCATTATGAATGTCTTTTTCCTTTCAATTTTTAGTCAGAAATAAGTATCAAAGAGGTTTGAGAAGGCATCTATCTCTTTTCTTTGTTCCCTGTGAGGGATACACTGGGAAATACGTGACATAAAAGCAAAAGATGACAATACACATTTTAAAAATAAGATCAAAATCACGATAATGCTATCTCTTGTTGTTTACGAGTCTGAGAATGTCAATTACTAAATACAAATTTAAGACGTGCCTGCTGTGTCCTGCCATTATTCAAGGAGCTTTGGATACAGGACAAAAAGGAAACTGCCTCTACTCTCCTCCTCTCACAGAACACAGTGTGAAAACGCATCCATATACTTATGTGCATACAGAATCAATACCAATGAGTTCACGGAGAAGGGCACCAGGGAAGAAGCACTGATGGAGCTGGGTCTTGAGGGGCGCCCAGGAAGCTCATCCCCTCCCCATCCCGAGGGACTTTTCCTGTCTATCAAACATTCCTGACATACCCCAGTTGCGCCAGGTGTACGTTCTGTACATCAATAAAAGTTAAGGTTTGGAGAGAGAGCGGAGGAGACCGACGAGAGCACCATGAGGAGAAGAGAGAGCAGGGAGGTGAGGGGGAATGAGGAAGAGACTGGCAGGCTGGGCACCACGCGGTCAGGTTACTTAGGAATGATTGTCTACCCTTCCTAATAAACTTTATAAAATATATTATAAAATATAGATAAATATATAAAATATTATAAAATAGAAATAAATATAAATAAAAATATATATCTCTGGGTAGTAGAAATATGATTATTTTTAATTATTACAGAAGGAAGTAAAGGACTCTATGATATAGCTAGCATCAAAGAAAGAGATCATAGAAGATGGTTAGTGCGAAGCAGAGACAGGAGAGGGACTCTCATGTGTGAAGAAGAACAAGAAAGACATTTTGGCTAGATGGTAGAGCCTGGGAAGAAAAATGATAACTAAAGAGGCCAGAAAGGAACTTTGTGAAGGACTTTAAAAAGAATTTATAGTTTGCTTTAGGAGCCTTGGTGAGCTATTGGAGTTTTTTGGTCTGTTTTTTAAAAAACCTTTCTGTCTTAGGACCAATATTATGTATTGGTTCCAAGGCAGAAGATCATTAAGGGCTAGGCAATGACAGTTAAGTGACAGCTAAGTGTCTGAGGCCAGATCTGAACCCAGGACTTCCCATCTCTAGGCTTGGCTCTCAATCCACTGAATTACCTAGCTTCCCTTCACTGGAGCTTGTTGAATATTGGCGTGATATTGTCAGAGCTGTATGTAAAGAAATCACCCTCATCTCAAAAGGAGAAAATTCAGGGTTAGAAAGAATGTGATGCTCCCATGTTCAAAACTGTATAGTAAGAAGAGAACCAAGTCCACCCTACCAGAATGATTGTATCTATCAGGAAAAAAAAGTTGGTTTTTTTTATTTTTTTATTTTTTTTTTATTTTTTTTTAAACCCTTACCTTCCGTCTTGGAGTCAATACTGTGTATTGGCTCCAAGGCAGAAGAGTGGTAAGGGCTAGGCAATGGGGGTCAAGTGACTTGCCCAGGGTCACACAGCTGGGAAGTGTCTGAGGCTGGATTTGAACCTAGGACCTCCCGTCTCTAGGACTGGTTCTCAATCCACTGTGCTACCCAGCTGCCCCCGAAAAAAAAGTTTTTTAAAGAAAAAGTTTATATTAGGGAGTTTACAGCAGATTGATCTTAACCAACTGGTCATTCGCGAACCCATCTCAGGGTCAACAACTTCAGCCATGCTGGGAACTGAAGGCTTTCGAAACGTGGGCTTGTTCCGTGTGCCATAGGATAGGGATGTCAAAGCCTTCAGATCTCTGTAGATTAGGAGGAGTTATGATCAGAAAGCTTATTCTTTAGTGAGCCCTAAAAGGAAGGGTGCCCATGAAATTGTCAAATGAACTGGTCACCTAATTCTGTCCCTACCATTGTCTACTGTTTGACTTTGAGCACGCTCTTCTCTTCCATTCCTCATTTGCAAATTGGAACAGAAGAACTCCCTTGCTAAGGTCTCTTCCAACTCAGACGTCCAACAGTCATGTTTTTTTTCTAACCTTCCAGGTCCCCACACCAACATAGAATTTCTCTGTGTCATTCTTTCTTTCTTTTTTTTTTAAACCCTTACCGTCCATCTTGGAATCAATACTGTGCATTGGTTCCAAGGCAGAAGAGTGGTAAGGGCTAGGCAATGGGGGACAAGTGACTTGCCCAGGGTCACACAGCTAGGAAGTGTCTGAGGCCAGATTTGAATGCAGGACCTCCCATCTCTGGGCCACCTAGTTGCCTCCTGTGGCATTATTTCTTATCATCTCCTGAACTTCTGAAGTTCCCTCTGGATCTTCTCATTCAAGAATCAGAAAAATATTGTCTTCTTATTATGCAAGGTTGCGGAGCCCTGTAATAGAGGGTGAGGACTTGGGCACAGTTGTAGAATAGCAGCATTTCAGAGCTGGAAAGGACCTCAGAGGTGATCTGAACCAACCTAAGTAGGGATGTTTCTGTATAGCATCTAATATAAGTATGAAGTAAAATGAGGAACTTGTAATATTTTTGAAGACAATGAAGAAAAATGAAAATATGAGATTGTCCTATTAATTTTCATAGCCTCTGTCTCCTCTTAACTGCCCCTTATGGGGTAAAATATACAAGTGCAGCTAGGTGAAGCACTGGATAGAGTTCTGGACCTGGAATCAGGAAGACTCATCTTTCTGAGTTCAAATCTGGCCTCAGACCCTTACTAGCTGCATGACCCTGGCCAAGTCACTTCAACCCTCTTTGCCTTAGTTTCCTCATCTGTAAACTGAGCTGGAGAAGGTAATGGCAAACCACTGCAGGATCTTTCTCAAGAACACTCCCAAATGGGCTCATAAAGAGTCAAACTTGACTGAAACAAGAAACAACAGCAACATCTGCAAAATGAATCTTCTCTACAACACATTTAACAAATGATGACCCAGTTTCTATTTGAAGATCATTGGTGAAGAGGGAGCTTTTTTGTAGAGAGTCCTCATGATTAGGATGGCTTTCCTTACATCAAATCTTAATCTGCTTCTTTGCCATGTTCAATTCTTTGGTCCTTTGTTCTGTCCTTTGGAGTCAAACAGAACTGAATGAAATACTTGAAGAAAGTCAGCATATGCCTTTTTTCCAGGCTAAACATCCCTAGTTCTTCATCTGATCTTTATATGACATGATCTTGAGGCTCCACTGGACCGTCTATGGCTTATTTCTATTAATGTTACATCACTTACAGTCCTGTTGGACTGGTAAGGCCAAGAAACATTTGCTTGGATCCTACTTGTTTTTCCATTTTTATAAGAAAGAGCAAAATACAAAGGAATCTCCTTTAATGAATTATTGTCATTTTCAATGTGCCTCTAAAGGCTTTATGGTGTAATCAAGAAATATGAGCACTCCTGATAGTATTGTGAGACTGTAAGCAAGGGAGGGTGGACAAGAAGAGACAGCCTTTCATATATAAGCGAATGTGGGAGCCCTAGGTGATGATACAGATGCTTCCACTTAATATGGGACCTTAGGCACATCATTTTTTCTCCCTGATGCTCTTATCTATCTTAAAAAGTGGGATAGCAACACTCGCATTAGAAACCTGCCATAATTTTTATGAGAATAAAAAGATGTAATGGGATTGAAAGTCTTTTGCGAACTGGAAAGTGCCATACAAATGATAGTTATTATAACAGACTAGTGTGATGGCAGTGGATTTGACTAGGGATCAGAAGATCTGGGTTCAAATCCTGACTTGTCATTTACAACTGAGAGTTTTGAGAGTTCCCTCCTCCTCCAGGACATTTAGAGAGTGAACACCCTTATTTTTTTCATAGGAGGAAAGAAACAAAGGATGAATAATGGGACTGGTCCAAAGTAAACAACCTTATAAGTAGAGAGCCAGGGTCTGAACCCTGACTATAGCTTCCGTTTTTCATCTTTTCATTTTGTGATCTTTTGATGGCCCCAGTTTCCTAATTAGCAAAATGATAGGGTTGAAGTGGGTGATCTCTAAAACGAAGATTTTAAATGGTAGACTAGCTCAGAAAGTAAGGCTTACAACTCATCTCACCTTCGTTGGGCTCATTCCTGACAGCAAGGTCTGGATGATTTGAGCTCTATTTTCCTCGTTTGCCTTTGCCGAAAGGGAACTTAGGAAATGTTACTGTCTAGCTTAACATGAGCACAGTTCCTTTAGTCATTTATTTCAGAATCAGACAGGCAACCCACTCGGATCAGGCGCAATTTAATCAGACAGTCATGGAGCTTGGCAGGATATTAATTTTATTCATTGCATGGAGAAGGGAGGCTGCTTCAAATGATATGAGAAGAGGTGAGCGTGTGCGGGGAGGGGGGCTGGAGGAGAGGGCCGCCTCACTGTTTGCTTTGATTTCAGCTTTATCTCCCCCAGAGCAGGGTATTCCTATTTCCAAGAGGGATCCAGCCCAGAGAGTTTGGGTAGAGCATCATGTTCCCCCTCCCCCATCCCAGTTAGCCACTTTCCATGCTTTTGTATTAGTGAGGATGTGGCATTCTTGGCCCAAATCTACCCAAACAATGTGCCCTGGGGGTCATTTTACCAAGTATGTTCTCCTCTTCAAGGTACTTCTATTCTGCTCGACCTTAAACACCAGTTGGGGCTGGGAGGGGGGCATTCCCTGCCAATCAGAAGGAAACAAAGGAATTCCTAGCTGCTTGCTCCGCTAGAGTTCATTTTCCGATCGGGAGAGGTCAATTCGGGCTCCCCTTTCCAAGTGAACGAGAAGGGAGCAAGCTCAGGAAAGGGGGAGGGGAAGGGAACGAAAACCGGAATAATATATCGGCAGGGCTCCTCGGGATGTGGCAAAGCAGAAATGGAGGACCAGAAAGAATAACTGGGAAAGACAAATGAGTCCAGAGATGCCCTACCCCGCAGACAGGGATGGAACAGTCCTTTCCATTGCCAACCGTCCGGGTCTCTAATCCGCCAAGACACCTCCTGCTAACTGGATTTGAAGGAATCCTCGCTCCTTGGGCTGCTAAGGAAGGATGCAGCCCGGCTCAGATACTGCCCTACAGGAATGTACTCAACCCTGTGTAGGTAACACGTGCATGTTTGGGGCTACGGCTCGCTTTGCCTCAATGCTAATGGAAAATTCATTTCGTTAATGACAACAACCCGTTCATTTTTAAGGGGGGGGGGCGTAAAAGCCCCCTCCCCCCCGCTTCTTGTCTCCACAACCTTTCTGCTCAAGGAATACCTCCTATTTTCCTCGGCACTCGGCCGTCTCCTTTGTGAAGGATGAAAACGGGAACAAGACCTCTCTCTGCACATGCTAAAGTTGGCACAGGAGTGAAAACACTGGCACTCTACGGAAGCCCGGGGAGGGGAGGAGTCCAAGAAAACCGCGATCCCCGGCATTTTCACGCTGCCCCCGGAGTTCATGCAGCATGAAGACCTTGCTATTCTTTTCCAAGAAGAATGACTACTTCCCCCTTGGAAACCCAGGGGAGCCACAGAGTGGCAGGTCCCTTTCCAGCCAATGCACTGGGCCATCTGCCATCGCGGCCGTTCCGACCCTGAGAGGCAGCCCTAATCGGTAAGCAGCAGATGCAATATACAGCGCTCAGAAAGCTAAGCCCCGGAAAACACGGAAGAGCCTGGGAATGGACGTTCCCCAGAGCTTCGGCCAAAAAGACAAGGACAGAGAAGGAAGGAAGGAAGGAAGGAAGGAAGGAAGGAGGGAAGGAAGGAGGGTAGGAAGGAAGGAAGGAAGGAAGGAAGGAAGGAAGGAAGGAAGGAAGGAGGGAAGGAGGGAAGGAGGGAAGGAGGGAAGGAAGGAGGGAAGGAAGGAAAGAAGGAAGGAAGAAGGGTACCTTTTGAATTCTTCCATCAACAGCCAAATAAATTGCCTTGGGCCGGTAAGTGGAAAAGCCAGATCCCATCTTCTGCTGAGCAGCTACTTTTTACTGGACTTTCCAAATGCCCCAGCAGTCTAAAAGGGAGGGAGAGAGTGGGAGGGAGAAAGGAAAGGGGGTTGGGGAAGATTAACCAACCAGAACTGAGCCACCACAGCCGGATTTCTTAGTGTTTCTGTGTATAGAATAGCGGGTTCAGTGCTTACGGCCCCTACTCAATCAAGCCCGGATTTTGACACTCCTCTTTTCTCCTCCCCCTCTTCCTTTCCCTTCTCCTCTCCCCCACCCCTCCCCTTTCCATCTTTTTTACTGGGGACTGTGGGAAAGGGAACTTTAGACACGGAGGGAGGGTGACCGGGACTACAGTGTTTTCCGGAGACACCCGGGTTTCTTGCACTGCAAGAATGTGGAAAGATTGAAAAGTGGTGCGATTCCACTCAATGGGCCATTTGTTAACAATACGATGGGGATTCCGGAGGAGCCAGTGGAATAGGAAGGTCGAGGAGAACATGGGCTGTGGTAGGGGTGAGGGGCAGAGGATGCTCCTTGCAGTAAGGTCCGCTGCTTCCCTACCACCTTCCTTCCCCTGGCTAGAACTCTTGACGCTTCGGCTTTTTCCTTACGTTGCCCAGAACAGTCTACTTTCATTGACATCATTCCCCCATTAGAACCTAAGCTCCTGGAGGACAGGGCTTCTTTTTGGCTGCTTGTCTTTGTACTCCCGGCACATAGGAAGCACTGAATCTTTCTGATCCCCCAGTCTGAAGTCATCTCTGTCCTTTGGATTCCGGTGCCTAGTTTGCACTGCCTCCTCGGTACATTCTACTTTGTATGAGAGTATGTGTATACGTGACTTAACTTCCCAACGAGGGCGTAAGCTCATTGCTTTAAGCCCCCTAACTTCTCAGAACCCCAATTTCATCAGTTTTGAAATGGGGTGGCCATCAGAAAAAGGGTTTGGGACTAGCAACTCCTGGTCCAAAGCCCAATGAGCACGTTTTGGGGCAGATAAGGGTTCCACCCTAAAAAAGGGAGGGGTTCAGCAAATCTCTCTTTAGAATCCTTACGGCATTTCTGGCTTCCAGCTTCAAGGGAGAGAAGATGGGAAGGGCAAACACCATTTCAGGCTGAAGAAGGAAAAGACCTGGGAAACAGGAGAAAACCCAGAAGCCTCCATCATGCCCCTGTCCCCTGGCTTACTACTTGGCAGATTTCAAGGAGTTTCCCCTGGGGTGGCACCAAGGCTACTTTATCTTGCTTGAATTGAGTGATCCCAATAGGAATTCTCCTTCACTCCGTATTCTCCAGTTATGTTCCATATCAACTTCCTCTAATTTAGCTTTTGCTACAATTTGGATCATTGTTTTTGCTGTTCTATTCTCTTTGCATGCCCATTTGTGGAATTGGTATTAGGTGAGATTGGCATCAAGCCTTGGCTAGAAGAGTTTGAGGTCTTCTTTCTTCTCAGAATGACAAAACAATGAAAAATTAGATGGAAATGAACCACATCTCCTAGGGAGCAATAGATACCCTTCTGACCTACCTGGTACCTGCTTCCTCTTAGGAAAGCAGAGTGGCATCCAGCCCCAGCTTCCTGCTTCACCCAATAGCAGAAATGAACGTCTTCCTGGGAGAAGGATGGGAGGTGATGAGGCTAGAGATAAATGTCTATTTTGCCTCCTTGTAAGCCGCTTTGCTTCCCCTTCTCATTCTGCTCCATGTGAGGGTTCTCGCCAGAGTAATGTTTTTTTTACAAGTTATTGTTGGATTTGGTGGTTAGATTTCCCCCCCCCCCCAAAAAAAAAAAAACTGGGACAATTTGCTTTCTGTTCTGGGCTACTTCAGTATTATTTTTGCCCTCTGGGTCAGCCCTTCCTGCTTCAAATGTGTGCTAAGTGACTACATCTCTAACCTTCAATCAACTCAGCTGTTATTGGATAGGCAATAAAAGCCTCCAGCTCCAGAATTAGGAGGCTAATTGTTCAGATTCTGAAGGCTTTAAATGAGTTTAAATAGCACTTGTTTTACCTCCTTGTAAGAAACTTGACTATCTTCCCCCTTGCCTACCAGTATTTTTATGGTTAATCATAAGGCCATATTCTCTGCTCCAATTCTTACCTAGCCCTTAGTGATTACATGGGCACTGCCACCAAGCTGCCAGCTGACGCCTGGGAAATGTCCTGGATTTAGAAAGTTTGGGACATATTTTCTTTCCCCCTCTGGCCAGGCTTACTTAAGCACCTGGTTACAATAGATGGTCTTCTCTTCTTGAGCAGTAGGATGCTCTTAAGCCACAACTGTACTCCTTCTGGGCTATATCTGGAGTATTTTTTAAAATTTCCATTTGTATTTGTTTATATTGTTTTTTCTTTGCATTTGACAAGCATTGGAGGTCTTCTGATAACAGGAATAGACCCAGACTGGAAGAACGAAGACGCTTGAAGTATTTGGGACAAAAACGGAAAGCCTGGAAGATTGGCCAATGGAGGTCACTGATGTTAAAGGCCCATGAAATAAATTGGGAAGTTTTTCTAATCCTGCCTGAGGATTTTGTCCATGGATATACACCGGAGGAACTGATAATAGTTATTCCTGGGAATTTCAAACTTGTGCAATCTGCAAGGATAAGGAACTGTTTAAAGAAGTGAGAGAGCCTTTCGAGGCAAAGGAGGCATCCCTAAAGAGAGACCGAATATCACAGTGATACCCAAGAGCTCTGACTAAGGCAGAGGCCATAACCCCTGGGTAACATGGGAAGGTATCTTGATTCTGTGGCCTATTGGGGGGAAGGCAACACCATACTTAGAGGCAGGCACTTGACACATCTCTTTTGCTGATGTGAACCTATCAGAATTGTCTTTATCTTATTATGAAAGTTGCATTGTAAGAAGCTGGGCCACCCTGAAAAGCTTGCTGATCTCTGTAAGGGCTAGGCATTGGGAGTTAAGTGGCTTGCCCAGGGTTACACAGCTAGAAAGTGTCTGAGGTCAGATTTGAACCCAGGACCTCCCATCTCTAGGTGTAGATCTCAATCTACGGAGCCACCTAACTGCTCCCCCTATATATATTTATATATATGTATATATATAAATACTCTAAAAATATATTTATAAATATATTACAAATATATGTATATAATATATTGAAAAATATATATAACAAATCTATATAATATGTAGAATATATAATAATATATGGAATAAATAAATATATATTTACATTATTTTATTTATAATTATATTATGCATATAATTATATATTATTATAAATAAAATACATTTATTTATCTTACTAAAACATTTTTTCCTTATTTAAGGATATTTTATTTTTCCAATGACAACTTTCAACATATATTTTCTGACATTTTAAGATCCAAATTGTCTTCTTCTCTTCCTTCCCTCCCAGAAATGGAAAACAATTTGATCTGGGTTATACATGTATTTCTTGGCACATTTTTAATAAATTCCTTCTCATTTTCTTAGTCCTGAGTTTTGGCTCATTAATTAGGGTAAAAGCCTAAAGAGAGAGACTTTTATTTTGTCAGTGTACAATACCAAAAGCTCCAAATTGGCTTTTTCTCTGGACAGGAGCCACGTCCCCAAAGAGGACAATCCTGGGACACTTGGGTTGGACTGACCAAGTAATGAGTTTGTCAGAGAGCCCAAGAGGGATACTGCTAAGACAGCGGAAACTCTCTTAGAGTCAAGGCCAAATGTCACTTGGCAGGAATGTATAAATGTAAACTTTAGCCCAGATGTTTGGAGGGGGAGCATATCCGTAGACCCAGATGCGAATTTCTCTCTCAGACTGTGCAACACTAGGGGGAAAGTCTGTTGAGTTCCTTCACAGAGTGGAGCAACCTGTGTAGAGAGAGACCCAGACGGACTCTGAGCATCCCCAGAATTCAGGAAAAATTACCCTTCAAAGATTGTTCTCAGGCAGCTGATTTGGGGTAGGAGTTGCATCATGATAAAACGGGATAACGTCAAGCAGATGTAACCGAATGTCCGTAGTTCTTTTTTGCCCTCCTGCCCCTCTAGGAGCCTTAACGTGCAGTCTCTATCTTCCCTTCCATAGCTTGGGATGCATTATCTGCTTTTTGAATTAAATCCTCTCCTTTTTACTTTGTGAAGACATTGTTGCGTGCTTCTTCTGTGGGGGAAAACAAGGTGCTGTTGGGGGTTTAGATGAGAATGTCAGGCACTTCTGCTTGACCAACTTGAAGCTGGCCATGTAAACACATGTGACAGGTGCTGACCTAATCTACCAATTTGTATGTTGAGGCTCATGGAGGGTGGGATGGCTGGTCCAGTAACTTGCCTATGGAGGTGGTAATAAGTGGTTGGGCGCAGAGAATAGGAAATAGACCATTAGAAGAGCCTTAAAAGGGTAATGGCGCAATAGAATCATTTGTTCTTGTTTTGCTCTTATATTGATGTACAACATGGATTGGAAGCAGAGGACCTAGTTTGAATGTTGGTTCTTACTACCTAGAAGACTGTGGGCAAGTCACTTGCACTTCCTTGGCCTCCAGTTCCCTTCTCTTCTCATTCTATAAGGTATAATTCTCAAAGTTGTTTCTTCTTTTTACTAGGTCAGAAAAAAGGTCAGTAGCTTTGATTCTCGGGCACTCCATCTGCCTGAATGATTTAGATGTCATTTTTAACGAATGTGTTCCTTCCTGAGCTGCTTGAGAAGTAGCACATCATTTATCTCTGGTGTGAAATACAGAGCCTTACTCACTGGGGTGATAATCGATCAAGGCTTGTGAAGGTCTGTTGATTGGTCGGACTGTGACTTGTTTTAAATTCTATAATGGAGGGAGAAAATAGCCTGGGGGATGTTGGTATGCAACTCTGCTTTTTCACTTTACCTTGGGAATTTTATGTGTGATGAGTAGGACCCATGATGGGTGATGCTATGCACTATTTCTTTTCATTTGGGATTCTAATTCACATGGGCAAGTCATGGAACCTCTCTGAAATTTCTCCGGCTAGAAAGCCGGAGGATCGGAACAAAGAATCACTAAAATACCTTTTAGCCTCCTGATTGTTGGACCTTGTATAACTAGCCAGGGCCCATGACTCCACTGAACTCTGTCCTTGACTATGAGGCAAAACCAGAGACTTGCCATCCTCCCTTCTTCTCCTTTTCCCTTCACATCGGTGACTTCTGGTCAGAGAACCCGAAGATAATATGCCCAACGGTGAGGGGAAGCCCTGGTCAAAGCTGACCTAGCTAACGATTAGAGGTTGAGTACATCGTTTCAGCTCTGCCTTTGACCATTGGGCAAGACCAGGGATGCACCATTGACTCTGCTGCCAACCCCTTTGCATCCTCCTCTCCACCTCTTGTTCAGGGACTGATGGTCAAGTAATGTCCTTGCATTGATGGGCGTGACGAGAGGCAGTGGATTAAGCACTGGACCCAGAGTGTGGAAGGTTGAGTACAATTTGGCCTCACACACTAGCTGGCCTCAGACCCAGGGCAAGTCACTTCCCTTTTGTTTCCCCGAGTTTCCTCACCTGCAAAATGGGAATAATAGCACCTATTTCCCAGATTTGTGGTGAGCATCAGATAACATCCCTAAAGCATTTCGAACGCTTTAAAGAGCTACATAAATTCTTTTATTATTATTGTGACATTATACTATCCTGTGGCTCCATCCATAGTTCCTGTGACTCGGTCAGACGCAATCGAGTCAGAAGCCCCCTGCTCTTGCCCCTGTAACTCCCTGGCCTTTATTCCCATCCATAGCAATCTCATCCTTCCCATGGTCCCATCTAATGATCATTTCCCCTTTCTTTGCTTTCAATGGCTAATAAAATGCCCAGGTGCCAGGCCTGATCACTCGCTTCCCATCTCTTTGTGGCGCTCCTAAAGAGACGCCGGATTGTGGAAATGGCAGTTTGAGCGTGTCAGTTTGGAGATCCTTAAGTGTGAGTACAGCTGCCCTAAAGCCATTAAACCCAGCTCCCCGCGAGGATTCCGACTCCCTGGCCGCCCATTCCAGTGCTGGATAGATTTTCATTTATTTCCCACCTTCCCTCCTCGTTCCCCAACCACTGTGGCAGGAGGAGAAGCAGAAGACGTCTTTCTCCTCACTCACCTCTTTCCGCATCCAAGGAAACTTTCTCCCTTCAAGTTCATTTCGTCCCGATGCATCACCCTTCCCAGATCCTACTAGTCGTTACTGATTGTTGTTCCGGGCTTGCCTTCCCACCATTCTCCATCCTTTCTCAGAACTTGGCATGCAGGACTGCCTCCAATCTTTGCCCTTGTGTTGGGGGCCGAGACTCCAACTGACCTCTCCAATAGGTGGCTTCCCAGGTCCTTAAGCTCTCCTGAAGCCACAGAGAGGGCGGAACTCACCATCCTTTCTGAGGGTTCCACCTCCTTCCCTTCCTCTCTGCTCTGAATGTCCTGCATCTGACCATTTCCCGGCTCTTAGCCCTGCTCCCGCCTGACTCTCCTCTTGACAATGAACTAGCTGATCTTCAGGAATGTTCCTTTTCTCTTTGTCCAATCCCAGGCCCAGAGGAGTCCCACTACCAGCCTTTTCCATTTCTGTTCACGCGGCACGAGATGCTGCTGGAGAAGTTGTGTGGCCGTGAGGTCTGCATCTGCTGCGGATTTGTTACTCAGTCTCCACTGCATCCACACTGCTGCAAGCCAGTGATTTATTCTCTTGCAGACTGGCACCCGGCTAGGGTTCCAAACTTCTTTACAAACCACTTATATCCCTAACCCAACCCCACAGCAAAAAAAAAAAAAATGGAGCTCATTCATTTCAAACTCCCCCTTTCCCAGGGTCACATTTTGAATCCTGTCCTCTCTCTCCCTCCAGTCTTGGAGGATGAGGTGGCCTTTCTGCTTTTCAACAATCCTTTCACTTGTGCCCTTGGTTCCATTCCCTATTATCTCCTTTGGCAATTGGATCCTTAGATCGTTTTCTTTCTCCCTTATTATGTACAAATAGTCTATATAGTTAAAAATTTTTTTTAAACCCTTACCTTCCATCTTGGAGTCAATGGGTATTGGCTCCAAGGCAGAAGAGTGGTCAGGGCCAGGTAATGGTGTTTAAGTGACTTGCCCAGGGTCACACAGCTGGGAAGTGTCTGAGATCACATTTGAACCCAGGACCTCTCATCTCTAGGCCTGGCTCTCCATCCACTGAGCTACCCAGCTGCCCTCCAGATCTATATTTTCTTATAAAAACTTCATTGGTCTTGACACATTTGTGTGTGTGTGCAAAGCACCTGTGGTTTCAATCCGTTATAATGTTTGGGATTTCTATCTTGGCTTCTATTACTTTGGGTATTCTAATATTTTTGAAGTTATTCCTCTTATATGTTCTCACCTCTGTTAGCATATTACTATGCATATTATAATGCACAAAGGAAGCTATTATTTTTCTTTTTCCTTTGATTCTGTCATTGTCTCCAGCTCCCACAGATGGCATTCTCTCAATTGTAGGAGGTCCCCTGTACCTCAATTCTGTTCAATCACCTTCCAGATTCGTCTTTATAAAGAAATATTCACTCCAAACTTATAGCAAGAATAAACACAATTACTCCCCTAATCCCTATGGGCATAATTTCCACCCATCTCCACCTCCTAATCTGGGGAGAAGGAGGGGATTAGGCTCAGTTCCCATGTAGCCCAATCCCATATTCTAAATCTAAAGGCTCACTTGGGTCTGAATTCGGGGCACTCTGGATTCCTAGGACTTCCCTACTGACTACACATCGGTCCTGGCATATTGCCTCCAAGGTCACCAAGAGCATTTGAATTCCTGGATCTCGTGGGGATTTGACCACCATCTTTTTATTTTGTTTTATTTATTTTTTCATATTTTACCATATGAAACAAACACAAACAACCCTCAGAGTTATTTGGGGGGGCTGTAGAGGAGAGAAGAAAATAGTCCTTCCCTACTCACTGAGTCAGTTCATGGCACTTGACCTACGGATAAGCATGACCTATTCCCTTCCTTGATGCGACAGGGAAGAGAGCTTGTCTCACCTTGGGAAAAAAAAAAAAAGCCTGTCCTGGCTACAGTCATTCAAAAGAAGCTCCTCCCACCTGTAAGGATGTCTTTTAAAAGCTGCACATAGTTATATTGGGTGATCTGGACACAAGCAAAGTTAAGCTGATCCCCAACTATGTGGATTTGTTCATTTACATTTTGGGGGTACTTTTTTCCTCCAAGGTCTACTTTAGCTTTATCTAAGAAATTCTGGCATATTTTTTCATCGTTATCATTTCTTTACATAGTCATTAATTATTTCTCTGATTTGTTCTCCGACTCATTATTTAGTATTTCTTCAGAATGGTTTCATTTGAGTCTAAGTTACTGGTTTGTGCTTCCTGAATTGATTATGATTATATTATTTTCTATAAAAGATGCTGTCATTTCTTCCTTTTTATAGTTATTTGTATTATCTCTGTACCTTAATGTCGGATCAATTTTGGTAAAATGTTGCCTATGGTGCTGAGTAATATGAATATTCCTTCGCAGTTATGTTTAGAAGATGTCATAAATCCTTTACAGTTTCTTCAGTAATTTCTTCGATTCTGTATTTGTTCTTGTTTATCTTTCTGTAAGATTTGTTCAAGAGTAAAAAAGGGATACTCATGTCTCCTGTCAGCATTTTATTATTATGGCTCTGCCACTGCCTCAAGCCCTGACTAATTGTGCTTTACCAATTTTTAGGAGACCTCCATGACTAAAACCAAATTCCACTTAACTATTTAGTAGCAGCTTAGCTTTTACAGAGGGATTTCTCTACTTTGACAATTTAGCAAGACTAAGCATCTTGGAGATGTAATCTTTCTTTCTACTACCACATTGGTCTTTTGGGAAGGGAAGGAGGCTAGACTTACAGTTGAACTCAATTCCTACATAGCATGAATGCAGTCAACATCAAGACCAAAGCCCACTGGGCTATCCTCACGGACCCCTGCTTCTCAGGGCTTTATCCTGGATTCCGGCACTCCTGGATGCCCACGCCTCCATCTTATGGGTCAGAGACATTGATCCTAATGCCTAGGACTCAAAACAAACCCAAAGGGCTCATTTGCTGGGATCGTATGCTGTAAGATTGTGGGAGAGAGGAAGGAGTGACTGTCACATTCATATAGGAATGCAGGAAAAGTCCAGACTGTGCTTAGACTGTTTTAAAACTGCAGATCATTCTGGCTACAGAGACAATGGAAAAGGGCTCTTGCTAACCACGAGCTGGCCCAAATCAGAATATCTAAGCAGTTGTCAGTTCTCTCCTCTCCAGGTAAATATGTTTATGGAGTGGAAAATTGGTTCACTGTACTCACTACTCATTCTCCTTTCCCTCCAAGGAAGGGGGTGGAAGGACATCCTCAGAGACCGTGCCTGGCTTTGTCCACAGCTGACAGCTCAGTGAGGTCTCCCTTTTGCCGTTGCCCTCTCCTATGATGTCTTCCCTCTGTTCAAGTAAGATGAGGGAGACGTTTTGCCTGGGTACTGACATACCATTCTCTCTTCTCACTCTCCATGTTTTCACTCTTGGGATTTGGAAAGCAGTGGCACACATTTAGCTTACATCAAGAGCCCATCTCACTTCCAGGAGAAAAGAGCCTCTCCTATGGCATACTATGATGATGTGAACTTGCATTAGTGGTTTTTGAATGTGCGTTACTCATTATTCAATACAAATTTTCCATTCATAGCTCTATAGACGTTTTGGAAGAATGTCCCTAACCTCAAGAGATAATGTAAAATTAGAAAAATTAGAAAGGGAAATAACTTTCAAGAGTTTGCAGTTTGAGGCACATTTCGCAACAGAAAAGGGAGCAACATGGCTTTGAATTATGGAGAGAGGCAGGTGAATCCTGGGAAACATGACTAGGCAAGTAAGAAGGGAGTAAAATAGGTCACAGTTAGCCGACATGTAGAATCTAACTGGGAAATGAAGGAAAAGTCTAATAAAGGAAAATGAGGGCCATTGCTCACAAGATAGGCAACATCCCAACCCATATAATATGTGGAGGTGGGCCACTATTTAGAATTTCCAATATTACTTTTATCCTGATCTTAGTTTAATTATAGATAATCAGAGACAGAGTGCAAAGAAGATGTGAAAGAGGATGGGGGAAACTTGTTCATTTTGATAAGTTCAAAAGGAATGAATAGTGCTATTCAATTTATCTGTCTTCTTAGATTTTTCTGAAACTATCCCTTTCATGATTTCTTCTAGCACATTCCATCACATTCATGTACTGAGACCAAGACTTTATTTCATCCATTTCACTTACATTGTTAGCTTTATTGTCATACAGTTGGAGAAAATAGCTCTTAATAATTTATTTTATTCTTTATTGGTGGTGGATTCACCTGTTTCATTTTTGTTATTAGTAATTTTATTTTATTTTTTTTAAATCAAGTTAGCTATACTTTATTTCATTTCCCCTTAAAAACCTCTCTTACCTTTATTCACAGTTTTTTTGCTTTCAATTTACTAATCTTTTCTTTGATTTTTTCAGGGTTCATATTTTGGTTTTTAATTGAGTTTTAAAATTTTGTTTGGTTTTCTAGGTTTTTAGTTGCATGCTCAATTTATTGATTTGTTTTTTCCTCACTTTTAGAGATACAAATTTCCCTTTGAGTGTTGCTTGGTTGCTTGAATTCTTTCTTTCTGACTGCTTACAAGTATTTTTTCTTTTATTTGAAATTTTGTCTAAAATATTTATGGGAATTGTCATTTTAGATTTTTTTTTTCAGGAGATAACTGATAGATTCTTTCAATTTCTGTCCTGCTTCCTTCTGCTGCTTTCATTGTTCTAGACACGGACATGTAAACTTTTAGTGCTCCCAGACTGTGTGATCCAGGATGAGGCCATATCACTGCTCACTTCTGAGCTCAGGTTTGGGTCTGTTGGCATGTCATTGGTTGGGAATTTCAGTAGAATGCTGTGGAATTCAATTTCTATTAGACTGCTGAGAGGCTACATGTTCAAAATAACTGACAATTCCCTTTGGACTGGGACTCTTATTCCGGTTAGTCGTCTGAAGACTTACATACTACTAGGGAGGTGGGCTAAAGGTTTGAACTGAGTCACTATTTTGCTCCTGGGATCAGAACCACACTGGAACATCTCTAGAACTTGTTTCTTGTTCAGAACACACTGGAACCTGTACTCCTTCCCATTCTCTACCCTCTGCATCTATGACCTAAAATTGGGTAATGGGTGACAGAACTGCCAGAAGGCACCAGTTTCTGCACCCTCTTGCTATTTCAGAGATCCCGAGATCTCTTTCTTCCTTTGTGCTTCCTGCCCTGGTCCTTGATCTCAGCATTCTTTCAGTTCCTGGGATCTAGAATGCTCCAGACTTCACTGTGTTTCCCACCCCCCATTGTTCATAGACCTCTCTGCCTGTTTCACAAACCTGTCATGGAGTGGAAACATTACCTATTGGCTTTCATGATCAGAATTCAGTCTGGTACATTTTCTAGACCATTATAGGGAAGGAATAGTGAGGATAGAGGGCTCTACTGCTTCCCCTTACTCTATGATTTTGACTCTACTTTCAGCCCTTCATTCCACTTATTCCATTCCAGCTGACTATTCCTTTCTGACTTTATTGCTGTATTCTAGTTCTTGCTCTCTACATCTATATTGGCAGACCATAAAACTGTCTTGTTTGACCTATAGACAGTTTTACACCTATGACAAAGCAACTAGAAAACCATTTCCTTACTTGATAGGAAAAAAAACAACAACAACCCAACACCCTTTATGGCATTCTGTTCATGCCAGTCCATTGGAACTATAGCCAGGGACTTAATTGTGAAAAATAAGGGATTTTGTCTTTTATGTCCTTTTACTTTCCCAGTTTCCTTAATATGGATACTATCTTAAGTTTTTCGTCCATCTTTCCTTATCTTTTGGCACTGCCCTACTTAATTACTTAATTCACTTTAATGATTTCAGTTATCACCTGTGTGCAAATATTGTGGAAAAGTGGGGATACTAATACATTGTTGGTGGAACTGTGAACTGATCTAATCATTTTGGAGAGTAATTTGGAATTATGCCCAGAAAGCTATAAAACTGAGTATAACCTTAGATTTAATAATACCATTGTCAGATCTATTTCTCAAAGAGAACTGAGGAAAAACAAAAGAACTTACTATGTTCCAAAATATTTATAGTACCTCTCCTTGGTGACAAAGAACTGGAAATTGAGGGGAATTCCAGCAACAGAGGAATGGCTAAAAAAATTATGGTATGTGATTATGATAGAATACTACTGTGCTATAAGAAACATTGAGCATATTAACTTTGTAAAAAAGTTGGAAAGAACTACATGACATAATGAAAAGTGAAATGAGTATATTCAAGAGAACATTATATAGAGTTACAGATTTACTATTTGACAAATAACTTGTGAATGTTCACCTCCAGAGAATAAACTGAGAAGTGGAAACACAAAAGATATAATCTATATATACATATTTTATTTGCTGAGTGATACCTTTTATGGTGTAGGGAGGAGATGTTGAATACCTGGAAATGAATTCTGTAAATCTATTGCTTGAAAAAAGAGTTCTTCAGATTGATAAGAATTTCCAACTCCATGTCCTATAAACATATCAAACTGACCATGAAACTTCAAGCTGAAAATACAGAAATGATCTCTTTCTCCTCTATTAAAGTCCCTTTTCCACTGGTTCCTGTACCAAGAAAAGCTAGCTCTAATTTTTCTTGATGACTTGGGGAACTTCCAAGAACTACTGCAGTGCAATTTACATGGTCCAATACAGATTTCTGGGCAGGAACCAAATATCTGAAGAATGGGAGTACCTCTCGGAACCCCAAGACTCAGTCAGGATGTACTGATGCTAATGGAAGGCATATTTCCCCAGTTTTGTTGGAGAAAGGAGATAAAAGGCTATGGACTCCTACTAGACCACACGGGAGTGAGAGAATTTAAAAAAATCACTCCTCTAGCAGGAATACACCTTTGGTGTAGAAAGAATGGCTAGGAGACCTGTACATAACATAGCAGAGCTCAGAGAAATTCTGGCTGAAGGGATAGCCAAGCTAGACTTCCTGCCAAAATACTGCCAGAAATGGAAGTCATTTCTGCTGAGTTCTCTCATACCCAATCCACTAAAACTCTGATGTTTGCATCATCCTGAATAATGAACAAACAGTGCAAGGAGAAACAATTGTAAGTCACTTCTTCCACCTCAGAACTGCACAGAAAGTTGGCCCAAAGCTCCTGGGCAATAGGGGCGGAGCCCTTCTTTCCCCAAGCAAAACGATCTCCAGTGTAACAGATACAAGTGTAGCCGCCATCACTTTTTGGTATTGGGATATGCTTTTTCTCTGGTTGTTGCATTAGGTGCATCCCAGAATTGTCCTATCGTTCCATCATTATTTTTGTAGTGAAATCTCATCCTCACTTTTAACATGGGAGTGTCACTGTATAGCTTGAAGAGAGGCAGAATAGACATCTCTAGTCTCTTTGAAGCTTTCTACAATGTAGAGTATTTCTTTTTGTTTGTTTTGTTTTTGTTTCTTTCTTTTTTTAAACCCTCACCTTCCATCTTGGAGTCAATACTGTGTATTGGTTCCAAGGCAGAAGACTGTAAGGGCTTGGCAATAGGGAATTAAGTGACTTTCCCAGGGTCACACAACTAGGAAATATCTGAGGCCAAATTTGAACCTAGAACCTCCTATCTCTAGACCTGGTTGTCTGTCCACTGAGCCACCCAAGTACTCCATCTATGGTCAATTAAAAAAAAGTTCTTTGTGATGTTGAAAAACATGTATATTCTTTAGAGGTCATTTTAAGAAAAAAACTTAGGAGTCTCATAGCATGAATTTCTCCAGCAATGTATTAAATTTTATATTTTTCCATCTAACATTGCTTTTTGCTTTTCTTCTAGACTGATCTTCACTTTGTGTATTTCAGTTCCTACTTAGTTCTTTTCTTTTGTTTCCTTGGTGAAGCAGCATTGTGGTTTCAAGTTCTATTCTATCAATTATTTATGCTGGGTGGGCCATAAATTCTGCCTTTACAGTTTTTCTCTTTTTAATAGAAAAGATACTAAAGATCCAAAACTCTAGAGGAGGTTAGTACAAGAACCTAGGTGACCCTAGGATAAGATCGAGGATGGCCAATCATCTTGTGCATCATTTGGATTGTGGCACATCAAAGAGAAGGAACACTATTGTTCTTTAAGAAATAATGCTTGATTACATGGGTTGAGGGGATATGATTGGGGATGTAGACTCTAAATGATCACCCTAGTGCAAATATCAATAATATGGAAATAGATTTTGATCAAGGACATAAGTAAAACCTAGTGGAATTGCACATCAGCCATGGGAAGGGGTGGGGGGAGGGAAGGGAAAGAATATGATTCTTGTAACCAAGAAAAAATGTTCTAAATTGACTAATTAAATAATATTTTAAAAAATAAAAGTTAAATTAAATAAAGAATACTTCCTAGAAGAATTGAACTCGCAAAGGAAAAATAGTAAGAATCTATTAGTTACTTTTTTCAAAGAAACCCCAAGCTTAAAACACCTAAAAATATCATAGCCAAATTTCAGAGCTTTTATGTCATCAAAAAAGTATTGTGAGCTGCTGGAAAAAAAAAAGATCTAGGCACCAATGAATCATATGTGACTGTGCTGCAACTACATAAAGGAGAGAAAATTATAAAATATTCTATTCTTATAGGCCAAAGATAATGATTTACTCTACTAAGCAGTATTATACTTATTCCTTTATGGGCAAAATAGATCTTTTATAGAACAGATGACTTCCAAATATTACTGATAAAAAACCTAGAGCTAAGTAGAACCTTTGTTTTGTTTTTAAAAATAACTTTACTTAATTGTTTAAAAAAATAATGAAGAGGATAGTTTCTGAAAAATCCAGGGAGACTTGTATGAACTGATATAAAATGAAGTTAGCAGAACCAGGAGAATAATTTATACAATAAAAATAATATTTTATTTTATTTTTTAAACCCTTACCTTCTGTCTTGGAGTCAATACCGTGTATTGGTTCCAAGGCAGAAGAGTGTCAAGGGCTAGGCAATGGGGGTCAAGTGACTTGCCCAGGGTCACACAGTTGAGAAGTGTCTGAGGCCAGATTTGAACCTAGGACCTCCTGTCTCTAGGCCTGACTCTCAATCCACTGAGCTACCCAGCTGCCCCCAAAAATAATATTTTAAAGATAAATAACTGAAAGATTTAAGAACTCTGAACCACAGAGTTCCGTTCAATGGTCAACCACAGTTTCAAAGGACTCAGTGAGGAAATATGTCACCCACCTCCTGATAGTGATGGAAGACTCAGGGTACAGATTGAAGCACAGTTATTTTTTTTAACTTGACTAATGTAGGAATGAATTATGCTTAACTATACAAATTTGTTACTGGCTTTGCTTTTCTTGCTTTCCCAATGCATGGAAGAGAGGGAAGAGGAGGTAGAAGGAAAAAAATTCATAGCTGAAAATCAAAGAAGGTGAATTAAAAAATAAACTATACTGAAAAGTCAGAAAAAAAAAAGACAGAACAAGAGACTGTCAGCATGTGGGGAAAATAATTTCTTAGACATGACTTTCAGAGGAGTAAGAGGAGCAAAAGTCAGAGATTTAGTGGACTATCTCTTTATTTAGTAGACTATGTTGCTTTTCAATCAGAAGTTTAGGTAAGGTATTTGGAAGGAAAGTCAACAAGAAGTCCAGAAAAATCTGCTAGATAAGAGACAGAGACAGATAGATAGATAGATAGATAGATAGATAGATAGATAGATAGATAGATAGATAGATAGATGGATAGATAGATAGAGAGAGAGAGAGAGAGAGAGAGAGAGATAGATAGATAGGTAGATAGATGACGGATGGATGGACGGATGGATGGATGGATGGATGGATGGATGGATGGATGGATGGATAGCTAGCTAGCTAGCTAGATGGATGGATGGATGGATAGATAGACAGACAGACAGACAGACAGACAGACGGATATATATATAGATAGATAAAATGAGAATTTATTAAATGCTTACTACGTCAGATAATTAAGGATGAAGAATAAATGTTTGGGGTCCTGACATATTTACTATTTCATGTTTCATGAAACATGAAATTCAACAATTATACAACAGGAAAATATACCTCCCCAAATCTTCAAAATATTGGACTTGAACTCAGGAGGACCTGGGTTCAAACTATATTTCTGAAATTGACTTATTGTAATACTGTGGATAAGTCATTCAAGCAATCTAGGCTTTAGTTTCCGCACTTGCAAAATGAGAATAATAAGAATTACATTGTCTGCCTTCCCAGGGATGTTGTGAAGAAATTGCTTTGCAAATCTTGTGGTACTCTATAAATGTCATCTGCTGATACAAGTAGCTTCAGTGTTGGAGGTGCCATTGTTATGGCTGCTATTGGCAATAATTGCTGCCTTCCTATCCCATGCATCCATCATCTTCCTGATGGGGATAAACGCTTTGATCTAAAATCAGCCTCTCAGGTCTTGCCAGTTCTTGTTCTCTCCCTGATATTGTCCTAGAAGGAGGAGGAGAAAGCAGTCAGAGTTGTTGGAAGGTTGGAGCAGCACGAATGAGAGAGTAATCCAGAACAAAAGTGATGGAAACGTTCTGAGCACGATTTTGCCGATTCCGCCTTGCTGACCAAAGTGAGGGTGACTGTCTCCTCCTCCCTTTCTCCTGGAAGCCAGACATTTATTTGCACCATTTAGTCTCTCAGTCCCTGCTTCCATTTTATCTTACTAGGTTGTTTGAAAGGCAACTGAAGTTTGGAAATGCTGTTCTTTTTCCAAATGCACACGTCTTGTTTTAAATCATTAACCTGTGATAAAGTTGTTGACCAAGACCGTCTGTGTAGACAGAAGTAAGGAGAAGCAGATTCATTCTTCTTTAGAGAGGAAAGAGTTCTATTTGCCCAGGAAGGCGGAACTAGGGGCTAGAGCCACAGAGACAAAGCCGAAAGTCAATGTTCTTTTCCGCAGGTCTTACAAAAAGCATTTGAAGGCAAGTATGCTGTTCACTCATTTTCAGTCATACCCAACTCTTCATAACATTTAGGGTTTTCTTGGCAAAGAAAAACCACTGGTGTGGTTTGCCATTTCTTTCTCCAGCTCATTTTATAGATGAGGAAACTGAGGCAAATAGGGTTAAGTGACTTGTCTAGGGTCACGCAGCTGGTAAGTGTCTAAGACCAGATCTGGATTTAGGAAGTGGAGTCTTCCTGACTCCAGGTCTAGAATTCTTTCCACTGTGCCATCTAGCTGCCTCTTTCACTTACTCGATATTAAAAACCCTATGCCCCTCCTTCTGTAGAACACCGTGTCTCTTGTATCTGTGCCTTTGCATAGGCTGTTGCCCAAGGTTGGAATGCCCTCCATCCCTTGGAATACCTAGCTTCCATCCACGTTCGGCTCATGTCAACTCCTACACAAACCCCTTCTTGAGCCTCCAATTTGTATTGTTCTCACCCTGAAATTACCTTGTGTGGTATTTACTTTGTATGTACTCAGATGCTCTTGAAAGCTGGGAATGTTCTGTTTCATGTTTTAAGGGGATTTTGATTTAATTTTCTTAGCACCCACGATGGTCCCTGGCACATAGTAGGAGTTTAATAAGTGAATGTTGAATGAATGTTGACAACTCTCTCCTTTTTTTATTGTCCCTTCCCTTCCTATCCAACAAGTATTTCTTTCTTTTTTTTTTAACCCTTGCCTTCTGTCCCAGTAACCACCCTAAGACAGAAGGGCAAGGACAACGCAAACAGGGTTAAGTGACTTGCTCCAGTCACGTAGGCAGGGCCAGATTTGAAGGCACGTCCTCTTCATTCCCCACCTGGCACTCTAGCTCTCCCCCCAACAAGTATTTCTCAAGGAAGTCCTATGTGGGGGTACTGTACTAGGTGCTGTCCTTCAGGAGCTTACATTCCACTGGGAATGGAGAGAATGCCACATGGGAACAGGCAAGCACAATAACACACATTGCGACCCATAATGCTCCTTGTCACCCACCTGCCCAGGACCCCATTACTTCTTTCTTAGGCTCCTGTCCCAATTGGCTCATTTCACTCGAATGACTCAACTGTATCCTTCTACAGCAAAAGGTAAAAGAGAGGTTGGACCTACCTTGTGTCCACAGAAATATACTGGAAGGCAGGATGGAAGGTAGGAGGAAGGCAGGAGCACCTGGCTGAGCCTTTATTTTGACTTTTGTGGCAGCCACTGGACTAGGTTCTGGGAACAGAGAAGCTTACGTTTGTTGGATTAAAGGTTAATATGCTGGTGAGCAGTAACTTTCTTGCTGGGCTCCACCCTGATGTGGGCAGAGCGGCTCTTCCCCAGGTCCTCCCTTCCCTTGGGAGGGAATTCTTCTACTAATCATGTCTTCGGCCCTGCTAATTCGAGGAAAGGTTTTCCTTTTAAAGGCAAAGTAGAGGAGGCAATCACCTCCAAGAGGCCAAGTCTTTCCTCACTAATACGGCTCCTCCGTTCATATTGTTTAGGATTGGTCTGGAGCCATGTTTTCTTTCCCCGCCTTTGGGAGACTAGAAAAACACCGATCGCTAATAAATCTCTTTTCTGCAGCCCTAAGACAAGATTTTTTTTTTTTTTCAGGAAAGATTCCATCAGTTATATATTAAAAAAACCAAAAAACAACCCAAAAACCGAGAGTCTTTTCTCGAAACTTGACTCCTTCTCCCTGGCTATTAGGGCACAAGGACAGACATATACACATTAGATATCAGTACTATTAATGATTAACTAGTTTTTTAATCTCGGAGAAGCCCTAAAACAAAGCAAAACAAACTTCTGAGCAACAGCGATCAAAAACCAAGTTGATTTCCCTCAAGAAAGAGAATGAAAGTGGGAGTGAACAAAAAAGGCAGGGAGGTCCGTATTTACCAGTATCATTCTTAGCAGCCCGCATTATTCCAATAGCTTTCTTTCTGTCCCTTTGCCCTTCCAGACTGCTTGGTTTGGGGCTTAGCTTTGCCCTTTCCTGCCAGTTTTCTGAATAGCACCCTGTCAATTTCTCAGTGGGGACCTCTGCCCCACAACTGCTCACACCAGTCTCTCCGGCCCTTGTTTCATCTCTCCTAGCTCTCATTTTTCTTGGGAGAACTCTCCCTATTCATTCTGTCACAGGGGTCAGCTTTTCCGGCAGTCGCCTGGGTTTTTAGGGGCTTAAGTAAACACGAATGGGGGAATTCCTATCCACCCACAAAGAGACCTTCGAAGTATTATTACATTCACAAAACATATATTTACATGTAAAATATATAGAGCAGGTGTTGCTGGCAGCTCAGAGAAAAAGGAAAAGGCAGCTAGATGGCAGAGCAAATAGAGCACTGGGCTTGGAGTCAGGAATGCATCTTCCTGAGTTCAAATCTGATCTCAGACATTTACTAGCTATGTGACCCTGAGCAAGTCACACAATTCTATTTGCTTCAGTTTCTTCAGAGAGGGAGAGGTGGAGAAAAATGGCAAACCACACCAAGCTTCTTTTGCCAAGAAAACCCCAAAGGGGGTCATGGAGACTTGAACCTGACTGAAAAAGAAAGGATTGAATACCATGTAGAAGTCAGTGCTTAAACAGAATCTTAAAGACAATCAAGGGATCCATTAGACAGAAGTGAGGAGGGAAGAACCTTCCAGACACAGAGGATGGACAGTGTAAAACCATGGAGATGCCATGTTGTGTGGAAAAGCAAATTGCCAAGTATAATCGGACTGTAGAGGATAGAAGGAGCAGCAATGGATTGGAAAAGTAGGATAATTCCAAGCTGTAAATGACAAGGTTTTTACTTGATCACAGAGTTAATAGTGTAACTGAGTGGGAGGGGAAGAGCATGGTTAGAGCTACACTTTAGGAAAATGACATCGGTCACAACATGGCGGACTCAAGTGGGAAGAAGCTTGAGGCTGGGAGACCAATTAGCAGGTTATGTTCATATGAGTGGAGACTAGGAAATCTGTCTGAAGGAAGTGGGTGTAGAAACAAGATTTGACAATTGTTGGGGGTGACACTGAAGTCCATCAGAGGGAAAAAGTATAAAATGAAAGGAAGTTTATTAATTATGAAATAGCGGTCCTAGGGAAAACAGCGGCAGGGATACATAAACCTGGGCTGGGAAATTGGAAGGTTATAATTGAAATGGGGGATGGGAGATCAGTAGCTGGGTTCTTAGTTGGGAATTCAGCATTGATGGAATCTGAAAAGTAAAAAGAGGGAGGGAGTTTGTAACCACTGGAAAATGATCCAGTCTCTTATACAGCTGTTAGGGATTGTTTTCCCACTTGTATAAAAGCAGCTGCCTTGCAACAGTTAATCCTATTATTTTGATGAATAATTCTTTCTATGTCTTGACTTTCCCAAAAGGAGTTTGAACTTCTTGCCCAATTTCCTTTACAAAACTGTTATATTGTCCTTTTGCTTTTACATAACATTGACTTCTGAATATGCTTCTCCCTGGCCCTCTGCATATTTGGGAACATTTCCTTCTATGCATTTAAAAAAAATGTTCCCTTGCTAATTATTGTAAGTATCAGGAGTCAGTCAAGCATGGCGCTGGTACTCATTTTCTAATGATAATAAAGTGGGCAATGAAATGATGTGTAGAAAGCATTTTGAAATTCGATGTCAATGATAGTCAGTATTGTTAACATTTTCCTGTTTGGTTCTATGTAAGCTACTAGGCTTAATGTACTGGTGGACCATCCGTTTAAGGCTGACCTAAGTAGGTGAGCCCCACGTCCTTCTGTTTTCTAAACTCGTAATACCTCAGATATGAGGACTTGCATATCTAGAGCCAACTTGTTAAGACTAGTTAAGCTGAAAAAACCAAAATGATGTATAGCACTCTCTCCAGGGTTCACTTTGAGCCAGTCTTCTTCCACTGTGACTCTTGCCATTGGCCTAAATAACTGACCAAATGCCTCCATATTTAAAGCTCCCCAAATGATGATGATCTCATCTGATTGGCCAATCAGAAGAGTCTGGGACCATTTTGTGTCATGGACCCCTCTGACAATCTATTGAAGCCTATGGACTCTTCAGAATATTTTTAAATTTATGACAGTTACAAATTAAAATGTTTTTGAAAACTCCAGTTATTAAAATACTTATTAAATATGTTGTATATGATATTATTGTTAATATTGTATATGTTAAAATTATTAAAATACTTTTTAAAAAAATCCCCAGAGCCTTGTTAAAAATCTATTCAAGTGAATTCTTTCTTGACTTCATCAAAGTGATTCACACCTCATACCACTTCATACCAGTCCCCTAGTAGTTTAGGTGCAGAAAAAAAGAAAAGAAATGAAACATTTAACAAAAGGTTTACTCACCCACTGAAAAAGAAGGGTCCAAGGTTCAAAGGGATTCGTCCTCGATAAAGGACTGATTCAGCTGAGCACACTTTACCAACGTAATCCATGACTCTGGTCACAAGCCCGAATAAAGAGCTCTAGCTTCCTCTCTTAGTTCATGAGCCGATGGTTTGTCTTCTGTGTGTGTGTTTTGCATAATGCTTTTAAGATTGTTTTAAAAATGATTAATGTAGCGCTGGTTTGCCAAGCTCAGAGAGCTGCCAAGGAGAATCTGGACACTCGAGGAAGTACACAGGAGTTGGATTTTGGGGAAGAATGACAAGGAGAATCCATCTTGGTCTCATGGAGTCACAATGTTTGGCCTGGCTCCCGAGGGGCTTTGTCACCCCCGCCCCCCCAAGCTGTGTAGGTTGCTATTGGAAATAATTTCAGTTGAGAGCTGTAAGCAGCAACAGTAGAAACAGCTAATGGTGGAGTGGGCTGGTGAATCACACACATAAATAATCTCTTGACATTTTTCTTTCTCCTCCCCCACTCCTGTCGGGCAAGCAGCCTTCCGTAAAATGTTCAAGTATCTCCTTTCTGGTGTTCTTCCCTTCTAGGGAGGAGCTGAGTTCATAAGAAGGGAGGGGAGAACTGATCCTGTTCCCTATCAGCTACAGCCCTAGATATTCCCAATAGTTATCCAATTGCTTATTCTAGGTGCATAAAAGAAAACCAACAACTGGTGGCCACTAAATTCTGATTGGCTAGTGGGTTTTTTTGGAAAGAGGCACAAATTTGGGAAGAGGTTTTGCCTTTGAAAAGATGAGCCAATTGGGCCTACCCTTAAATAGGAATTGAGGTGAGAATGGGGAAAGGAGATCCTGCGAGCTAAGTGGATGTTATCAACATTAACCCTAATGAAAAACATCAAGGAATGAGCCCCAGAGAGGAAAGCCCAAGACAACGCTACTGTTTAGACGATGGCTCTGATGCCACAGCTTGCCATCAAAGCTTTTTGACTATGGGATGGCTGGGGATGGTGATGCTTTCCACCTTGCCTCGGGTGCTGGAAGGATTTCTAGCAGCCGACCCAATTCCTGAGGCTGTGTATACATGATGGTTATTCTTAGGTCTATTAGCATTATACACGAACACTTTCTGACGTGTATTTGGGCACATTAAAGTCCAAGATCCTTCTTACATGAATACTTTCAAAAAATGTGTGTGGGCATATCACAGGTGGGAGATCCAGCCCAAGATTCTTTTTGTCTCTCTGCAAGAACACTAGGAACTCGTTGTTATTGCTACGCATGTTCCATGTCTCACATTCTTTAGTACAAGTCTGTTACATGCTGATGCTTTACTTCAATTTAAACTGCAGAGTTTTCTGAAATCCAGACAGTTTCAAGCAGATGTTTGT
This sequence comes from Monodelphis domestica, assembly GCF_027887165.1. NCBI lineage: Eukaryota > Metazoa > Chordata > Mammalia > Didelphimorphia > Didelphidae > Monodelphis > Monodelphis domestica. Next base: position 9,211,818 of record NC_077230.1, on the reverse strand, counting down.
TGTAGCCTACACGGCTTTTTTTTTCTTTTAGTAAAAAAAAAAATTAGGCTCCTATTTATCCAGAAGAATATAGGCTGTTTTCATTGGAAACCATCTGTGATTTCCATTTGAACATGATCAGAGATGCACTTAATCTGGATAAAACCAAGACCACTCTCCCCTTTAGATACAATGAAAAGAAAAGCATAAGACCAACATGAACATAATTTCTTACTATTTTGGTTTGACTGAAATTTTTTTATTTAAAGGAGGTTAAATGAATATTTTCCAAAACCAACCAAGCATTAATAAAACTCAGAAACAAATTTCTGTTTGTTTTAATAAATAACAAAATGCCATTTAATTTTATTTAACCTGAATATAACACAATACACATTTAAAAAATCTATTGTGTTACTCTACATCTAAAAACAATCTCTATCATTTTATTAGAATGAAGAGGAAAAATGGTCAATGCAACTATAAAGAGACCGTATCCATACTATGCCTGTGAATAAACTGCCCTTCCTAAATATTAAACCTATGAATTTTCATTTTTCGTTTTGCTCATCCTCGTGTATAATTTGGCTCGAAGTACGATGACCAAGGAGCAATTTTTTACTGAAGTGGAGACATTTTACAAGATGTCTTCCTCAACAACTTTCTGGAGTGCTTCTAACACATGTAAACCTTTCAGAAACATCTGTGTTGCTTGACTGGTACCCTCTGATATGACTCAACTAGCCATTCTCATTTCACCCCAGCTAATTTCATTGTTCTATACTAATTTGTCATAGCAATCTGACATAGGTCAGTATATAGAGAACAATTGGGGAAATCCTTTATTGGGATTGGCACGACTACTTCTGATTGAAGCTTGAGTGAATCCAATGCTTGTTTCAAACTTGAGTTAAACTATTTTATATCAATGGCCTCTTTGCTAGTTTGTGGATATGATTAGGTACTAATACTTCTGAAAATGACATCGTCTCTTGTTAAAGAATAAATAGGTGCTTGTTGTTGATGTTCTTTTCAGCATATTCAAATCACTGTCGTATTCCATCACTTAGAAACCTGAGAATGGCTCATTCTTCATTTCAGTTCCATATCAGTTCTATGTTCTTTTCTCAAGTTTGTTCAAATAGTTTGATGAAGATGAATGCCAGGCACTTGGTTTCCTTCCCGTGTGCCCTTAGCTAAAGTAGCCAGTCCGAAGTTTTCAGCAGCTTTTACCTCTCTGAGAATTTACAATCCTGAGGTTCTGTATGTGCTTAAAGGAAAAGGATATCACATTTGCTTTTGTATCTCTTCCAGGTCTGTGTGCAAACTGCATGGGGAAAGCAAGATTTTCAACATGGAATTGTTTACTCTGTACTGTGTCTTGAACAATCATTTTTGGAGCTGAGTACCGATTCTTCCCCGATTGTGTCTGATATGGCTAGTGTTCTTTAAATCTGCAAAAAAGTGATAAACGAGAAAGGATTAAACAGTAAGAAGTCGACTAATGAGTATATCAATGGTCTACTCACTGTGTTTGTAACTTTCCTGACCATAATTCCCTTTCTGGGCTATGTGCTGTCTCCCCATTACAATGTAAGCTCCTTATTGGGTAGGTACTGCTTCATTTTTGTCTTTGTGTCTCCAATGTTTAGCATAATATTTGGCCGACAGTAATTACTAAATAAAAGGTTTGTATTCAGTTATTCATTTTAAATTATGATATTTTTATACAAATATATTTTTAACATTATATACACATGGTAGAAGAGCAGAACAGCAGAGAGCATCTCTTTCCCTCTTAAGACTCCTTCCCAAAAGGTGTGTTCATCCAATAGCATTATCCCCAAATTCCAAAGCACTGTAGTGGGCAGGGTGGAAAGAAGTGGGAAGTTGGGAAATGGGGCTTTGAAAGCTACCGTTTTTATCAAACAATTTCAGCCTAAAGACAATGACAAAAGCAAACAATTTTCCTTGGGCATATTTGATTAATATTTTAAAGAGATAGTTAAACAATCATCTTTATAATTGGTATTTTATTAAAAAAGTGGGGGTTATAAATTATAAAGAAGCTTCAGAAAAGGCTTTTTTTCTTTAAAGGAAAGGAGATAACTCTACGGAAACTGTTTTGAATTCTCTACTTGATTATATTAATGAAAAAGATAATGGATTCTGAACTTACTGACGCTGTTCTCCAGGCATGGATCCTGTGCAGCACAGTTCCTTCTGTATGAGACGCAGTAAGAACTGTTCCCAAATAAAAAGATTATTAGTCCAGGCCAAAAAAACAAAACAAAACAAAAAGATTCCTAAACATTTTATATTGTCTTGGGTGATTTTTAAGTGGAATTTCTCTTTCTAACTCCTGTTGCCTGGATGTGTTGGAAATATATAGAAATGCTGTTGATTTACGTGGGTTTATTTTGTATCCTGCAACTTTGCTAAAGTTGTTGATTATTCCCACTAGCTTTTTAGTTGATTCTCTAGGATTCTTTAAGTAGACCATCATATCATCTGCAAAGAGTGACAGTTTAGTCCCTCATTGCCTATTTTGATGCCTTCATTTCTTTTTCTTCTCTAATTGCTACTGCTAGTGTTTCTAGTACAATGTCAAATAGTAGAGGTGATAATGGGCATCCTTGTTTCACTCCTGATCTTAATGGGAATGGATTTAGTTTATTCCCATTGCAGCTGATGTTTGCTGATGGTTTTAGATATATACTGTTTATTATTTTTAGGAACGACCCTTCTATTCCTATGCTTTCTAGTGTTTTCAATAGGAATGAGTGTTGTATTTTATCAAAGACTTTTTTCTGCATCTATTGAGATAATCATGAGATTATTGTTGGTTTGCTTATTGAGGTGGTCAATTATGTGGATGGTTTTCCTAATATTGAACCAGCCCTGCATTCCTGGTATGAATCCTACATGGTCATTGCTGGAGTGATAATTGCTACTTCAACATTCAAGATTATCCGTTAGTAGGTTTTGTAAATAACTGACAAAATCCCTTGAGAAATATGTTTTAGAGTGAATGCAACACCAATTTTAACACCATTTTGATCTAGATAATACTTAAAAAAAAAAAACAGTCCAAGTTAGCACATGGTAGAAAAATAAATTAGAACAAGGACACTTAAATAAACTGTAATCAAGATTTGTGAAGTAGAGGAAAGGCTAGAACAATGAAGATTTACTGCTGAGTATGGTACATTTCTAGTATTTTATTTAGAAACAGCCACAAGAGGATCTCTATAAAGATTATCCCTCTGTGAAATGCAAACCAAAACAATTCCGAGGTATCTTATACCCATTACACTGACTAAAATGACAAAAGGGCAAAATGACGAATGTTGGAGGGGATGTGGGAAAATGGGGGCACTAATAATACACTGTTGGTGGAGCTGTGAACTGATCCAACCATTTTGGAGAGCAATTTGGAATTCCATTCAGAGAATCATAAAACTGTGTATATAACCTTAGACCCAGCAAAATATTGCTGGGTCTGTTTCCCAAGGAGATCAGGGGAAAAGGAAAAGAACCCATATGTTCCAAAATATTTATAGCAGCTCTCTTTGCGGTGGCAAAGAATAGGAAATTGAGGGGATGCCCATCAACTGAGGAATGGCTAAACAAATTGTGGTATATGATTGTGATGGAATAAAGAGAGAGTGAAATGAGTAACACCAAGAGAACATTCTACACAGCTACTGAATTACTACTGGAAGAATAAATTGTGACTGTTACCTCCAAAGTGTGAACTGAAAGCAAAAACATAAAAGACTTCATTTGTGTGAACACGTCAGTCTCCCGGATGATACCTTCTGTGATGTAGGTAGAGGCTGGGACACTGGTGAATGGGATTTAGTATGTAGATAGGAAGAAAAATAAGCTAAACACATAAGAGATTTGTGACTTCATTTATGCACAATCTCCCTTTTCTTTGTATATGGAAATGCTTATTTGATTTGGTTTTGTAAAATTTGGAATAAAAAAAGAATTTTAAAAAAGATGATCTCTCTGTTATATGCATTCATCTTGTATTTCCTAGACCTACTGTGAACATACCTCACAGTTCAACTGCCATAAGTGACATTAATAAACTGAATGTTCGGTTAAAAATGAAGAATGTTTTCTCAGTCGTCTTATCTCATTTGGACATTAGCAATTCTCTTTTGATATGAAAATACTTGCTTCAGGAAACCAGATGTAGTTAGTAATACACAAAAATAAGAGTTTTCTTTTGCTGGATTGTAATTGAGATACTTCCTCTGCCTTGTATCCCCTACTTTCCGTCTACCTCAAAGATCTGATTATCTCTACACAGTTGTTACCCAGAATTTATGGGAAGATGTAAAAGCCCCATGTGAGTGCTCACATCGCTTGTTTCAAAGGAGCTAGGACTTCCAATTCTTTGCCCCTTGGGATCTTGAAGTGGTCCTGACAAGCAGGAGGAAAAGCTAGAAAAGGTAAGAGTAGCAAAAAGAGGGATATCCTAAGTAACGGTATGATGAAATGGGTATTTTCCCAAGGACTGATTTTTATGACCATCTCAAGCAATTGTTCTATCAGCATCTGGGTTTCGTAGCCAGCTTACGATCCCTGAGGAATGAGGGTTGACTCAGGGAGTGCCTTTCACAACCCAGTGCAGTAGTAGCTGGGACAAGGACTCTTTCAGAAACAGTCCCTTATTTGGACATGAGCATAATGGAACTTGCTATCAGAGCAGATGGTGGGACAGGGAAGGCCGTCTCCAGAGGTGTTGTAGGGGAAATGGTTCTACTTTAGTCCTTAAGACATCTTCAAAGTAAAAATCCCTTTAGAAAAGCTAGGGGAAGGAACCAGCCAAGGGTATTAAAGAAGACACTTCAGAAGCACTCAGCTTACATCAGAACCCTGAGAGAAAGATGCAGCTGGCCCTGCTCAGGGAGAGGGAGGCCACAGTATGTTGTAGCTCCTTGTCTCAAAAGAATAAAACAGTCTTAGTCAAGAAAGAACTGATTAAGCATTTGCGATTATCTGTTCATTGCCCGCACAGGAGCTGGCATTGTCTGGATGATAGGGGTGAGAGAGCCTAAAGAAATGGGCTGAATTTAGAGAGAAGGAAAATGCTTCCTCACACTGTCCCTCCTTCGATTAGCTGCTAACTGCAACCAAAGACAGGGTTTTAGGGGAAGGAGCACCCATATTCAGATTTGGAAGCCACACCAAAGACTTACATGTGTATCTAGAATTAGTGGTTTCTCATACAAAAATGTGTTTTGTTCTCTTCCTTAAAAACCAAACAAGTTAAATCTTTCTTCCTTGTATGTGACTACTTCCACATATGGAGCCAGTCTATATTATAGACTATAATTCCAAAGGTTCCTTGAGTAGACACAATGTACAAAGATAGCGAGAAAATTCCTGAACCTTTTGTGTAACTAGCTTCCACCATAAGAAATACAGATGCATACTTCCACTCCTATGAATGCTTTTAGCACAATGGCTAACATGATCCTCTAATTCCTTAGGTGAGAATTGTCTGGAGTCTTTTCAGACAAAACAACTCTTTTCTTGTTCGCCAACTTTTGGCAATGAGACTATTAGCTAGGTTGGCCTTTGGTTGATAGACAGACTTTCTATCACACCTAAAACTCTTCTATTTGAAAAAGATTTCTAGAGCCAGCATAGCCTAGCCCTGGAGAGTACAGATTATCCCCACAATTTAATTCACAAAGGACTTGAGTGGGAGACTTTACAGATCATATTTACATAATCCTTTCTAGTTTTAAAAATCATCATAACCCTATGAGGTCATTAAAAGAACAGAGTAAGTGCATGTGAGAGGTGAGTATAGAGAGCATCATGAACCTTCATTGGAAGGGAGAGATCAGGAAATGATCCTGGAAGGACGGGCAAGATTTCAACAGCAGAGGAGGGGCTAGATGTGGGCACAGAATTCCAAATACACAGAATGAAATGACTAATGGGACAAAGGTGGGAAAATAGGGTAAATGTTCTGTGGGCTGAGAGTAATATAGTATAGAATGTATGAAGCTAGAGAAGATAAGTTGTATTATATATAACTATAGCTTGATAAGCAAGCCAGTACCAGGTCATAGAGAGTCTGAAATGCCAGGATAAGGATGATAGGATTTAATGCCGGAAGCAACCTTAAAGCTTATTTAATGGGTAAAAGATAAGAGTGCAAAATCCTCAGCTCTTTGCCTACATTAGAATAGTGTCTGACAACTTGGTGCATAACAAACTCTTCATTTCCTGCCTGGAAAATTATTCTCCAGAAACAGTTTCACATCTTTATGAGTGACTAAACAAGAACTGACAAAGGCTGGGAAAGAAAACACGGCAGCTCCTGGGAAATGATTATGCTTCATGCAAATAGTAGGCAATCACTAATTTTCAAATGTAATGTGTTCAAAAGTTGAAGTTTTAGGACTTTCTTCACAAGATGAATTCTGACATCAGAATGATATGTATTGACTCTGCTCAAAAAAGTTCAATAACTCCTTATTGCTTTCGGAGTAAAATTTAAACACTTTTGTTTGGTCAACTAGTATCACCTTGTTTTTCAAGGCTTATTTCTTATTATACCACTCAATGTACTCAAACTAAACTACTCTGTTCTGAGCTATTTTTTCCTAAAATACTTTCATGACTTTTGCTTCTATTCATACAATTCCTTAAAACTGAAATGTCTTCCCCACTCCCTTTTATACCTGCTATATTTTTATTCATTCTTTAAAACCCAACTTAAATGCTATCTCCTTCATGAAATTATCTTTGACCCCCCAGCCCCAACTCCTGTCATGATGGATTCTTCATCTTGGGTTTTACACAGGAGTTTGTTTGTAAACTTTAAAGTTTGCCTCACATTCCTTTTTTTTTTTAATTTTTAAATTTTTTATTGATTAATTAATTTAGAATATTTTCCCATGGTTACATGATTCATGTTCTTTCCCTCCCCGCCTCTCTCTCTCCCCTCCCAGAGTCGATGAACAAGTTCCACTGGGTTTTCCATATATGTTCAAAACTTATTTCCGTATCATTAATATTTGCATTAGAGTGATCATTCAAAGTCAATATCCCCAATCACATCCCCATCAAACCATGTGATCAATCATATGTTTTTCTTCTGAAGTTCTGCTTCCACAGTCCATTCTCTGGATGTGGATAACATCCTTTCTCATAAGTTCCTCTGGAATGTCCTGGGTCATTGCATTGCTACTAGTAGAAAAGTTCATTACATTTGACTGTGCCACAATGTATTTGTCTCTGTGTACAATGTTCTCCTGGTTCAGCTCATTTCACTCTGCATCACTTCCTGGAGGTTGTTCCAGTTCACATGGAATCCCTCCAGTTCATTATTCCTTTGAGCACAATAGTATTCCATCACCAACATGTACCACAATTTGTTCAGCCATTCCCCAATCGAAGGGCATCCCCTCATTTTCCAGTTTTTTTGCCACTACTAAGAGCGCAGCTGTGAATATTTTTGTATAGGTCTTTTTCCTATTGTCTCTTTGGGATACAAATGCAGCAGTGGTATGACTGGATCAAAGGGAAGGCAGTCTTTTAAAGCCCTTTGGGCATAGTTCCAAATTGCCTTCCAGAATGGCTGAATCAGTTCACAACTCCACCAAGAGTGTATTAATGTCCCAATTTTGCCACATCCCCTCCAACATTCATTACTTTGCTGTCATATTAGCTAATCTGCTGGGTGTGAGGTGATACCTCAGAGTTGTTTTGATTTGCATCTCTCTGATTGTAAGAGATTCAGAACACTTTTTCATGAGCTTGTTGATAATTTTGATTTCTTTGTCTGTAAGCTGCTTATTCATGTCCCTTGCCCATTTATCAGTTAGAAAATGGCTTGATCTTTTGTACAATTGACTTAGCTTTATTATAAAAATGTTCTCCCAGTTTGTCGCTTTCCTTCTAATTTTGGTTGCATTGGTTTTCTTTGTACAAAACCATTTTTTATTTGATATAATCAAAGTCAATCATTTTACATTTTGCATTGTTCTCTATCTCTTGCTTGGTCTTAAATTCTTTCCTTTCCCATAGATCTGACAGGTATACTATTCTATATTCACCTAATTTATTTATGATTTCATTCTTTATATTTAAGTCATTCACCCATTCTGAATTTATCTTGGTATAGTGTGTGAGATGTTGATCTAAACCTAATCTCTCCCATGCTGTTTTCCAATTTTCCCAGCAATTTTTGTCAAATAGTGGGTTATTGTCCCAAAAGCTAGGATTTGGGGGTTTATTGTACATTATCTTGCTGAAGTCATTTACCACATCTATTCCATTGATCTGCCCACCATATTGTTTTGATGATCATGGCTTCATATTACAGTTTAAGATCTGGTACTGCTAGGCCCCCATCCTTCACATTTTTTTTACCTTTGATATTCTTGATCTTTTTTTCTTTCAAATGAACTTTGTTATAATTTTTTCTAATTCTATAAAAAAAGTTTCTTGGTAGTTTGATAGAAATGGCATTGAATAAGTCAATTTGGGTAGGATTGTCATTTTTATAATATTAGCCCATCCTACCCATGCTGCCTCACATTCCTACGTGTTGTCATGGCTTATGAGTTTTAAGCTCTATGAAATCAGGAACTGCCTTATGGAAGCTCGATTTTTATTCTAGCATAGAGCACAGTGCTTTCACTCACATATTTCATATACTTCCTTCACACATGGAGTTAGACCAAAAGTGATCCCTAAAATATCTGTGCAAGTTTAAGCTATAAAGACTTAAAGTTTCACCAAGTTTTTTGGGACACCTTGTATAATGTTGTTGGTAAGAAGACACTGTCCGTTGACTCGGCTTGCACTCCTGTTACAATTTGGGAGTTCATTTGAACATATATTATAGGACCAAAGATGTAGAGTCAAAAGAGAAGCAACCCTAAAAGGGATCTACTACAATTCCCTTATTTTAGAAATGAGGAAACAGGGGGTGCAGAGAGTGACTTGCTTAAGTCATGCAAAAAAAGGCAGGTAAGTTCTCTGACTACAGATCTTTCCAATCAATGTCCCCAAGTGTTTCCTATAGCAGCATAGCTTTCAGAATTTGCTATAGCCAAATAAACGAATCCTATGGTCAGTCTGGTAACAAATCTCTGTGAAGAGGCTGGTCCTTTGATGACAGGACTTGTATTTACAGCTTATAAAGCCTGGGACCCGACCTCTGATAGCGCAGCTTTTGAGAACCCCAGGTCACCTTTGTAACGTGATGAAGAACATAAGACTTTAGTGGAGTTCTGCACAGAGCAGGTGCTTAATAATTATTTCCTGATACTTATAAGAAAGAACACTATCCACATCCAGAGGAAAAACTGTGGGAGGAGAAACACAGAAGAAAAACAACTGCTTGATCATACGGGTCAATGGGGATATGATGGGGGATGGAGACTCTAAAGGATCACCCTAGTGCAATTATCAATAATATGGAAATAGGTCTTGATCAATGACACATGTGAAACCCAGTGGAATTGCTCATCAGCTACAGGAGGGGATTGGCAGAAGGGGAGGGAAAGAACATGAATCTTGTAACCATGGAAAAATATTCTAAATTAACTAATTAAATAAAATTAAAAAAAATAAAACAGAAAAAAAATTATTTCCTGAATTGAATTGTAATTTTAATATGAATCAGATTTCATGCTAACTTTTGAACGATCTAAAACTACTCAATTGGATTTTCAGAAGCTTGGTTTAGATCAGACTAGACTACCAAAGTATTTATTTTTCATATTAAAATGTCACCAAGGAAGGGGGCACTCAGGTAGCTCAGTGGATGGAAAGCCAGGTCTAGAGATGGGAGGTCCTAGGTTCAAATCTGGCCTCAGACACTTCCTAGCTGTGTGACCCTGGGCAAGTCACTTGACCCCCATTGCCTAGCCCTTACCACTCTTCTGCCTTGGAGCCAATACACAGTATTGACTCCAAGAAGGAAGGTAAGGGTTTAAAAAAAAATGTCACCTAGGAAAAGCATAGATAAAAAGCTACACATTTTATCTGTGCAGAAGAGGAAACAGAGTCTCTTTTGAAGCTTGAACTACAGTAGCAGCTATCCAGAGACAAATGAAGCGAGTGGCATCATTAAAAACACAGGTAGGACTTACCAGTAAGGCAGTGGCATCTGCTACCATCAACATGTAAAACACATTGTTCCAGCCAGAGGGGGAGATAAGCCCAGCTAAGAGAGGCCCCAAGGCAGCACCTACAGACATGAAAGTGGGGGTAAAGGAAACTCTTTAAAGAGCTACTTTAGAAGTCTTGTATAAATTCTCTTCACTCGCTGTTCACAGTACAGAAATGACAAATTCTGTGAAAGCAGGAAGCAGATATGACACTTAAAACTGAGCTAGACTGATATTTCCCATTATCAGGAAACCATATGGCATGTTTATGACTCACAGAAAAGACATTAAGTTCTAATTTGTGATTAGAGAAAAAAGTGGCCTCATTCTAAACAAAATATGACTAATGCATTTTATAACAGATCATAAACAATGGATTGTTGTGAATGGACTTCCTTTGACTGCACTACATTTCAGTTTGAAATTTTCCTTCATTTCTGGCCTATTGGCTACCATTTATAGACACAAATGAACTTCACGGTTAAAGAACAATTATTGAAGATTTTGAGTCAAGAAGTCAATATGGTTTTCTTTCGGGAATTATTTTTCCTATTTTTAGCTGCAGGATTGTTAACAAAACTTTAAGGAGACTCTAAGAGAATGACAGTTTCTTGCAGTGAGAAGCATCCTGGATCTGCAGACAGGGGACCTGGGTTTGAATTTCTATTTCTGACACAACCTGTGTGATTCTGGGCATGTCAAAGCTCTTTGGGCACGAGTTTCCTCACCTATAAAATTAAGAGATTAGCGCTATAATTCTGCAAATGAGCTATCCTCCATTATCAAGGTCAATTCGTGCCCTCTTCCTTTTCGGTACTACAGTCATCCAAAGGGTCCTGCTGGAAGTGAGCGTCTAAGTCCATGTTCGGAAGAGAGATCTCTTTTGTCATCCATCGTTGCAGTGTTGGGAATTGTATTTTTTGTTCTCTGTGTAAGCCATCTGGTCTTGACGAGTCTAACATGAGTTTAGGGAGCTAAGAGGATAATAAATGAAACTAAGAGTGTTTGTAGCTTACTGAATTCTTATTCACAATGATGAGCTACAGTATCATTGCTATGGACACATAAGTAAAACATTACTAAACTATGGAGATTTCCTCAAGCTAAGGACCCCCCAAAGACCCCAAGAAAATACTCTTAGGGAACTGTAGAGATAGCATCTTCTTTTTGAAGCACAATACGAGAATGAATTCAGAGGCACTTGTTATCTCTACTGAAGCTTAAGAGCCAATGCTTATATCAACAATCAGTTCCCTTCTTTGCCAAGAGCATCCAAATAAACTGTTTCACGATGTTTGAACAAATGTTCAATGATGTTATCTGTTAAAAACTGCCATCACTCTTGGAAAAAGGAAAATAAAAATCTTGCCTGATCTTAGTCAGGATAAAAATAATTTGTAAAATCCAAAAAATTAATAATTCATAGTTCTTTTTCATTGGGTTGCTACTGTGCCTAGTTAGGCTGGCCATGAGTGCCAGAGGAATGAATGTGGATGATGTGCTCTAACCGTTAAGTTGAACCCATTGCCGAGAAAAGCAGAAACAAACTACGTATAAGGGAGGAGTGAAAAAATTATGAGAAATACCATAATATAGCCAGAGGTGATATTTTTAAAGAATTTTTAAAGAGAAATTCCATTCTTGCATAGTAAGATTTTTACCTTTTAACTATTTCTATTGTTCTCATAACGCTGTTTTTTCCCAAATCAAAGCAACTTACCTGTAGTTTGTATATTACTAGCCTCAGTTTTTAACTAAGGAAAATGAGTCTCAGGGGTTGTGATTGGTTCATTGGCTGGTGAACTTTTGTAACCAAGACTTGAACCTCAGTCTCCCGACTCCAGAATTGATATTTTTTATTATACTATGACTGTATAAGCTCTCCTATCAATCTCCCCTATTTTCCCAAATGATTCATAACCCTATAGTCAGATATCCGGCATCCTTTCCCCATGAGACTGCAGAGAGTTATTGCTCACTATAACAGAGTCCTTACTTGTTGTCAAACATTCTAAATTAATCCTTTTTATTTAGAAGCATTTGTATTTTCTGGCTCAATCAACTATTATTAAAAATCAATCTATGTGACCCTGGGCAAGTCACTTGACCCCCATTGCCTAGCCCTTACCACTCTTCTGCCTTGGAGCCAATACACAGTATTGACTCCAAGATGGAAGGTAAAGGTTTAAAAAACAAAAAGAAAAATCAATCTATGTTGACCTTTTTAGTTTAGGTGACTTTTTGGCAGGAACCATGCTTTTGCTCAAAAGAACCCCATAATACTTTTTAATCTAAAACACTTATAGGAACATTTATCTACAAAAATAATACCTAAACAGTCATTTTTTGGAATAGGGATATTTTATTTAGGAGTGTACAAAAAGGGCCAAACATAGGTTAAATCCCTTCACGGGCCTGATAAGTACAGACTCTTTTCCAGAAGAAAAAGACTAATGCCTTTTCTATGTCTGCAAGTGGAATTGAGTCGAGAGAATATGGCTGGCTCAATACCAAGCCATTAAAATAGAAAATCACAAGCTCTATTGACGGTCGTTCAATTATAAAGATTTGTACCAAACACAAATTGAATAGGTAATTGCTTAATTCACTTGAAGAAAAAAACAAACTTTTCCTTCCATTATAGAATAAATACTATGTATTGGCTTTAAGGCAGAAGAGCAGTGAGGGTGAAAGAATGGGGTTAAGTGACTTGCCCAGGGAAATACTTTTAGGAAGTGTTTGAGGCAACATTTGAACTCAGGACCTTCTAACCTCCTTGCTCTGCTCTTAATTCAATTTTTAAAAAACTGAACTGGAAATTGAAGAAAGTTTCTCTCTTTTCTCTTCTATCCCTTCCTTTCTCCTATGCTATTACAACCCCTCCACAAACTCCAAACAAACAAAAAGGACCTCAACTAGAACTATTAACCAAAAATGATAAAAAATGAAAAAATAAAATAAATCTGTCTTGATTTATTTATTTATAAATTATATTTATATATTTATAATATATATTTATAAATTAATATATTATATTTATATATTTATATTTATATATTTATAAATGTTTGACAAGACAGCAGAGTATTTTAAAAATGAACGTCCTCTCAAACCTTCTTTCTCAAATTGTACTCATCTCTAATCTGTGAATTATCACACAAAACAGGTATCTCATATGGCAACTATTAGCTACGTGAGTTTGCATCTCTAAAAAGACAACTTACCCACAGACCCAGTGCCGTCAATGATAGCTGTCACAGTGGAGAGAGCTTTGGAATTCCCCTTCAAACTTTTATGGGTACCCTAGAGAGGGACCACAAAGTGTAAAGTGAGAAAAATACCAATATTCTTCTTTATTAAAAAATGATTTATTATTTTATTTTATTGATGTATTCTTTATTTTTTAGTATTTAAATTTAATATTAATTCATTATTTTTATATTAATAACAGATTTCTGCTTAAATTTTCTGAAGCTATGTGATCCAAATTATCTCTCTCCCTTCTTCCCTACCCCCTCCTGGACCTGGCAAGCAATTCAGTCTGGGTTATGTATATATAAAATCACACAAAACATATTTCCATATTATTCATTTTTATAAGCAAATAATCTTATAAAACCCAAACATATATCTAAGCAAACAAGTGATAAATCATGTGTTTTCATCTGCATTTTTACTCCAACAATTCTTTCTTTGGAACGGAATTGCATCTTTTTTTTTTCATAAGTCCCTCAGAATTGTCTTGGATCGCTGTATTGCTATAAGTAGTAAAATCTATCACATTTGTGTGACCCTGGGCAAGTCACTTGACCCCCATTGCCTAGCCCTTACCACTCTTCTGCCTCGGAGCCAATACACAGTATTGACTCCAAGACAGAAGGTAAGGGTTTAAAAAAAAATCTATCACATTTGAACATCCCACAATATTCCTGTTACTGTGTATAATGTTTTCCTGGTTCTTCTTATTTAAATCTCTATCAGTTCATGGAGGTCTTTTCAGCTCTTTCTGAAATTATCCTTTTTATCATCACTTATAGCACAACAGTATTCCACAACCCTCTATACCACAATTTCTTCAGCCATTCCCCAATCGAGGCACCCCTTTAGTTTACAGTCTTTGCCACCACAAAAAGAGCAGCTATAATCATTTTTGTACAAATATGTCCTTTTCCATTTTTTTTAATCTCTTTGGGATACAGACCTAGTAGTGATATTATTGAATCAAAAGGCAAGCATTCTTTTATAGCCCTTTGGGGATAATTTCAAATTGGCCTCCAGAATGGTTGAATCAATTCGCAACTCCCCCAACTGTGCATTAGTGTCCCAATGTTGCCACATCCCCTCCAATATTTATCATTTTCTTTTATTGTCATATTGCCCAATCTAAAAGGTATGAGATGATATCTCAGAGTTGTTTTAATTTACATTTCGCTAATCTAGAGGGATTTAGAACACTTTTATATGATAATTGATAACTTTACATTCTTCATCTGAAAACTGCCTATGCATATATTTTGACCATTTGTCAACTGGGGAATGACTTGTATTCTTATAAATATTTGAGAAATGAGACCTTTATCAGGGAAAGTTTTTATAAAATGTTTCCCCCAGTTTGTGGTTTCCCTTCTAATCTGGGTTGAATTGGTTTTGTTTGAACAAAACCTTTTTAATATAATCAAAATTGTTCATTTTACACCTTATAATGCTTTCTATCCCTTGTTTGGTCATAAATTCTTCCCTTCTCCATTGGTCTGATAGGGAAACTTCTATATTCCCCGAATTTACTTATACTATCACTATGTTTAAAGCATATACCCATTTTGATCATATCTTGGCATAGGGTAGGAGATCTAAACCTAATTTTTGCCATACTGTTTTCCAATTTTCCCAGCAGTTTTTTTTTTTGGTCAAATACTCAGTTCTTATCCCCAAAGCTGTGATCTTTGGGTTTATCAAACACTAGATTGCTGAGGTCATTCACCCCCAATCTTTCTCATGGATCCACCATTCTATTTCTTAGCCAATACCAGATCATTTGGCTGATTGATGCTTTATATTACAGTTTAAGATTTGGTACCATCCTTCTTGTTTGTTTTCTCATCAGTTCTCTTGATATCTTGATCTTTTGTTCTTCCAGATGAATTCTGTTATTATTTTTTTAGTTCTAAAAAATAGCTTTTGGGTAGTTTGACAGGTATGACACTGAACAAGTAATTTAATTTAGGTAGGATTGTCATTTTTATTATATTAGCTTGGTCTATCCATGAACAACTAATTTTTTCCAGTTGTTATTTGTGTGAAAAGTGTTTTGTAATTTGAACTCATAAAAAAACAAACCAGTATTTTTCAAACTTGCACCTGGCTAAAATTTCTCAAAGTACTTTGACCTCCTAGAGCTCCACTTAGAACTTATCCTATTTCCCCTGGCACATCACAGTTATTTATGTTTATGCGCTGTCTTCCCTTATCAGACGGCCAACTCTTTTAGATCAAGGATTGGGTCATCCCTCTTTTAGTGGATAATAATACCTCAGACACAGTGGATGGGTAATAAATGTTCATTGCTTCAAACTAGAAGCACAAACTAGAAGAACTAAATAATCCGCTCTAGTAGCAAATCCGTTTCTTTCAGGGTGCCTTGGCATGGGAAGGCACCTCGGTGTCAATGCTATAAGACACAGATACAGGGCACTGCTGATACGGAGTCTTAATATCCCATCGGTGCTGGGCTCTGATAGAAAAGCAGCATAAATAGTTACAAAAGGTAATACTGCATCTAGGTATTTTCCACTATTTTTGCATTCATTTTATAGCAAAGGAAAAGATCAAGTTTTGAGTCAATCTAGAGTTGAAAAGATCAGACAGTTCCTTCTTCTAAATGAAAGTCTTCACATTTTTTTCATAGTGAGGAGGAAATGAAATGAGTTTTGAGGAAATAAATGTAGTGTTCCAAGTATAGGACAACTGTGGAACCTTTTGATAGCTGGGTTTAAATATGCTGAAAGCACCAAATTGATTAAGATTTCATCTCTGTGAAGCGAAGCAAAGCCAGCTTTTATCCGTGACACATGTAGTATCTCTGCCGACTGTCAAAAAAAATATTGGCTGGCAAATGCTAAGAAAGGTGTTTCATCTGATTAGGTGATGACTAACAGGATATTGTTATGAAGCCCCAAGCTGCTTTAGTGTCTGATATCAGGAAGCATTAAATGATAACCAGTGGAGAAGGATATTCCAGAGTTTATAAATTCCTTAGAAGAAGTATAAGATGAAACAAAGTATTAGGTCTCCTAAATAATCCACTCTAGTAGCAAATCCGTTTCTTTCAGGGTGCCTTGGCATGGGAAGGCACCTCGGTGTCAATGCTATAAGACACGGATACAGGGCACTGCTGATACGGAGTCTTAATATCCCATCGGTGCTGGGCTCCGGATAGAAAAGCAGCATTAAAAAGTGGCTAAGATAAGGGCTTGTGTCTCCTCAGGCAGCCAAGCAAGTCACTTTTAACTGGAGTGGAAAGGTAGGGAGGTAGAGAGAGCCTGTTAGGAAAGGATCGGAATGCCAGACAGGATTTTACATTTGATCCCAGAGGTGAGGTGGGAAAAGTGACTTCACTGCCTATTGTGGTGATGGGGAGTTGAGAAGGGGAACATGAAAGAGCTGTATGGAACGAGGCTGGACCAGGTCACCCAGGAACACCTGGAGCTGGGATGACCGTGCCCTGACAGACGAAGATCGACACTTGTTACTGACACCATTTTGATTCTCCAGTGGTTTCCACAAAGAAAATGAGTGCTTGGAGAGAAGCCAAAGAAGCCAGAGGATGGAGGTGGATATAATACATGACAAAGGAGAGACGTGCTTGAGAGACTGTATGAGTGGAGCTGTGCCCCATCCAAGCTCATCTTTTATGTCAAGGAAACGTAGGAGGTATCCCTTCCCAGCAAGGTACCTCCCTCTAATAAGCTATTAGGAGAGGAAACCTGATCTATTGCTGCTGTGGAGTACCTGCTCCATGGATGGGGAGTCAGTTTCAAGTGATTGACCATTCGGGCCACACAACACAAGGCAGAAAGCGAGGCTAGTGTTGTACAAAGCTGTACAGAAATGGGCTGTTTGACTTCAAACAATCACTTCCTCACACCTAATCTTCCTGTTTTCGAAATAACTTCTTTCCTCTTTCTACATTACAGAGTTACTATATGGACAAATTAGTTTCTTTCTTTTTTTTTTTACCAATTACATGTAATAACAAATTTCCATACAAGTTTTTCCGAGTTATATGATTGATCTTATCTCCCTCCTTCTCTTCCCTTTCTCCTCCCAGTGCTGGCAGGCAATTCGATGTGGGTTATGCATGTATCATCATGCAAAACATCTTTCCCTATTGTTCATTTTGTGAGTGATCTTATAAAACCAAAACCCCAAAATATAAACCCAAATAAACAAGTGAAAAGTCGTCTGCTTTCATCTGCATCCGACTCCAACAGTTCTTTCTCTGGAGGTGGAGAGCCTGCTTTGTCCCGAGTCTCTCAGGACTGTGGAAGGACAAATGAAAAGGTGTTTTAGAAGTACGAGGTTAAAAAAATGAAGGTGACTGTATTTCTCATTTCATTCCCTCTTACCCATTTTTTAGAGGAAGAAATGTCGACGAAGGCATTTTCTCAAACACTGGAAACAAATGAAATTCAACAATTATCTGAGATGTGTAGAAAAACTTACCAAGTCAGCAGAGACTGCAGTTGTGATTAATGCATAAGGACCATTGACAAGAGCTCCACTGATCAGAAGCATAACTGGCAAAAATCAGTATGAACAAATTAGAAAATGGGGGAAAAAACACCTTTCCCAATTAAAACCCGTGTATTTATAATAATTCTTAAAAGTTTTCCATTTTGGCCTCTAAACTGCCACAGAAAACATCAAGCAGAAAACATTCCTTGTTGCATATTTTGTATACAATCCAAATAAGAGAAGGATTATCTTTGTGGGAATTATATGGATCTATTATTTGGGAGGACCTTTGAAGTAATCAAATACAATCCATCTTCCAAAAGCATTTCATAGACTCATCGATTTAGAACGGTCATCCAGTTCAATTCCCTCTTACAGATAGAGGAACAGCCTGAGATTATGTGATTGGTCCAAGGTCACCAATTTAGTGTATTTCAGAGGCAGCCCAGAATCTAGCTCTTCCTGGTCTCGAGGCTACCCTTTTAGCCACTGTTTTTTTCAGTTATTTAGTTAGTCATTTTTTGGAATATTTTAATTCCCGTTCCTCCTCATCTTGATTCTCCAATGGAAATATCTCTGAACAGTCTAATAATGTGAAGTCCTACTTACTCCTCCTTCCCTCCAATATATGTTTGCCAATGGAGGTTTTCAGAAATTTGGGGGTTTTATTAAAATAGAGCACATCTGTAGCAGCAGCAGAAATATAAATTCTATCTATTATTTCATTACTGCATATTATTCTAACCACCAACTGCCATGACAACCTCGTAGTAGAAAAGCCCAAGGGATACTACGTAAAGAAGGAAAAAAATATTCTAATTATAAATAAATGGCTACCATAGGCAAGTTGCAATAATTGTTTTCAGTATGTTGACTTTTCTCAACTTCATTCCTTGCCAGAGATTAAGCTGAATTAATTGGAAAGTATACGGTCTTCTTGTCGCAGAGTTACCGTGGGATATAAGTTCATAGGATTTGCTTTTCAGAAGACTTTAATGGCTGCTCTTTAATAACATATCATCCATTAAATTTCCCCTTTAGGAGCAGAGAAATATTTAAGAAGTGACAGAAGCATAATTTGATATTGTTGCCTGCAGAAAGCTAAAAATAGCTTTCTTTTTTATATAACTGACCCAGAATATTGAGTATGAACAGCACACACTGGACTGGAAACTGATGATAGCCACAGAAAGACTTTTGACTGTGGAAGGTGTCATTTCCTGATGATGAAGCCCCCTGAGGCTCTTGATAAGGCTGGCCATACGCCAGGAGCAAATGTTGACACTCTCCTCATACTAACTGCCATGGTTAGGCTAAGAAAGAGTAAGGGGAGTGTTTCTACTTCCAAGCTCGCCTTTTTGACTCTGAAAAAGTCCGTTTTCCTTTTAAATAGAAACATATCTTGACTTCCTAGTTTCTTTTGTCCATATTCCCTTTGCTAACACTCAGAATTTGTGATTATTCTGAACTACGCTCTACGCACTCTCTCACCATAATCTCTTCTAATCCTATAGATGTCTAACTTTGACAGGATGAATGCATTTAAGACATGAATTTATGGTGTCTCCCTTGAACTAAAGAGGAACAACTAGTTTGCTTAAGATCAACTTCTTGGGTATCTCCTAGCTGAATTGTTTCTTTGTTTATAATGGCTGGATTTCCTATTTTGAAAGCATTGTCCTCCCAAGTGAACAATCCTCCAAATGTTTTTAAAAAATAGTGCTAAGGAGAAAAATGCATAATATTCTCACCTATTGTAGCTTCTAGTCCCATTTTACTGACCATAGAGAACATATAGAGCTGCCAAAATAAGAAGAAATCAGGATTATTTCATAGCAAATCAATAGAATTCAGTCAGAACTGTGAGAGAAGAGATGATAGTCATTCAAATTACCATTTTCAAAGTATACAAATACACTCAATGGAACTGTATTATAACACAGCGAATCATTACCTAGATTTGGATATATCAGTTTTCCATTTAGGAAGTTTAATAATGGCTCTGCCACTTCTTATTTCTGTGACTTTGAAAAAGTATCTTCAAGGGGAGAAAATGATGTTTACATCCCCACTGCACAGGATTTCGGATTTCTGAGCCAAGGTTTAAAATGTAGAAAGGATAGATTCTTGGTCAAGAATGGAATAGATCCAACGAGGACCAATTAAAATGTATTTCCTGGAGTCTTAAGATTATAATACCTAAGAAGAAAATCAATGATAAAATCCATAACTTTGGGTATCTATATATAACTAGAAGACTAGACAAAATCCTTACATAAAGAAATGATTTTAAAAACTAGAGCTCTCAAAAAAATGAAACAGACTTCCTTGGGAAGTAGAGTGTTTCCTCCCTCATCGTGCACCTCCATAAAAATGTTAGGTGGTGTAGAAAAGATTCTTGTTCATGTTTAGGCTGGACTGAGACTCTGTGATTCCAAACTACATAAAGTATAGAAATTCATGAACTATAAATATCACAATGTGAGGAGGCAAATTTTATTTCATAGATTTCAGTAGGTCATTTGATAAAGAACAGAATAAACAAAACCAATGCAACCAAAAGTAGAAGGAAAGCAGAAAGCTGGGAAAAAATTTTATAGCAAGCATCTCTGATGAAGTCCAATTTGTTAAAAATATAGAAAATTGCATAAAATTTATAAGAATACAAGGCATTTTCTAATTGTCAAATGGTCAAAGGATATTAACAGGCAGTTCTCAGAGGAAAAAAAAAATCAAAGCTATCCATAGTTATATGAAAAAAAAAAAGCTCTAAATAACTCTTAAAAAAAATAAAAACTAGGGGGCAGCTGGGTAGCTCAGTGGATTGAGAACCAGGCCTAGAGACGGGAGGTCCTAGGTTCAAATCCGGCCTCAGCCACTTCCTAGCTGTGTGACCCTGGGCAAGTCATTTGACCCCCATTGCCTAGCCCTTACCACTCTTCTGCCTTGGAGCCAATAAACAGTATTGACTCTAAGATGGAAGGTAAGGGTTTAAAAAAAATAAAAATAAAAATAAAAACTTTTACCATCCATCTTAGAATTATTGACTCCAAAACAGAAGAGCACTAAGGGCTATGAAATGTAAGTTAAGTGACTCGCCCAGGGTCACACAGCTAGGAAGTCTCTGAGGTCAAATTTGAACCCAGGATTTCCCATCTCTATTAACAACTATAAATAACCTAGCTCTTCTCAGCAATATGGTGATCTAAGAGAACCTCAGAGACTCATGATGAAAAATGCCATTTTGCCTCCTGAGAACTGACTGCAAACCCAAACATATTATATTTCATATTTCCTTCTTCTTTTTTCTTCTTCTCCTCCTCCTCCTTCTCATTTTCCTTCTTTTCCTCTTCCTTCTCCTCCTTCTTTCTTCCTTCTTCATTTTTTTGAGATCTCTTCCACAAAATGACTAATATGGAAAAATGTTTTACATGACTGCACATATAAAACCTATATAAGACTGCTTACGCTTTCAGGGAGGAGAGAATAAGGGAGGAAAGATGAGGAAAAGGAGGAAGACAAAATTGAGAACTCAAATTTGTTTATAAAATGAAAGTTAAAAATTGTTTTTACATGTAATTAAGGAAAAATAAAATGTTATTAAAACAAAATATATAAGAATTTTATATTTATTTTAATAAAAGATTTCCACACAAGCTTTCCAAAATTATGATTCAAGCTGTTTCCCTCTCCTTTCCCTCCCCACCTCCTGGAACTGACAAGCAATTCAATCTGAGTTAAACAGGTCATATCATGCACAAAGTATTTTCATATTATTTGTGTAAGTATATATAACCTTATGAAACCAACACCCCAAATCATATACTCGAATAAACAAGTGATATATCACATTCTTCCATCTGCATTCAGCATTCTTTTCATAAGTCCTTTAGAATTGTTCTGGATCATTGTGTGGCCGTTAGTAGCAGAGTCTATCACATGTGATCACTCCACAATATTTCAGATACTGCGTATGATGTTCTGCTTATTTCACTGCACATCAGGTCATGCAGGTCTTTCTGAAATCATCCCGTTCATCATTCCCTACAGCTCAATAGTATTTGTATAATTTGTCTAAACATGCTCTTTCCCATTTTTTTATTTCTTAGGGACAAACCTAGTAGTGGTGTTGCTGGATCAAAAGTATGCAAAGAAGAGAATCAGTAAACGGGAAAATGGAACAATATCCTATTTTGAGAAGATGCGCTCACGTAAAGAATCAAGGAACCTGAGGAAGCAACCATGAGAGAGAACACTCGGGTAAGAACCAATGGAAAGGGGAGTTAGTCCCAGTCGCCTAGCCCACCTCACTCTTGTGCCTTAAGAAACAAAATCAACGGAGACAGAAAAAGACATTTTATTGGCAGAATATGCCGTAGACACCTTCTCAGGAGGAATTTGGAAAAGGAACTGAGAAATAGATCCCAAATCTGTCAAAGACATTATTTGACATGAAGAGAGACTAAATATCTTAATATCTACCAGAGTTCTCTTTTTCTCTGAAAAAAGCCGAGCAGTTATCTTGCCTTGATGATATTTGTATTGATCAATGTATATAACACTTGGAGATTTGCAAAACATATGATTGATTATCACAGTTGATACAATAATTTTGTAAGTGAGGTTATTTTCTCCTTTTTAAAGATGAGAAAACTAAGTGCTGATTTTCGAAACTAGTAAATACCAACTAATTACCAAAACAGAGAAAGCAATAAGAGGAACTATTATTCTGGACTTAAAAAAATCTCATTTTGTTACAGTAAAGCTATCTCGGTACAAGCCCCTGCCTCAGAATTGAAACTTTCCTTTTTCTAAATTGGGATGGCATATGACAGTGTGCAGCATTCTGGGTCATAGCTGGGTAGTATCCTAACCAACAAGGAAGAACTGAATCCTAAAGGAGAAATAATAGAGAATTTGGAGAGAAACAAGCACTCCTTTGAACTGGTGATACAAGAGGTGAAAGCAAGGCACTGTCTAAGAGAAACCCTACATTTTGGGAGAGCAGATTTAAAAGGGTGCAGAGAAAGGTTAGGTAGAATTTGGTGGCCTATAATTCTACTACAAAGCTTATTTAGCAAGAGAGATGAAGAGCTATTAACAAGAAAATTCTGAAGACATAAGCAGAAATTATTCTAAAGAAGAGAGAGAGGAAAGCTCTCTGATCTGAGGTCATTAATGTGCCTTCGCAGGGAACACTGAAAAAGTTTCCAGCCAAAACTGTTTAAGACATGTCTAAAATATATGAAAAGAGACCAGCCGCAGAACATCAATACAAAAGGATGTGGTCTTGTAAGAGTAGTATCAGAATGGGCTGATGAATGTCTAAGATACCACTTAAGATGTGCTGAGAACAAAAATGAATTTTTTTTAAAGAAGGAATAAGGAGGATGAAATGATCACAATGGGTGACAGAAAGAAGTTATATATTATTATATATTATAGTTATGTATTATATTATTATTAAAATATATTTTACAATACCATATTATATATTTATATTATTATATATTATATCTTATTAATATATATTATACAATGCCATATTATATATTAATATATTATATATATAGTTATATATTACATATCTATATCTTAACCTTTGATTTCCTTCCATTTTTTTCTTTCCAAGGAGAATGTTTGTTGGACTGGGAAAGAGAGATAAAAGATAACTGACAAAGTAAAACCAAAGTAATTATTCTCAATGAATTCAAGAACCAACTCAAAAGTGTAGGTTACTGAATAAGTGGGAAAGAGGGCTGCTGAGCTACTGTCTAAATTCTGGGTCCTATCATAGAGAATGGAAGAAGAATCACAGATTGGAGAAGGGCAAAGGCTAGTTAGTTTGATGTAAGAAAAAACTTCCTTAAAAAAGAAGACTCAACCAAAAGGCAACTTCTTCAGAAGACAGTGAATGACCCTTCCTTATAGTTTTTCTATCAGAGGATGGATGACAATTTTTGGTGACATTAAAGAGATTTTTAATCAGCTAGAGGCTAGACTAATGGCCACTGAAGTTCATCTTAACTCAGAATTGTTTTTGTCTGTGGGTGTTGTAAAGAAATAATTCTGCAAATCTTAAAAGTCCTATTGTTATGAAACATTATTATTTGTGTCTTCTCTCCTACATTCTTATCATTAAAAATATCCCTAAAGTAAAGCCTGTGTTTTCTTATCTTTATATTCTTAATTTCATCGCACAGAAATAGTTAACACTCATTAGAGTATTGCGTCTAGTTCTAGGTTCAATAATTTAAGAGTAATATGAAGAAGCTGGAGGATCCAGAGTAGAACAATAGGCATGAGCTGAAAGATCTGAAGATGTAAGAATAGTAATGATGATACTAGTAGAAAAGAAGGCTGACAAGTACCGTCCGTAGGATTTCTTTGTAAACAAAAAGTAATCATGGGAAGCATCATGAATGGTTATGTTCCATCTATAGTGAGGAGAGAAAAAAGACATTTATTTCAGGCACAGCAGAAAGAAAAGGAGAAGAAAAGGGGAGCTTTACTGGGAGAAAGAGTGGCAGAAACTAGTTTAGTAGTAGGTGCTTGGGAACCGTTTTTCCTTACAGACTTTTAAAAGTGGAGTACATTATTTGGATCAATTTTTAGGTAGATTCTAACTTGAGAGGAAATTATTTGGCTAAAGTTTCAAAATGTTCTGATGGGATTATCATATGGATTTTGACATCTTTTCTTTATCGTTATATTATATCTATTTTATTCCTATTTAAAAACTCTTCCTTCCAGAATAATCATACCTAGTGAAATTGCATTTTTCCTTCTACAACTTAACATGGGGGCAAATTAGCAGGAGGTTTAATAGTCTGAGTCAGTGCTCTCTTTTCCTCCCAACAGAAACCAAGTTTTATGCTTACAGTCTTCAGTTCATCTCATGCAGTAGCCCTGAAAATAGAAGAGAGTCGAACCCAGCTTGGTGCAGGGTGCTATCGAGGCTGAGTTCTTGAATGCTGTGACCACAAAGTGCAAATTCTAGCAGGCTGAAAAGTTTCTGAGCATCACCCTAACAAATTCTCTCAGGCTATCAGAAAAGAAAGGGAGATGCAGGTGAAAGCAGAGGTATCAAACTCCCTTTGCGACGAGACTAAAATGGGGGTGTTTGACATTACATGATGCTCATTTGTGGTTCTCTACGAAATCTATAGGCCACATGGATCCATTTCTAATGAAGTTTGACAGCCCTGGACTAGAGGATAAAACAGGGACATCTGGAACTTGTTGAAGGACTGGAGAGGAGGATTAGTCATTAATGTTCAGTTGGAGAGTGAGCCCAGGAATCTACAGCCGTATACTCTTAATTACGAGTCGTTATTTGCAAGATGACGTGCTTGTTAGCTTTGCAGATGACACCAAGTTTGGAGAGCTACTTACTATATGAATACAGACTCTAGTTCCCACAAGAAACTCATTGGGATGAGTGTAAAACACTACAGTAATGGTAAAAAATCAATTCCTCAAGTATAGAGTGTGAATCATGCTGCCAGACATGCGAGAAAGATCTGGGGGCAAAGAATTAGAAGTTCAGAAGATGCGCATCATTTGGGAGAATGACTGAATACATGAAGGTATATGAATGGGAGTGGAATGAAGACACCTTAAAAAAATGACAAAAGGAATGACTTCATAGAAACCTGGGAAAACTTGAATGGACTGATGCATAGTCAAATAAGCAGAATGGGGAAACAGTCCCTATATTTTGGGTAATGAAAAAGAAAACAAACATGAAAGACGGATGAAAAATAATGCTTCTTATATCTTGGCAGACAGATTAAAGGTGACATGAATTGTCAGATATATGAGTTTATTTTAGTTGATATAAGAGGGATTTTCTTTGAGAGGCAGAGAATTGTGGGAGAGTAAAGGGAATAACGGTAATGATAAAAAAAAGGGCATCAATTACATTAAATACTAAAAACATACATGAAAAGAAGAGAAGAAATTTCAGAAGAGTACTTAAGATAAGCAGGGAAGCACTGGAATTCTGGTGCTGAATTTAAATCAATAAATGTGTGTGTATATTTTAAAAACCAAACTATATGATGGCAATTCATAGTGTCAGATTTAATCCTCTTTTTATAAGGAAAACGTAATTTGCTGATGTTTGTAAAATTCATCACAATAAAATGTTTTGAAAATTAAGAACAAGAAATCCAGGATTGAGGCCAAAAAGAAAAGGCTGGTTTGAGCAGATCCCAGTTCAAAATAAGTGGCCCAGGGTAGCCAAAAAAGCGAATGCTCTCCAGCGCTATATTAAGAGAGACATAATGTCCAGAATGAAGGAGGTGTCAGTTCTACACTCTACCCTGCTCAGGCCACACACTGAGTATCATGTTCAATTTTGGACAATGTGTTTTTGGAAGAATACAGACAAGTTGGAATAGGCATGACCTGGATAGTGCTGGGACTGGAGAACACGCCACATGAGGGCGGATTAATGAACTGGGGATGTCTTGTATTGAGAAGAGCAAATTTAGAGTGGATAGGAGAGATGTATTTAAGTATCTGAAGGGTTGTCGTGCGGAGGAAGGACCAGGCATCTTTTTTGCTTGGCCTCAGAGGACAGAATTAAGAGCAGTGGATGAAAGTTTTCTGAGACACTAGCATGATGTAAGACAAAACTTAATCATTAGAGCTATCTGAAAACATAGTGGGCTGCTCTCTTCGGGGGATATTTAAAGCAGAAAGTGGATGACTCAACATGACTAATATGGACAAATGTTTTACATGACTGCACATGTAAAATCTATATTAAGCCTGCTTACCATCTCAGGGAGGGGGTAGAATGGGTGGGAGCGAGGGAGGAAATGTTGGAAAGAGGAAGAGAATTTGGAACTCAAAACTTAAAAAAAATGTTAAAAAAAATTCTACATGCAAATGAGGAGTAATCAAATATCAAAAACAGAAGAAAAGATTAATATCTGGAGGGGGAAAAAGAGTGGCTGCCTTAGGAATATTCTGAGTGAGATTTTTAGTCATTTGTGTTACACCAACTCTCAGTTCTTAGATTCCATTTTTCTTTTTTAAAGTACGAAAGACCCAAAGTCTGGAGAGGCTCGGCTCAGCACCAACAAGTCAGCCACTGAGTGCGATGGCTACTTTGTGCCGCACTCAACTGTGAAATGACTAAGGTGAGGAGGAGCTTTGCTTTGTATTCCTGGAGGGAAGGCTCAGCTGAAGGAAGTCATGAGTATTTCAAAATGCTGAAGTAGATCCCCAGGTTTAAGACAGCTACCAATCAGGGAGGATATACCAGACTGGACTGCTGCAATTTGTCTTCTCCCCATCCGCACCGTGGGTTCTCCCCAAGACTGTGCTCAATAGACCGAGGAGGCTTGTAGAGGCAGAGACTCATCACCCTCCTATCTTCTTCCTAATATCTCTCCTACACTGTGACAGGATCTGAACACCCCAAATAAGCTAAGCCATGCACTTATGCCATCTACAGCCCTCACGGACGATTACTAGAAGATGAGATGAATGAGAAAATTTGCTGCATTTTAAACTCCATTTTTTGTTTTGTGTTACATAGTTGAACCTGGAAACACGACGCGATGACTTTGCTATGAACGTCTCTGGTTACCGCAATGTAAGAAAGGGATAGTTTTGTCATCACAGAATCTGAATTTCAGAGTTGAGAGTTCTTTGAACGTCCCGTGGTCCAAGCCGCTCTGTTCTCGACACCGTAACATCTTCTACATAATGTCTGACAAATGGTTCACCAGCAACTTGCAGGGATACGTAACTCCCTACCATTTGGGTCGCACTTTAAAATGATTCTTACGTTGGACCTTTCTCATTTCAATAGCATACTTCCGCCATCCTAGATATAAACAGCTGAAGAATTTCAAAGTTTAGATCTGGTGCTTCTACTGCTTTTACTTGCAACCCATTCCAATGTGATCTGCCCCTTTCTTTAATTTGTGTCTCTATAACAAGCCCCATTTGCAATGGGAATGAACTTTAGAAAAACATTTTAATGGGTAACTTAGCAAACTATTCAAGCATCCTCTTGCTCTCGGTGACTTTACGGTAGAATCGAGTAAACGAGCTTGAAGTTTGCACCCACTTATGCTGAAATACTGAAACTGGTCAAGAAAAAGAAATGGTGCAACCCCAGCTCCAATTTACTGCTACGGCAAAAGCAGAAAAGGATCTTACCGTCGGAGCTGCTAGCAGCAGCATTAGTCCACAGGTAGAAGCGCGCTTTCCCAGTCTATCTGAGATCACCCCTGCCAAAATTCCACCTGAAAAAGAGAGAAATGTAAGTGTGGCATATTGGAAGGAATGTGTGCTGTGCAGCTCCTTCAGATGAAGCAGCTAAGTGGCACAGTGAAGAGAGCACGAGGTTTGCAATCAGGAAGATCTGAGTTCAAATCTGATCTTGGACAATTACTAACTCTGTCATCCTAGGCAAGGCACTTAACTCCTGTTTGTCTGAGTTTCATCATCCCTAAAATGGGGGGTAATAGTCATTAATGCCCCCGTCTTAGGCTTGTTGTGAAAATCAACTGAGTCAATAATTGTAAAGTGCTTACCACAGTTCCTGACACACATTAATCTTTCTATAAATGTTAGCTCTTGTTATTCACTGTCATTGCAAGAGTAAACTGGGTCTGAGGTGTAACCACACTTACCTGTAGGCTACCCAGCTTCAGTGAACCATTCTCTTATTAGCTTTTCACCTCCCGAGATTTGTACTAATTGACAGACAGGTTGTGATCATTTATTTCCTATGAATATGTTTTTAATCTTGTTCTCATTTGATTACTTCATTAGTTCATGCCTCCCATTCCAGTTCATTAAATAATTGCCAAAGAGTCATTTAGTTGAGAAAAGAAATGTTTGCATGAGTAATTCCTTTTATTTCTTCAGAGTTAAATATTAAACATGTGGAATTTATAAAACCCTTAAATAAGTGGAATCAAGAAGAAAGCAAAGATACATAGAATCATTCACATTATTTTGGTTTTGACTAGGTTTGGAGCTATTTGCATAAGACACTTCCTGGATTGAATGATGAAGCAATGCTGGGTACCTACATGAGAGGCAGAGCTGACCTGAGAGCGTTAAAGAGGGACGTTCTTCTTGATTCCTGCTTCAAGAGAGCACACATACGGTTCCAGACCCTCTTCAAGGAAAGACTCATGGGGACAAAGAACCTACAGGGGAAAACAACTTCTCAACATTTCCCTGATTTCTAGCTTTCCTCTTTAGATTGGGAAGTCTCCCTTGGATAAACAAGGACCCACTCTCCCTTGGTGAAGTTCTTGTGCCTCATTCCTAGAAGGAAAGTCCATTCTCTTTGTGGATTGTCTGGTATTCTGATCTGTATATTTTTATGCTTTCTGTTTTCATCTTTCTGGATAAATGGAGGTAGTCACCATTCAGAATCTGTGATGGTCTTTGGTGTAGCTAGCATAGGGTGGGAAGGAATGAAGTCTGCAGAAATAAAACTGGAGTGCTCCTTCTCCTTGAAGGAAAAGCAACCAGGAAAGTGGCTTGGACCTAAAAAAAAGTTCCCTTTGGCTAGCAATATTTAACTGGAGTTGAGAAGATAAATGAAATTTTAGTCTAACTGGTCGTATGGTGGATAGAGCATTGATCCTGGAGTCAGGAAGCCTTGAGTTCAAATTTAGCTGTAGAACCTTCCTAGCTATGAGACAATGGGCAAGTCACCTAACTTTTGTCTCAGCTTCCTTAGCTACAAAATGGGGATAATAAAAACTCCTACCTTTCAGGGTAGTTGTAAGGATAAAGTGAGATTATATATAGAAAAATCCGTAGCATATTTCCCAGCACATAGTAGGGGTTGTAGAAATGTTTATTCCTTTCATTCTGTCCTTCCTATCCTGTAGGCTTCATTCTCAGGAGAGAGCAGAGCAAGCAGGCTTGGAGTCCCTTCTCTTCCTCCCTGTAGACAGGAATCAAAGTCTCTCCAGGGATATCTATCCATGCCGCTCCACGAGGTGCATTTAGAAATCCTTGTGGATGTGCCCATAATTTATTTGGGCAATACACATGGCTCCTATACTTGTCTTCTCTTCAAGTGTCGCAGGAAATAGTCTTTCCCAAATACATTGTATTTGCAGCCCCTCAAAGCTCTTCATAGAATTCTTACTGGGATATCAAGTTTCTTGACAACATCACTTGTGAAGTTTCCAATTAATTCTTTCTTTTCTAACCTTTCCATAGATTCTTCATAGATCTTCATGGACGCCATAGGGAGAAGCATTTCACAGCAAGCCATTTTCTCAACTAATTCTTAAACTGCCCAGAGGCTCTCTTACCAATCATTTCCAGGTTATCTGGCTTTTAGAGCTACAGTATCTGCAGATTTGTGAGATGAATAGTAAAGGCAGGGTTACACGCATAATTGAATTGTGAGATCTCTCTTTTTTCAGTTTTTAGTGCCATCGATAGAATTTGTAGAAACATCTCATTTAAAGTGATTGAATTAAGACATTACATTTGTTACCTTGTTTAAAAGCTTAGTTCCAATCTTTTGAAATTCTTCCCTCGCTTGATCTCTATTTCTTCCTTTCTTTTCCCCCTAACTTAAAATGATTGAACAGAAGAGAGCCACTCTCAGTCCTTATCTCTCTGTTAAACATTTCCTCATCTCCCTAGTCCCTAGAAGTGTTCTCAGAGGTCATCTCAGGGAATTCTAAGGCTCTTGTCATGTTTTATCTTGCCTCATACTTATTTTTATATAGGTTGTCATATATCAACCAAAGGATTAC
Source organism: Monodelphis domestica (assembly GCF_027887165.1). Taxonomy (NCBI): domain Eukaryota; kingdom Metazoa; phylum Chordata; class Mammalia; order Didelphimorphia; family Didelphidae; genus Monodelphis; species Monodelphis domestica. The sequence continues at coordinate 9,181,184 of NC_077230.1, read as the reverse complement.
GTAAAGTCCTTGAAGGTTAAGATTGTATTAAAAATCTTTTTTGCCAATTACATTTAATAACAAATTTCTACATGTTTCCAGGAAGTTACATAATCTGACTTGTCTCCCTTCTGCCCTTCCTTTGCCCCTCCCAGAGTTGGCAAGTGATTTGATTTGGTTTATACAAAACATATTTCCATATTGGTCATTTTTGTAAGTGAATGGTCATACAAAAACAAAATCCCAAAATATAAACTCAAATAATTATAAGTGAAAAATGCTATGCTTTGATCTGCATTCTGACTCCTCACTGGATGTGGAAAGCATTCTTTTTCATAAGTCCCTCAGAATTGTTTTAGATCATTGTATTGCTGATTGAAGCTAAGTTTACCAGAGTTGATTATTCCACAGTATTGCTGTTACTGTGTACAATGTTTCGCTGGTTCTGCTTATTTCACTCTGCATCTGTTCATGTAGGTCTTTCCAGCTCCTTCTGAAGTTATCCTGTCCATCATTTCTTTCAGCACATTAGTATTCCAACACCATCCTATACCACAATTTGTTCAGCCATTCCCCAACTGATGGACATTCCTCCAAGTTCCAAATAATTGCTAACACAAAAAGATCAGTTATAAATATTTTTTGTACAAGTAGCCCTTCCCAGGCCCTATTTTTAAAAAAATCTCTTTGTGCTGAAGACCTACTAATGGTATTACTGGATCAAAGGGTATGCATTGTTTTATAACCCTTTGGGCATAATTCCAAATTGCCCTACAGAATGGCTGGAGCAGATCACAACTCCACCAGCAATGCATTAATGCCCCAATTTTGCCACTTCCCCTCCAACATTAATCACTTTCCTTTACTGTCATATTGGCCAGTCTGCTAGGTATGAGATGGTACCTCAGAGTTGTTTTAATTTCCATGTTTCTAATCAAGAGGGATTTAGAACATTTTTTAACATGATTATTGATAGCTTTGATTTCTTCATTCGAAAACTGCTTATCCATATCCTTTGACCATTTACCAATTGGGGAATGACTTGTATTCTTATGAATTTGACTTCATTCTTTATATATTTGAAAAAATCAGACCTTTATCAGAGAAATTGCTATAAAAATTTTCCCTCCAGTTTGTTGTTTCTCTTTTAAACTTGGTTACATTGGTTTTCATTGTACAAAATTTTTTTGTTTATTTGTTTATTTTACCAATTACATGTAATAACAAATTTTCACTTCAGTTTTTCCATAGTTATATGTATAAAAAATTTTAAACTTAATAGTCAAAATTATTCATTTTACAGCTTGTAATGTTCTCTATCTCTTATTTCATCATAAATTCTTGCCTTTTCCTTAGATATGACAGATAAACTATTCTGTGTTCTACTAATTTACTTAATTTTTTATAAACCCTCACCTTCCATCTTGGAATCAATACTGTGTATTGGTTACAAGGCAGAAGAATGGTAAGGGCTGGGCAATGGAAGTTAAGTGATTTGCTCAGCATCACACAGTTAGGAAGTGTCTGAGGTCAGATTTGAACCCACGATCTTTCATCTTTAAGCCTGGCTCTCAATTCACTGAGCCACCTAGCTGCCCCCTTCCCTAATTTACTCATAATATCACCCCTTATATCCAAATCATATACCCATTTTGACCTTATATATACCTTATACGGTATCAGATATTGATCTATATCTAATTTTGCCATACCGTTTTCCAATTTTCCCAGCAGTTTTTGTTAATAGTGAGTTCTTGTCCCAAACTCTTGGATCTCTGGATTTATCAAACAATATGTTGCTGAAGTCATTTACTCCTAATCTATTCCATTGATTCACCCTTCTATTTCTTAGCCAGGACCAGATTGTGTTGATGATTACTGCTTTATAGTACAATTTAAGAACTGGTATTGCTATGTAATCATCCTTCACATTTCTTTCATTAATTCTCTTGATATTTCTTGATCTTTTGTTCTTCTAGATAATTTTATTATTTTTTATAGTTCTATAAAATAGTTTCTTGTTAGTTTGATTGGTATGACAATTGTTATTTTTTTAAATGCCTGTTTTTCCAGACATCTTAGCACAGGTAGTAGGAGAAGCCTTTGAGTCAAAACTCCTAGATTTTAATTCTGGTTCTTCCATTTGCTACTTGTGTGACCTTAATATGTACCTTAATTTTTATAACCTTCATTATGTCCCTTAACTTCTCGGGGCCCCAATTTTCTCAACTGTGAAATGAGACCATTAAATGAGATGGTATAGGATGAAATTTATGATCCTATAAAATATTTATTGAACCGAATATGAACTGAAACTGAACATGATCAGAAAACATGAAAATTCACTGATTGAATGGTAACTAACCAATGCATAGCAAAAAAAAAAAGTCTAAGTCAATGAGGACTTGAGTATATATTTTATGAAAAGTAGAATACTAAGAGAACAATAAAGGATAGAAATGAGACAAATATTTTTAATTCTGAAAAAATAAAATAGACTTACGTTCATTCATTGACTTAAGAAAGCTTTTGCCATTTTAACTAAGATTGTTAGAAATAATCCTTAAGGATAGCTAGGTAGCATAGTATATAGTGTACCAGGCCTTGAGCTGAGAGGACCCGGGTTCAAATCAGGCCTTCCTAGCTGTGTGATCCTAGGCAAGTCACTTGACCCCCATTGCCTAGCTCATACCACTTTTCTGCCTTGGAGCCAATATATAGTATTGACTCCAAGAAGGAAGATAAGGGTTTAAAAAAAAAGGAAATACTCTTGAGGCAGGTAGATATTCAAAAGGTTAGAATTAAAGGTTGGAGAAAAACCTATTGAGGCACAACTGATAGAAGAAGGCAGGAATTACAATCATAATATCTGACAAAGCCAAAGTAAAAATAGATCTGATTAAAAGGAATAGGGAAGGTAACTACATCCTGATAAATGGCAATATAGACAATGAGAAAATATCAGTAATCAACATGTATGCACCAAATGGTATAGCAGACAAATTTCTAAAGGAGAAACTAGTGAAGCTGAAGGAGGAAATATATAGTAAAACTATACTAGTGGGAGACCTGAACTTACCACTATCAAATTTAGATAAATCAAATAGAAAAATAAATAAGAAAGAGGTAAGAAATGTGAATAAAATCTTAGAAAAATTAGTTAATAGATATATAGAGAAAAATAAATAGGGACAAAAAGAAATACACCTTTTAAGCAGCACATGGTACATTCACAAAGATTGATCATGTACTAGGGCATAAAAACATGGCAAACAAATGCAGAAAAGCAGAAATAATAAGTGCAACCGTTTCAGATCATAATGGAATAAAAAAATCAGTAAGGGAACATGGAGAGGCAAATAAAAATTAATTGGAAATTAAATAATATGATTCTCTAAAATTGGTTACTTAGGGAATAAATCATAGAAATAATAATTTCATTGAAGAAAATGACAATGAAGAGACATCCTTTCAAAATCTATGGGATTTAGCCAAAGTAGTATTCAGGGGGAAATTTATATCCTTGAGTTCAAATATTAACAAATTAGGGAGGGCAGGGGACAATGAATTAGATATGCAAATCAAAAAAACTTGAAAGCAAACCAATCAAAAATCCCCAGATGAAAACTAAATTAGAGATTCTAAAAATTAAGGGAGAAATTAAAATTGAAAGTGAAAGAACTATTGAATTAATAAATAAGATTAGAAATTGGCATTTTGAAAAAACAAACAAAATAGACAAAGTACTGGTCAATCTAATAAAAAAAGGAAAGAAAACCAAATTAACAGTATCATAGATGAAAAGGGAGACCTTACCTCCAATAAATAGGAAATTAAGGCAATCATTAAAAATTATTTTGCCCAATTATATGGCAACAAATGTGGTAACCTATGTGATATGGATGAATATTTCAAAAAATATAAATTGCCTACATTAACAGAAGAAGAAATAGAATACTTAAATAATCCCATATCAGAAAAAGAAATTGAACAAATCATCAAAGAACTCCCTAAGAAAAAATCCCCAGGGCCTGATGGATTCACAAGTGAATTCTATCAAATATTCAAAGAACAACTAATCCCAATATTATACAAACTATTTGATATAATAAGCAGAGGGACTTCTACCAAATTCCTTTTATGAAACAAATATGGTATTGATTCCAAAGTCAGGCAGGTCAAAAACAGAGAAAGAAAACTATAGACCAATCTCCTTAATGATCATAGATGAAAAAGTCTTAAAATAGAATAATAGAAAAAACACTCCAGCAAGTCATCTCGAAAGTTATTCATTATGATCAGGTGGGATTTATACCAGGAATGTAAGGATGGTTCAATATTAGGAAAAACCATCCACATAATTGACCATATCAACAAGCAAATCAACAAAAATCACATAATTATCGCAATAGATGCAGAAAAAGCCTTTGATAAAATACAACACTCATTCCTATTGAAACCACTAGAAAGAATAGGAATAGAAGGGTCGTTCCTAAAAATAATAAACATTATTTATCTAAAACCATCAGCAAACATGATCTGCAATGGGGATAAACTAGATGCATTCCCAATAAGATCAGGAGTGAAACAAGGATGCCCATTATCACCTCTATTATTTAACATTGTACTAGAAACATTAGCAGTAGCAATTAGAGAAGAAAAAGAAATTGAAGGTATTAAAATAGACAATGAGGAAACCAAGCTGTCACTCTTTGCGGACGATATGATGGTATACTTAAAGAATCCTAGAGAATCAACTGAAAAGCTAGTGGAAATAATCAACAACTTCAGCAAAGCTGCAAGATACAAAATAAACCCACATAAGTCATCAACATTTCTGTATATCTCCAACACATCTCAGCAGCAAAAATTAGAAAGAGAAATTCCATTTAAAATCACCCTAGATAATACAAAATACTTGGGAATCTATCTGCTGAGACAAACACAGGAACTATATGAATACAACTATAAAACACTTTCCACATAATTAAATCTAGATCTAAACAACTGGAAAAACATTAATTGCTCATGGGTAGGACAAGCTAGCATAATAAAAATGACCATCCTACCCAAACTTATTTACTTATTTAGTGCCATACCCATTGAACTACCAAATTTTTTTTTTTTACTAAATTAGAAAAAACCATAACAAAGTTCATTTGGAAGAACAAAATATCAAGGATATACACAGAAATCATGAAAAAAAATGTGAAGGAAGGTGGCTTAGCAGTACCAGATCTTCAACTATACTATAAAGCAGTGGTCATCAAAACAATATAGCACTGGATAAGAGACAGAAAGGAGCATCAGTGGAATAGACTTGGGGTAAGTGACCTCAGTAAGACAGTCTATGATAAGCCCAAAGATCCCAGCTTTGGGGACCAAAATGCACTATTTGATAAACTCTGATGGGAAAATTGGAAGATAATATAGAAGAGATTAGGTTGGGATCAACATCTCACACCCTATACCAAGATAAACTCAGAATGTGTGAATGACTTGAACATAAAGAAGGAAAATATAATTATATAAGGTGAACACAAAATAGTATACATGTCAGATCTTTGGGAAAGGAAAGATTTTAAGACCAAGTAAGAGTTAGAAAAAAAATCACAAAATGTAAAATAAATAATTTTGATTACATCAAATTAAAAAGTTTTTGTACAAACAAAACCAATGCAACCAAAATTAGAAGGTAAGTAACAAATTGGGAAAAAAATCTTCATAACAAAAACCTCTGACAAATGTCTAATTATTCAAATTTATAAAGAGCTAAATCAATTGTACAAAAAAATCAAGCCATTCTCTAATTGACAAATGGGCAAGGAACATGAATAGGCAATTTTCAGTTAAAGAAATCAAAACTATTAAGCACATGAAAAAGTGTTCTAAATCTCTTTTAATCAGAGAGATGCAAATCAAAACAACTCTGAGGTACCACCTCACACCTAGCAGATTGGTTAACATGACAGCAATGGAAAGCAATGAATGCTGGAGGGAATGTGGCAAAGTTTGGACATTAATGCAATGCTCTTGGAGTTGTGACTGGATCCAACCAATTCTGGAGGGCAATTTGTAACTCTGCCCAAAGGGCACTAAAAGATTATCTGCCCTTTGACACAGCCATAGCACTGCTGGGTTTGTACTCCAAAGAGATAATAAGGAAAAAAGATATATACAAGAATATTCATAGCTGTGCTCTTTAAGGTGGCAAAAAATTGGAAATTGAGGGGATGCCCTTCAATTGGGGAATGGCTGAACAAATTGTGGTATCTGTTGGTGATGAAATACTATTGTGCTCAAAGGAGTAATAAAGTGGAGGAATTCCATGTGAACTGGAACAACCTCCAGAAATTGATGCAGAGCGAGAGGAGCAGAACCAGGAGAACATTGTACACAGAGACGCATACATTGTGGTACAATCGAAGGTGATGGACTTCTCCATTAGTGGCAATGCAGTGAACCTGAACAACTTGGAGGAATCTATGAGAAAAAACACTATCCACATCAAGAAAAAGAACTGTGGGAGTAGAAACACAGAAGAAAAACAACTGCTTGATTACATGGGTTGAGGGGACATGGTTGGGGATGGAGACTCTAAATGATCCCCCCAGTGCAAACATCAACAACAAGGAAATAGGTTCTGATCAAGGACACATGAAATGCCCAGTAGAATTGTGTGGCGGCTATAGAAAGGGATGGGGGGAGGGAAGGGAATGAATATGATTCTTGTAACCAAGGAATAATATTCTAAATTGACTAAATAAAATTAAAAAATAAAGGGGTGAGGAAAAGGAATAAAATGGGATAAGGGGGAAGGGAGAAATAGAATGGGGTAAATTATCTTTTTAAAAATTATATTTTTACTATGCAAAACATACTTCCATATTGGTTACTGTTGTAAGAGCACTACCCCCCCAAATGGAATAAATTATCTTACATAAAAGAAGCAGGAAAGAGTTTTTACAGTGGAGGGGAAGATGGGAGAGATGAAGAGGGGAGAACTTGAACCTTACTCTCATCAGAATTGGCCCGAAGAGGGAAGAACATGCACAATCAATTTGGTAGAAATCTATCTTACCCTTTAGGTAAGTAGCAAGGGAAGGGGATAACAGAAAGATAGGTCAAATTGGAAGATTTGGTGATCAGCAGATAAACACTTTTGAGGATGGACAGAATGAAAGGAGAGAGAAAACAATAAACCAGTGGGGGAACAGGTGGAGAGTAATACACAGTAATCATAATAGTGGGAAAAAAAGTACAGCTCTCTCTAATAAAGGCCTCACTTCTCATATCCATAGAAAAAAAAGAAAAAAGACAGATTATACACACATTTCCAACCAATGACAATATACAGCTATAGAAAGCAGGCGTAGAGAACTGAGAGGCTAAATGAATTGCTCCAGTCATAAAGCCAGTAGGTATTAGAAGTAGCACTTAAATCCAAGTCTTCCTGGCTCCTAAACCAACTTGTTCCACAACACTTTATTGCCTCTATCACAAAGTCAAGTTGTGACAGATTATAGAGGGCGTCAAGACCATGCAAAGGAGTTTTAACTTTACTCAGTAGGCAATTGGAGACCAACAAATATTTTGAGCAAAAGTAGCATGATTTTATATCTATGTATCAGAAAAAATAATCTGGCAGCAACTTGAAAATTGTATTGTTGATGATGAATAATTAAGTTGTCTATAGTTTCTAAGAAATGGAGGGGAAACTACTATCCCCAATCAAACAACTGCTCTGGGACAATGAGTGAAATTCAGATTAGAATTGGAAGGCACTAAGCATAAGGATGCTTCAGAGCCACATGATAACTTAGCTTAAAATGTGTATACCTTTTGACCCGCTATTAGATTGATTTACTACGGTGATCAGGAAAAAAGAAAAAGGACTACGTTCTAAAACATTTCTTTCTGGGGAGGTAAAGAATTGGAAATTGAAGGGATGCTCAACTGATAGAGATCCAGGCCTGGAGACTGAAGGTCCTGGATTCAAATGTGACCTCGGATACTTCCTTGCTAACGTGAGTCTGGTCAAATCACTCATTACCTAGCTCTTACCACTCTTCTGCTTTGGAACCAATACACAGTATTGATTCTAAGATGAAAAGTAAATTGAAGGGGGCTCATCAGTTAGGGAATGGGTAAACAAATTGTGGCATATGATTGGGATGGAATATTACTGTGCCTTAAGAAATGATGAACAGGTTAATTTTGGAAAACCATGTAAAGACCTACAGGAAATTATGAAGAGTGAAATGAACAGAACCAAGAGAACATTATATGCAGCAACAGAAATAGAAACAGTTTGAGGAATGAATTGTGTATGTATGTCCATATCTAGAGAAAGAACTGATAAATATAAATAAGTAAGATATAAATATTTTTGGTCAAACGATGTCTTCTCTAATGGAGGAGGGGAGGAGTTGGGTGAATTAACTGAATATTCTAATGTAACAAATAGATGAATATTTTAAAATATAATGTTATCTGTGTTTTATCGTATTTTTACTTTTTTTGTTTAAAATTTTCAATTTGATCTGGTTCAGGCCACACTCAGGAGTACTGCGAGTTTTCATGTATTTGATCTCTCCCCTGGGGCAGTTTTTTAATAAAATGTTTTTATTTTGACTTGGAGTGTCATTTAAAAAAAAAGAGGAATTCTGATACTTTTATCATAGAAAAAACCCTACTTCCCTCTATCCATTCCCAGATGCCTTCTTTTAGTGTTTCTTTTTTACTCTATACTAAACGTACTGACTGCTCAACCATAGTCGACATTTCTATCACGGTGTAATAGAAACATAGCTTCTGAAAACTGGAAGTGATGTTTTGAATCATGGAATCCAATGTCTTTATTCGACAGATGAGATAATGAATTGCTCAAGTTCATAGTGCAAGTTAGTGGCCAAGGGATCTAAGAATCTCTCTCAGCTTCCAGTTGAGTGTTTCCCCCCACTGTATCATGGCATACATAGTCAATATCCACTGAAAACACTATATGAGAATATAGTAGATTGTCTTATGTTCTGAGGTGGTAGGGCATTCCGAATTGGTTTAGAACTATGTGGGAAACTACTTTTAATTCTGAATCAAGTTCCTCTCATGTATATAAATCTTCAGAACAGACTGTACTGTTCTGAACATGGCTAGTAAAATATTTGTCCCACTGGAAGTTGGGATGAAAACCTTTTGAAGCACAGGAAATCTTATCCTCATCTTCATTTCTTAGTTCTAAGAAAGCTTACAGAATAATTATCCCCAAGACTATAAGAGTACTTTCTGATACTATCAGATTAAAACACAAGGTCAATCACACAGGATTTAAAAAATATTCATCCCTCTATATTAAAACCAATACACAAAGAGAGACCATAAATTGTCTGCTAACCATCTGTTCAAATGTGGGAACGAACATCAAACTTACCAATGATTCCTCCAACATCAAACAAAGTGGAGAGATCCCCAGCTTTTTTGGCATCAAAATGGTCTAAGTAAGTGATAAATAGAATATTTGATTACTATAATGACTCCCCCCACCCCCAAATCAGGAGGTAAAATCATAACAAAAAGTCTTTCAAAAGCACACATATACAATGGTTAGAGCTATGTAATTTTTTTGGTTTAAAAGCATCATATTGAAATTGAGACTATCTTGTTAATCTTGATATATTGAATTAATCTAGACTACATCTTGATTAAAACTATCAATCTAAGTTACAACAATTAAAAAAATTTATATTGTCCATTGAGGTATAGAATCATAGTGAATCAACGCAATTAATACTCACCAAGGGAGTAGTATAGTTATTATCTTATTTCCAAGGACTAGGCTCATAGTGCCAGCATTATTAAATATTTACTATTACAGATTCATAGTAAGAGGTTCTAGTAATGCCCTCTATTTTGAGACCTGGAGTCAGAAGCATCCTGTTGCAAATGGGTGCTGCATCAAAATAATATATAACTTAAGAAAGAAAAATACTTATACTTCCAACAAAATGAATACTTACCTACATTTGTGATATAGAGTGGCAGCCAGAAAAGAAACGTATAGCTGACCAGCTTGGCAAATAGCAAACAAAGAGAAAACTCTATGACTCCCTGAAAAACAAAGAAAATGAATGTTTTTTTTTTTAAATCCTGCATTTCCAGCAGGTTTATGTAAATATATTAAGAAACATTTAATTTCTTTCCTATAGTTATTTTTTCTGAGATTTAGTTTTGGGAGCACTTGATCTATAAATATAAACAAAAGATAGCATAATCTATCCAAAGAACTAGATCAAGCAAAGTCTAATATATACTGGTCTGGAGCTAGTTTCATTTTTTTAGGGCCCAGTTTCAATATCATTATAGATGACTATAAATGGCCTGATTTTCATCTCAAGTAATATTTACTCTATTAAAAACTGGCTATCAATAAAATTCCTAAAGCCTTTATTTATTGAGAATCAAGTCTATTTATTATGTGTTCCATGGATATTCCCATTTAACCTTGAATTATTTAAACAATTAAAATATTCCCTGACCCTTCTACCTTATCTTGCAAATTCCTTATCACTATCCCCTTCACTGCCAAATAAATTTTTTTCCTATATCTTATGCCTACATGTCTTCTACTCCATGAAATTTGGTTTCTTCTCTGACTACTAATTGAAAGTGTTTTCTCAGAGATCATTCAACCATCATATCAAATAATATTTTTCTACTTCAAGTTCTTATCCTCCTTAACCTCTAATTTTTCTGCTTTGACTTAGGAGATTTTGCTGGTTCTCTCCATACTTCTGTAATTGCTCCTTGTCATCTTGCTCACTCTCACAGTTTCAATTCTCATTTCTATTCAGATAACTATCAAGTTTTTAATCTCTCTTTATGACCTCTTTTCTGAACTTTGGATCCAAATTTCTAAAACCCAAGACATCTCTACTTCAATTTTCTGCCCATTCAACTATCTCCCTTATGATTTCATTATTTCATCCCTCATCCAATTTTGGGGGGGGGGGTAGTGGTGGTGGATTATTTTAGACTTTTCATTTCTCGGGTTGAATTAGTTCTCAAGTCTTGTTAATTACATCTCCATAACATCTTTCATATTCAGCTTATCTTCTTTATTTTTGCTTAGAACTTTATTACTTGGATTATTTTAATAACTTCATTATAGATCTCTCATTCTCTACTCTTTCTCGACTTCAATTGATTTTCCAAGTTGCTCCTAGATTAATTTTTTTTTCCAACCCTTACCTTGCATCGTAGAATCAATACTATGTATTGGTTCTAAGGCAAAAAAGTGTCAAGGGAAAGACAATCGAGTTTAAGTAACTTGTATATATTAAGTAATTTGATTAAGTAACTTGATTAAGTATTAAGTAACTTGTATAAGTATTAAGTAACAACAAAACAAAGTCCCATGGATAGTTACTCAAACAGTTAAGTAACAGGGTCACACAGCTAGGAAGTGTCTGAAGCTGGATCTGAACTCGCGGTCTCTCCACTTCAGTCCTGGCGCTTTATCCACTGTCCTAGCTGCCTCTAAGAGTCATTTTTCAAACGCACAGGTGTGCTACTTATGCTCAAAATATTTGGTGGTCTCAGTTGCATGCCAAGTAAAGTTCAAATGTCTTTTCATAGTAATCTGTAATCTGTAATCTTCTGTAATCTGGCGCTACGAAGCTTCATTTCATTATAGAGAAGGAATTAAAGGTTGTGGCAAGAGCTGAGTTAGGAGCCAGGAAGATCAGGATTTAAGTGCTGCCTCTAATACAGAGTGGCCTGATGACCAGGCGAGTCACTTTCTGCTACCGGCGGCTCTCTATGGCTATAAGTTGCAGAGAAGGTTCTGACTCATATTTTGGTGGAGGGTCTTTTCTCATCTGAGAATTCTAGATAGCAGTGAAATCAAAGGCTTAATCCTATATTGCATTACTTTTCTTCATACACTCCTCATTCCAATAAGCCATGATTCTTTGCTTAGACTATTCCTTTTTCTCTGTAATATATTACCTCCTACTCAATTCAAGCCTAACCTCCATGCTGCTGCCTCTCTACATGCACTCCCAATTACCTCCTACCTTCTCCTTCAAACCTGCCATCAAACTTCATTTTGCACGTTTCAAGTCCACTTATAATGCTGTATGTTCTAGTTAGTATTTTTGTCTTATTCTTCTGCTAAACTGTTAGCGTCAAGAAGGCAGTGTGTGGGGCTCTTCTAGATTTTGCATCTCTCCCGATACCTAACAGTGTTCTGTGCAGAATATATTCCTAACAAAAATGTCCTGAATGAATTATGACCCAAAACATCATACCCATAAACAACCTTCCCTTCTCCCTAATAAGACCTAAATTCTGACCCTTAGAGATCTCTACATAGGGTAACTGGAGCTACATATATCAGATTGCCTGGATGTAAGTAAATGAAAGTCCTATAGACAGTTGTCTAGGTTTTGAAAGATAAATTTCAACGTTGGAGAAAATATACATAGGAACAAAATTTCTGAGTTATTTATAAGAACTTTGTTATTTAATTTACTTATTTCACCTTATTTTCCTTTGCATGGTCTAAGTTCTAGGCAAAAAAGAATCACTAGAATGGACTCACTTCTTAACATCTGAAATGCGTGTCTTCATTACCACCTTATTTTTCTTTAAGGCTTCGCTCAAATGTGATCTTTTTCTGACCCTTCTATATTTAACTATTCTTATTGCATGCTGCTTGGATTTATTTCTCTTTGTCTCAATCATTCACTATCTTGTATTTTTTTTTGTACATGCCAGAACAGGTCCAGCCAAATATAAACGCTTGGAATAGTGCTTTGGTTCTCTCTATATACTAAGTACCTAATACTTAATATTTATAGGAAAATAGTAACGGGGGGGGAGGGGAAGAGGGGGGCCTCTAGTTCCAATTTGGCAGGAACAGAATTTTCAGCTCTTAAATTGAATCTTTTAAATGTCTTCCCAATCTATGTTTGTGTTTCCCACATTTTGAATGTGTTAAATTTATGCCAAGGGGAAGGGTAGAATCTTTCTAAATATATAAACTGAGTAGCACAAAGCAAAGACCTTTGCCATCTAACAGCTGATTTTGAAAAAGCATGCTAGGCCTCCATGTACCATCTTTGCCTTTGCCCCTTTCTACATCTTATAGTTTGTAGTATTTAAATTTATTTTTATTGGCCCATGAAGATTCTGTTGAACTAGTCAAATAATTCTAACAAAGAATTTAAGCTACCAGAAACTCATTCTCTAGCATCTTAGAAACTTCCCTCCTCCCAATTCCTTTCCATCCCATTCTTGGAGCTCCTCAATATACACAAGGCAGAAAGTTACTAAGATATAAATAAGAAACTTGTTTTGCCTCATCATTCCACCCTACTCTTCATCATGCTTCCATTTGAATTTTCTTTTGTTTGCTAAAGAGGAAGACTCTAATGTGCCAAAGAATCTGTGAGTATTTATTAGATTTCTACATTTCTTAAAACACTTCTACTATGGTTTCTTGCCTTAAAATCTTCTTTTCTTCCTTCTTGAATTTATTTATTTATTTGTTTGTTTTGAAAATTTTATTTAGTCAATTTAGAATATTATTCCTCGGTTACAATAATCATATTATTTCCCGCCCTCCCCTCCACCCATCCTTCCCGCAGCCGACGCACAATTCCACTGGGTTTTACATGTGTCCTTGATCAGAACCTATTTCCATGTTGTTGATGTTTGCACTAGGATGTTCATTTAGAGTCTCCATCCCCAGGCATTTCTTGATTTTATTTAGGACCTTACAGCTTCATACTTCTTTCATTATTAGTCTAAGATGGCAAGGAAAAATAAGCCTGACAAATATAAAGTTGCTGAGAACTTAATTTTAACTATTCCTTCAAATTCTTTGAATTGTCATTTAAATTAAGCAATATTTCTATATTCCCTTTAACACATTAATAACATTAAATGCTTATCTATATTTATTTGCATGCATGTAGGTATGTATCATATCATAATATTTTAAATTTATTTTCTTTGCTCTATAAAATTCATAAAACAAACTTTTTAGTAGGACAATTGAGTAAAACTATTCATTAATATGTATAATGAAATGATACCATATCTAAGACACAAAATAGATATTGACCTTTTGTAAAAAAATACTCACAGGTATTCTCAAGGCACCTAGGAAACTGATTGCCGCCATTCCATTTCCTCCATCACCGTGCAGTACTGTGACAAATTTTGGCTGAATTGTACCATTTTCGCCATCTGATAACAAACTCTGAATCTCTGGATCCTATTTACAAATCCAATTTAAAAAAGAAAGATATTCTATTTTACAACTGATTTATACTGATTGTATTACTAAATTTCCCCTCAAATCTCTCATTACAGTATAAAAGGGATCTTACTTTCTTAGAGACTATTCACATAGAATTTAAAGGTTAGAAAGTTTTAATAATTGGGAGGTTGAATTTGGGGCTAGCAATAAATTGTAATAAAAGCTAAATGCTGCCTGCCTGAGTGGTAAGGTGCTCAGCACCACCAGTTGGCAAGAATTATAAACTGGGTTGGTGGAAAGTGTATCAACACTGATGAATGGTTTTTTGAAAGACCAAGCAAACCACTGGTAGTAGCCCTTTCTGTAGCATAATACTTTACAATGCTATGATCAGTGACATCAAAATACTTCTACAATGCTATCGATTTGTAATTTCATCAATGTAAATATTCTTTAGAGTCCACGTCTTCCAATAAACCTTCTATTAAAGTTCTACCCAATATGCCTGCCATCTTCCTGTTTGGCTTTCTGTGGGTGGTAATGGAGCAAGCAGGATGTATATTAGTTGAATTTCTCTCCCACTATGTTTCTAACCCACTTCCTTTTCTAGTCATATATTTATTAATATCTTTTGCAAAGTATTAATATCTTTTGCAATGCTTCTTATTGAAATGCTGCATCCAATTCTCTTCTACCATGAATCTCTCTATTGCCCTTTGAGTGACTTTGAATTTTTCCACAAACTATGGTAGTTTGCGTTTTGTAGTAATATAATATTCCTGGGAAAACTTGAGATCTTTGTTTCAAAGAGAGGCTTGTTATCATTAGTTGGTTTCCCAAATGCAATCCAATCATCTTTTTCCATTACAGTCTAAATTAGTTTTCTGCCTGTAGAATCAATCCAAATATGTGTTCCTGAAACAAACCTCAAATTCTGGAAAACTTCCTTCCTTCATTCTTAGTTGTTGTTCTCTGGGTAGTCAGGGAGAATTCTTTTGTACAACTATGAATCTTGATTAGGAGTCTTTGCAATAATAGGGGGCTGGGTACAAGGTATACCAGTCACATCAAAGTAGGCTTGAAGGCTTTTCTTGGAAATGCCTCCAAAATTATAACTCTTCCAGATATTCCTATTTCTGTCAATAACATCATCATCATCATCATTATTATTATTTTTCTTTTTTTTTTTTGGCTCTCAGAGATCATCCTGTACTTCTCACTTTTATTCAGGTCTTCAGATTATTTTTAATACTTCCCTAATTGTTCTCCAAGTCTCAGATCTTTTTCCATGTGCCTGCCATAGTAAATACTCTTAAGCACAGATCTGACCATTATTACTCTCCTTATAAATTCCAGGGGCTCTCTGTTGCCTCTCTAATCAAATACTAATTTCTCTGTTTAGCTCAATCCATTTTAGATGCTTCCTATTCCTTCTAGATTCAAATATAAGCTCCTCCATTTAGATTTTAAAGTCCTTCACAACATGACCTCAATCTATCTCTCTAGCTTCATTGCATACTGCTCCCTATTTTATACTCCTGGTCCAACTGATGTGTCCGTCTCTCTACAGAATTTGCAACTTTGCACTGACTGCCTCCAATGACAGAAATATACTTCCTCCTCATTTCCACCCCACTTCCTTCAATTTATAGACCTTCTACATTAAAGTTTTCCTGATTTCTCTAACAGATGATTCTCTGCCTCTTTACTTTGAGTTGAACTACCTTATATTTACTTTGTTTATATTCTATCCATATGTAAGTTCTTATTATATCTCTGTTTAGAATGTAAGTTCCTTGAGAATAGGAATCATTTCATTCTCGGTATTCATATCCCCATGCCTAGCACCCAGTGGGAACTTAGGCAGCAATCTCATAAAAGACCCCAATTTTGCTTAGTGGTTTCATTTTCTTTTCTTTTTTTTTAATTGGATCTGTGATTTCATCATTTTAAAAAATTCCTATAAAGTTGTAGAGAACTCTTGTTACCTCTGCATACCAGTAGCCATTACATATCTTACTGCTTCGGAAAGTTTTCTAGACTACCAAGAGGTTGTGATTTGTATTAGTGTCACACAGCCAGTGCAACACTCTCTTTCCACTACATGAGTAGTGCCAGTCTGCCTATGATTATCTTTAATAATTATCTTTATGAACTATTTGGTACAAATATACCAGTCCTTTAAAACAGAACTTGTATGTGTTTAGCTCATTATACATTTATTGAGCTCCTTCTCTGTGCAAATTACTGTGCTAGGTCAAAAGGATGAATAAGAAATACGATAGAGACATAAACATAATATTTGGTAAGTGTGTAAGAGATAGAAAATATTGTGAAATATTCGAGGATTTCAAAGATTACTTCCAGCAGTGGAGATCGGAATTTTTTTTTTAGAGGGATTGTGCCCTAGCTCTATCCTAGCAGAACTGACACATTGGAATTGTGATCCTAGAGAAGATTTTTGAGAATCCTTTGCATAGCAAGGAGATCAAAATAGTCAATACTTAAAGAAATAATCAGACTTCATTGGAAGGTCAAATATTGAAGCCCTAGTTTAAATACTTTGGCCATGTAATAAGAAGACAGGAATGAATGGAAAAGACCCTGATGTTGAAAAAGAATGAAGGCAAAATGAGAAGGTGATGGCAGGGGATAGATAAGTAGGGTCTTGGAAACAATGAACATGAACTAGGACAGACTTTACGAGATACTGGAGGATGGAAGGACCTAGAGTGCTATGGTTGATGGGGTCATGAAGACTTGGACCTGATTCAATGCTTGAACAATAATAAAATTCAGCTAGCTGAATCTTCATCAGATTTTGGGCTAGAACACCTTACTTATTAAGTGTTAGTTCAAATATACATGTAATATTAGCATTAGCATATTAGTTTAATAAGAAGACTTCAAAAACCTTTAGTATCTTGACTTAGATTTTTACTACAAATAATAATTTAAATCCTTTTTGGTACCTTCTATTTCCAAACCTTGCAAATCATGTGATATTTGTGTACTTTAGGAAATCCATCACATATTTACTTTAACTCATGACTGTTGGAATTTATATTAGTGTATTATAGGTACAACTCACTCAATAAATAATAATAAAATAATAAAACAATTAGGCAATAAATATCTGTTGGCTAAAAGGGTGCCTATGTAAGGAATGCTTGCATGCCAACATGCATAAAAAACAATGAATGGCCTTTCAAAGTAAAGCTAATTTTCCAGTCTACAAGGAAAGAGCAATGCTGGGAAATGGAGAGAAAAGGTAAAGTAGGAGAAAAGTGATACATCCTAATTAATGTCTGGGAAAGCGGAGATGCCCAAGACAGTAACAAGTACATTGAACAGACAAAAATCTTCTTTCCTATTTCCAAAGATTGACTTTGTCAGTGTGTGTGTATGGAGTCGTCCCTCCCCACCTCTTCAGACGCCATCCCTGACATCCACATGAAAGTCCCAAGAATGCACAGGAAAAGGGGTCTCACGGTATAGAAGTCTCTGTGATTTGCTATGGCCAAAGGAACCATTCCTTCTCTGGTAACCAGCCTGGGGGTAATAAGACTCTCTGAATTTAGCTAAGTGGGAATGTCAGTGTCACTCTATTGCCCAGCCTGCACTTGCAGGCAGTCTGGCACCTTCCAGAGTCTGAAATGCAAGAATCTGAGGGCAAATCTATGCTTTGTGGATGCATCCCAACAGAAGGAGCACGTAACATAAAGGGGAGGGAATGGGGGAGGGGGGGAGATGCTCTGGTAAAATAGGGCATTTAGAGAAGATGGGCATCACCAAGGGAACTCGAGTTCGCTTTTGTCCTAAAATCCACAGGAAAGAGAGCAACAGTAGCAGTCCTTACAGGAGTCAGGATACGGTTTCAAAAGAGTCTATGCACGTAGGGTGTCATTTCTGATTTACGTACTAGTAAAAGGAGTATAAACTGCAGTTAGTGTTCATTTCAAATCTTAAAAAATGCCTATTTTTGTTTTTCAGGATAGAATAAAAAAACCCAATAAACTACCCAGGCCAAGAGTCGCCCACAAATGTAGACAAAGGCCCCCAATATAGTGATATTGAGGAGAGTCACGGGTAAATGTTATTAATCTAATTATAATCGAGCTGGGGCTAGTTGATTCATTTATATTTTCTATTCATTATTTTATATGTATCACATATTATTTCTATTCATATATATTTTTTACCAATGACACGTAATATTGGTTTTCCACACAAGTTTTCCCAAGTTACGTGATCAACCTCATCTCCCTCCTTTTTCTTTTCCCTGCGCGCATTCTACAGGTTTCATCATGCAGAACATCGTCCCACATTGTTCACTCTCGTAGGTGAGTCAGCTTATAAAAGCAGAACTGCCAAACCCAAACCCAAATAAACAAGTGGAAAATGGGAGGCTTTGATCTGGGTTCTGACTCCAACAGTGGTTTCTCTAGAGGTGGACAGCATTCTGCGTCGAAGTCTGGGACTGCTTTAAACAGCTCGTGTGGCAGTATTTAAGCATATTAGAGAGACGTGTCTAGCCTTAGCATCAAATACATATAGCAAGGAACAGCCAGGTGCGCAGAGGATAGAAAACCAAGCCTGGAGAGGGGAGGTTCTAGGTTCAAATCTGGATTTAGAGACTTTTAAAATTATACATTTAGAATTAATGAATTAACTAATTAATTAATTATAACTAACAGATATAATTAATTTTATAATTATATGTAATTCTATATAATAAATAATAATAAAATTGAATATAATCTAATTAAAATTATACATTTTTAAAAATGTCTAAAAGCAGTATCAGTAAATGGGAAACTCTCATCTGTAGTATTTTCCCTTGAGATCTGACCAACTAATAGAAATGTTTAAATATTTGGTAATTAGGATCTCCTTTCAGATACAAATCCCCATCTCCACTCTCTTAAAGTCTCAATTGAAAATGTGCAGTAGCCTTTACACTTAAATTTCCTGAACAGATGGAACATTTGTATGCATAAATGCAGGCTTGTTAAAGTATATCAATCCTTTTCTAGCTTCCCACTTAAATGGGAACACAAAAAGAAAAGAGAGCAGAGTAAGCAGAATTAAAAACTACTAACAAAGCAGATGAAAACATCTGCAATAAAGCAGATGTACTTTAGACAGTTGTCAAGCATGTGTCCTACAATACCTCTCAGTGCCGCCTGGACCAGATTGTAATTGGGAAACATATAACAAGATAAATAAAAAGACAATAAGCACCGATAATAAAAACCACGTCACCATGCAGCCTGCAGGATTCCTCTTATATGGTATTTATTTTTTTAGACCCTCACCTTCCCTCTCAGAATCAATACTATGTATTGGTTCCAAAGCAGAACAGTGGTGAGAGCTAGGCAATGGGGGTTAAGTGACTTGCCCAGGGTCACACAGCTAGGAAGTGTCTGAGGCCACATTTGAACCCAGGACTTCCCATCTCTGGGCCTGGCTCTCAATCCACTGAGCCACCTTGAAGCCCCCACCTATATGATTTTTAAATGAGTTTAACACCACTGTTTTCGATAAGTTTTTAATCTAATATATTAAAGAAATCCTAAAATCTTTCCAACCATAAACTTTTTTCTTTCTCTATTTAAACCCTTTTCTTTTTCTACTCTATGTAGTACTTTTGCATACTGTGGGAAAACAGTTTATTTTATTGTGGAAAAATTATTATATTGTTAAATCCAACCCAATGTGATTAAAGGTAGTCCACACCCATGTGGCCTGACCTCAGAAACTGATGGCAGGAAATGGCTACAAAGGATTCGGAGTTCCCCAGGTCCTGGATCCACCCAAAACATTCTTGTTTGGGTTGTCCCACCACAGGTCTGGCTTGGGGTCCCCTCAAGCTGGTGTCTTACATCCCTTGTGTTTTGGTCTTGTCCAAATTGTATTGGATTTTTTCAGTTGACTCATGGCAACCGTGCTTGTGTGCAGACACCCTTATCTTAATCTTTTCAAAGGTAAACCTTCCAGAGCCTGGAAAGGGGGGATCTTTCCAGCCAGCTCTCCTCTACCAAATGGCTTCATACATTTCTTTCTAAAACTGGTTCAAATGCTGGGATCTGTTCTCATGAACGCCAATGTCTATCATGGAACTTATCATATTCTTTACCATGCAGCAAAGCACTCATCTTATTCCTCCCTCTCTTCCAACATAATGTCTTATAAACTTTTGGAGAATAGGAATATTCTTTCCTCAACTTTGCATTTTCCCCCAGAACCCCAACGGAGTGCATAGTGGTAGACACATGCATAGTAGGCATGCAATAATGTGTTGGATTAAGGACTTCATTCTACCAAATTTTTTTTTCCAGTGATGGATTTGGGGCAAACTTGTTTCAGGGAAATGAGAAAATATTATGTGATTCTATGGAAATGCTCCTCGTTTATGACTTACCAGATTTTTGCTATTATCCTTGGTGTACAGAATTTGTTTTTGCACTCTGAATCTGTTTGTTCCATTCTCATAGCTTTTGGAGCTCTGGAAAAAACAAACATAACACTTCATTCCACATGTTAAAGTCAAACAATTCTTGAACCAACAAAGAGAATAAAAGTTGAACTCACTCTTTTTACAAGAGCTATAATGGAGATGATTAAACACCAAAAGGTGTGTGTGTGTACATAAGACCACTCATCGACGTGTATTGGGCACATGGTGAGAGTAGTAAGAGTCAGTTACACCCCTACAATTTCAGTAGATGAGTCACCAAATTGATATAGGTGTTCCTCACATTGCTGTAAATCACCACTCACCCACACCTTCCTAAGCTTCTTGCTCTCGTTAATGTTGTCCATAGATACTTCATAGTGCAATTGTCCCATCTGCCAAAGGTCTTCTTCTAGGTCTATTTATATATTTTATAGGCAATAGTATAACCTCTTCATTTATATCCTCTACCTCTTGCTATATTCTTCCTTTCCAAAATATATATTTTCTTTAAAAAATGTCTTTTTTGTAAATTTACTATTAGCAATAAAACAATCAAATGAACATATCTAACATGGGTCAACATCTTATTGAATCCAATGAGTTAAATCCTCCGTAAGTTCCTGCTTAGTTCCCAGAACATTTTGCTGTTTTCCATATTTGATATTCTGGTTAATGTCCAGTCACACCTCTAATCACCTTTTCCCACACCCATCCCATGATACTTTGCCAGCCTGAGATAGTTATAGGAAACTAGAACAAAGGGCATTTCATAAAAAGAGAAGGCAAGGACAATAAAGAGTTTTCAATCTAATTATAAATCTTTTTCAAACTGTCCCTTGATCTCCTGACACACTAGGAAAGGGATCTATAGCTCCAAACTTATGGCACCAACATTAAAATCTAGGGTCTAAAAGTTTCTTTTCTTGGTCACTTCCCTGTCCATGTTGGTGGGGTAACAGCAAGTGTTGAAATCTAGGGAATGAGAGATTCACAGTATCGGAGCCAAGTATGTCCCTCCTTATGCCTTTCTCTTCCATTTCAGTCCATGCCAGCCTGGCTTTATCAGCCTATGTTTGTGTCCTCAGCCAAATATACACTTTTCAAGTGATACTTTTTATATCAACATTAAAAATATGCTCCCTCTTACTTCCCAGGTAAGTACTTTGTGTCTCACACTTTACCTTTTGGGTTTACTACTATTTTTATTCTTGAAGAGTGCCATGTTCCAAGATTTACAACCAACCATGCAACTTAACTAGGAGAAGAGTTACATTAAGGCTATGAAACTATAAAAATCCCCGTTTTCCATGTCTTCACTCTCCAATCTGTCTTTCACAAAGCTTCAAAAATTATCTTCTAAAGTCATAGTTCTGATCATGCCATTTCCCTGCCTGAAAGTCTCCAGTGGCATTCCATTGTCTTCAGTGGTTTCCTGTGTATTTTAATTTAAAATCTAAGAATTTTTGAATTTTTTTGTTTGAGATTGTATTTTTATAAAAATCCAAGAATTTTGAATTTTGTTTAAGATTTTACTGTTATAAAAAATCAAATATTTTGATTCTGTTTGAGAAAAGATCTTCAAGAAAGAAGCTTGAAACTTTTATATCCAGAGAATGAACTGTTGCAGAAAGATGCTGAAAACCTACACTTCATCAAGAAGATCAAGAATGAACTTTGGATATGATTGATTGGACTGAACTTTTGATTGAACATTTATTGTAATTGTACACATTTATGCCAAAAGGGACTGCCGGTAATTTGGCTTTCTGTCAATGCGCCTAGCAAAACATTGGTTTTGCTTTCTTTTCTATTTTCTCTCTCACTATTCTAATTCTCTTTTAAAAAAATTGAATATTGTGTATATCTATAGTTAGAATTGAATTCAGAATTACAAAATTGATTATGTTGTTTGATCAGTGGGGAGACTGGTCTCCCATGATCATCAGGGGGGATTGTAAACCTTAAAATTTCTTAGACTTATGAATGTTGGAAATTTCCCCATTGGGAAATTTCATACTTGAAAAAATTTCCTACTGATAGTAAGAACTCTATTGGAATATGAAACTCCTTGGCATGGGAGGATCCTTCTCCTCCCTACTTAAAGACTACTTTAGGACAGAAACCTTTTGCTAAACAATGGAAAGGGCGTTGACCTATGCTTAAGCATAGAACAGGAAGTTCTTTGAGTCATGATTGATTTTAGAATTGATACAATAGAGATACTTGGAATGACAGAACCAGGTCTTAGAACTTATAATCTCCACCCTACTCAGAGTAACAGGATTTAGGAAGGGCTTCAGCCAAGATCAAGATTTAATTATTTGAGAATATGACCTTCAACAGACATGTGCAAAGGAGACAGACCTCTGGGCGGTCCTGGGTTAAGCTAGAGCCACCATTGGCACAGGGGAGACATCGACAGTGATTGGTAGATATGAGAACTGAGGGGAGGGAACTTGGATTGTTGGCTTAAAGATAGCGGGGTCTGAGGAGGGGGGAAGTTTTTTGCTCTGAAGGAGGTCTGAGAGGAGAGAGGTCCTGGAGGGAGAGCTCCTGGAGAGGTCTTGAAGGAGGCTGTGGAAGGAGAACTCAGAAGGAGTCAGGAGGAGAATTCTCTGGAAACATTTCTTGAAAGGAGGCTCTCTTGAAGGGGGAGCCGGAGGTTGGCATGAGAAGCCTTACCTAGAGAGATCTTGGGTGAGTGATAAAACCAACTGACTGATTTATCTCTTAGGACTGAGGTCTAGGCCTTACTGGCTTGAGGCCCTTCATTCTTATTCCTTTCTTCCTTTCTCTCTTTTTCTATTGATTAATCAGTGTATTATAAATTAAATTTCTCTATAAAACCCAGTTGGCTTGGGCATATTCATAAATTGGGAATATATTCCCTGGCAACCATCTTATATTTATATAAAACCAAGACACAGTAGAAAACATTTCAGCGGTCATAATTGTTATATATTTCCCTTGCCCCCAAACATTTTAATTACCACAGTTTATGGCTCCCACTCTCTTATCTACAACTATTTAAAGCTCAAAACTATTTTAAATCTAACACCTGCCTATCATTTGAAGTGTCCTACAAGCTGCTTCTACACTATCTCATACTACTGCCCTTCAGGTAATCCATATTCTTGTCAAATTGAATTATTAGCCAATATTAAGGCTCACTATTTTATATTCTACCTTTCTGTGCTTTTGGATAAACCATTGGAAGCCATCTCTACCTCATGGAATCCTTGTCTTTCTTTAGGGTTCAATTCAAGTCACTTGTCCAAGCAAGTTAATTAGTTCCTTCCTCATTTTGCCTTGTGTTATATATATGCATTTGGGTCCATGAATCCCTCCAGTAGAATGAAATCCTTGCTGGTATGGTCTGGGTTTTTTTGCATCTCTCCAGTGCCTCACATAGTGCCGTGCATGTAGGAGACACTTTATAAAAGTTGTTTTGATGGAATTGAAAGATGCCACTTTGGTATATTCTTGGGAATAATATAACTGTTGAAAGCTTCCTGAAATTTCCCTTCTTCCTTTTCTCCCTCCCTCCTTCCCTCTGTGCCTCCCTCCCTCTCCCTCTCCCTCTCTTTTTCTCTAGACTGGGCCTCCCCATCTCAGCCAACTTGTAGGTGCAACAACCTATTTATGGCCCTGACTTCACTCCTAAGTGACCTGGAAGCTCTGACCTGTAGCAGTTTGGTCTTGCTTAGGCAGCCTAGTTTAGTGGCCCTCTACTCCAGGGGCCTCATTTTATTCAAGCTGGACTCAGTGTGAATATCTGTCAGCTAATATAGCTCAGAATTCCTGAAAGCAAGCAGTCTACTAGCCTCAGTCTTCCTAGTAGCACAGATCACAAGCTTGGGCAAATACAATCAAGTCTACTCCATTCTTCCTTCTCAATTAGGAGTCTTGTGGTCTGTCTTTAGTGCCTCTCTCATACATCTTTACTGAGGAATTGAAACTCCAAGGACAATCTATGTGACTGACTAACTATATGATGTCAGAAAAGTAGAGAATCTTTATCCATTTCAATTTTCCTGTATGTAATCAAGAATCTCACCGTACTGTCCTCTTTTATCCAGAGATTTGATGCACCTGATGTAATATATTCCATGAAAAGAAGCATTTGGAGGACCTTACCATCTAAGGAGAATTCCTCTTATATTTAGAGCCATTCAAGACATCTTCCATGACAGTAGCATCGCCTCTAGCATCTAACTCCCTGTTTATGTCTTCCTTGATTTTAATCCGAGGGTTACAATATAGTTACCTCTGGTTGTACAAGGTATCTTGTATGATCTTAACCAATGCCTGAGAGGGTCCTTTTTGGAAGAATACCTTTCAGGCACATTTTGTCCCAAGTCAACCACTTATCTGTCAAACAATAAATAAAGCAGGATTGTATGTTCTTTACATTTTTGTCATTTGTGTGTGACTATAAAAATGTGATCTGCTCTAGAAACTCATTTGCAAAACCTACTCTTCCTTTTTTATTTTTTCAGTTATATTTCTGTATAGCTCACTCTCAAAACTTTGAATGAGAAGAGAAAAGAAGCCCATTTAAATTGTTGATAGCTTTTAGGCAGTTATTGATGTCCTTTTCATTGCATTTCTTGAGGAATAAATAATTTCTGATCCTTCCTTTCAGCTATCCTTCTTTTCTTTTGATATCTTCTCCTCAGACAAAAATCTTGAAATCAATTCCATCCGTCAGTACTTTCAGATCTGTGTAACACCCAGCCCACATTTCTTCAGTGTTACTTGATCTGCTTTATCTTTTCTTCTCAACCACAGGATGGGTATTACTATTATTTTCTTGGGTGTTGGTATCCAAATGGGATTGTTCCACCATCACTGATGATGAACAATGTGTTCTGCTTTCCCACCTTAACCTATGAATTCTTGGAGTGAAGTGCCTCGTCTAAATTTCATGACAAACTTTTTCTGGGGACCTGTTCTCCATTTGATATGGCAGATTTGCCACTTGTCTTCATGATATTGCAAATGTTTTTGCATTCGAAGCTATTATTGACTTTGGCTGTCAGGCCACCTACTTAACAAGGGGATCGATTGTTCACTCACAAAGTTTCTAGACTCTTTTAGCCTCTTTATCATTGGTAAATGTTTTGTAGTAATTAAGCTTTGGAGGAAATGATGCTAACTAAAGTCAATATTTATGCCAGCCAAACAAGGAAACGTTTAGAAGTCAGAGCCCAGCAATGCAAGATTAGGAGACTCAGAATGTGGTGGGACAATTGCTACAAAGGAACCGAGTTAAGCTGTGAACCTATTTCTCGTCTCCTCCCCAGAGACCAAAAGGATATAAAGGTTTTCACTTGTTCGGGTAATTTGTGAGTGAGGAAACTCACTTTACGTGTATCGGAGCCTTACAGTGAGGGCTGGAGTGAACTGTGCTGGGTCACACATTCAAAGGGTGTCAGAGATGAGACTCAAACCCAGGTCTTGCCAGAGCGGAGGCCCAAACTGTAACCATCACCTAACACTGCCCATGACTAGATATACCAGTTAAAGAGAGGCCCCACGTAGTAGAGGAAAGAATGTGGGATTTCGAGCCAGAAGAGCCCTGGTTTCAGTTCCCATCTCAGCAGCTTACATACCTTCTTTAACATTTCTGAGCCTGGGCTTATTCACTTCTTAAACACGTTATTCACTTATTAATAATGCTTGCAGTATTCGGAGAGGCAGTGTGTGGCATAACCAGCCAATCAAGAAGTATTTATTAAACGTGCCAATGATGTGCTAGGCACTGTGCTAAGTGTTGGGGCTACAGGTGCAAAAGGGCAACAATTCCTACTAAAATAATGAGGTTACGGGAAAGATCACAAGTAGATAGAAAAATATCCTCATTGCAAATATATGAATTAAAGGTACTGTTAGATAGGACATAGTGGATAGAGAACAAAAGTGCCAATTGGGTAAGTAGTCCAGATGGTACTACAATTTAATTTGGAGGGCTTTATGGAGCTCTTTGGAGAATTTCTCCATTAATGCTTTATAACGATCGTTGGGAAATAAGATACAATTATTTTTGTGACAAGCTTTTTGCAAAATCTTATTATAGGGGGCAGCTGGGTAGCTCAGTGGATGGAGAGTCAGTCCTAGAGATGGGAAGTCCTAGGTTCAAATCTGATCTCAGACACCTCCCAGTTGTGTCACCTTGGGTAAGTCACTTGAACCCCATTGCCTAGCCCTTACCACTCTTCTGCCTTGGAACCAATACATAGTATTGATTCCAAGATGGAAGGTAAGTGTTTAAAAAAAAATTAAAAATCTTATTGAGAGTATTGCCATAGGAGTTGAACAAATATATATATTTTAAACCTTTATTTTCTGTTTTAGAAACAACTCCAAGACAGAAGGACAAGGGCTAAAAAAAAATGGGGTTAAGGGACTTGTTCAGAGTCACATAGCTAGGAAATATCTGAGGCCAGCTTTGAACCTAGGTCCACCTGATTCCTGGTCTGGTGCTCTATCCCCTGTGACACCAAATGTCTTGTGATCAAATGTTCTTGAATTTTTTATTGAGTTGCTTCTGGATGCATAGTAGAAATAAATACCACAAACTCCTTTCTTTGCCTCTCCAAGGAGAAAACTGAATGTCACCCATCCATTTGGCTTCAGCTTCTTTCTATCTTCTAGTTCATATTATAGTGAGAATGATAAAATTGATATGTCACTTCCTTTGAAAGCAGAATAGCTCACATTTATACGGTGCTCTAAAGTTTGAAAATTCCTTTACATGGTATGTTATTTGAACTTTGCGATATCTCTGTGAGGCAGACATTGTTATTATCCCCATTTTGTGAATAAGAAAACTGAGGCTGAAAGAGGTTAAGTGACTAGGCTAACATACAGCTTGTATATGTCAAAAGCAGGATTTAACCTTGGTTTCCCCTTTCTCTTCTCTAACTAGTCTAGGATCTCACATTTACTTTTCTTGTTGCTATAGCTAGCATTTCTAGTACAATATTAAATAGTGGTGATAATGGCCCTCCTTGCTTCACTCCTGACTTTTTGGGAAAGTTTCTAACTTATTCCTATTGTAGATGATACTTGCTGATAGTTTTAGGTTGATACTATTTAAAATTTTAAGGAAAGGCCCTTCTATTCCTATGCTTTCTAGTGTTTCTAATAAGAATGGGTGTTGTATTTTGTTAAGGGTTTTTTCTGTATCTATTGAGATAATCATGTGATTTCCATCAGTTGGGGTTATTGATATGGTCAATTATGCTGATAGCTTTCCTAATATTAAGCAGCCTTGCATTCCTAGTATAAATCCCACCTAGTCATGGTGAATGAGGATATCACATTTAAATAGTAGGAACTAAGCTAATTTTATAAAGGAAAAAAATAGTGGGCTTATTAGTACCTTTTGTCCCCTTCTCCAGAATTCTGTCACCTTCATAGTATAAGAAGAAGAAGAATAAACTCTGAGGTATCACCTTATACCTAGCAGATTGGCTAACATGACAGCAAAGGAAAGTAATGAATGCTGGAGGGGATGTGGCAAAGTGGGGACACTAATGCATTGCTGGTGGAGTTGTGAAATGATCCAACCATTCTGGAGGGCAATTTGGAACTATGCCCAAAGGGCAATAAAAGACTGTCTGCCCTTTGATCCAGCCATAGCACTGCTGGGTTTGTACCCCAAAGAGAAAATAAGGAAAAAGACCTGTACAAGAATATTCATAGTTGCACTCTTTGTGGTGGCAACAAACTGGAAAATGAGGGGATGCCCTTCAATTGGGGAATGGCTGAGCAAATTGTGGTATATTATGTTGGTGATGGAATACTATTGTGCTAAAAGGAATAATAAAGTGGAGGAATTCCATGGAGACTGGAACAACCTCCAGGAAGTGATGCAGAGCGAAAGGAGCAGAACCAGGAGAACATTGTACAGAGACTGATACACTGTGGTACAATTGAATGTAACAGACTTCTCTACTAGCAGCAATGCAGCAATCCAGGACAATTCTGAGGGATCTATGATAAAGAATGCTATCCACATGCAGAGGAAAAACTGTGGGAGTAGAAATACAGAAGAAAAACAACTGCTTGATCACATGGGTTGAGGGGATATGATTGGGGCTGTAGACTCTAAATGATCATCCTAGTGCAAATATTAATAATATGGAACTAGGTCTTGATCAATGACACAAAATTGCTCATTGGCCAAGAGAGGGTAGTGGGAGGGGAGGGGAAGAACATGAATCATGTAACCATGGAAAAATATTCTAAATTAATTAATTAAGGAAATTTAATTCTTAAAAAGGAAGAAGGATAGAGGGCTATTTTCTAGAATTCTTTGTCCATGGGTTGTCAAAGCAAAGGATCTCATTATTAATTACTTGCTTTCTGGTGGTGACCTTTTCTAGATTTACCTAAATGTATCCACTAAAGTAAATAACCTTTTGCTCATAGTGTACGATCTTAGTCAAACCATATCTAGAATTTGTGTCCAGTTCTGGGTGTTATATTTTAGTGAGACCACTGAAAAGCTACCAGAGCCAGAGAAGTGAGACAAGGATAAGAAGATAACATGTCAGAGGTGGTTGGAAGGAACTGGAAATATTTAGATCACAGAAGAAAAAACTTGACTTGCTATCTTCAAAGAGTTGAAATGTCTCCATATAGAAGAGGGAATATACTTGTTTTGTTGGGCATGAAGGGTCAAAATTAGAATCAACAGGTAAAAGTGGCAGAGAAAAAGTTGGGAATTGAATTGAAATAGAAATTTCTTAAGTGTTAAAGTTGACAAAAGTAGAATGGACTACCTTCGAAGAGATCTCCAGTAGACAATGAGTAAACATCTGTAAGGGATAATGCACAGGAGATTC
Source organism: Monodelphis domestica (assembly GCF_027887165.1). Classification (NCBI taxonomy): domain Eukaryota; kingdom Metazoa; phylum Chordata; class Mammalia; order Didelphimorphia; family Didelphidae; genus Monodelphis; species Monodelphis domestica. Next base: position 9,151,624 of record NC_077230.1, on the reverse strand, counting down.
GGTCTGTAAGGAGTGGTTGGTTTAGATGCTGTGCAAGGTCTTTTATCACTCAAATTCTAGAGAGGGCAAAATTACTTCAAAATACTGGTACCGCATACTTTCCAATTTTCCTTTAGCTCTTTCCTTCTAATTTATTAAGGGCAGCTAGGTGGCCTCAGGGGACAGAATGCCTGGACTGGAGTCAAAGACTGTCCTGAACTGAAATTTGGCCTCAGACACTCCCCAGCTGTGTGGCCCTGGGCAAGTCACTTAATCCTGTTTCCCTGTTTCTTCATCTGTAAAATGAGCTAGAGGAAGAAACAGCAACCACTCCATTATCTTTGCCAAGAAAACTCCAAATAAGAGTCAGACATGACTGAAAAACAACTGAACAACAAAAGGCTTCTATTAGCCTCCGATTACTTTTCAGAGACACTTTCTGTGTGTTGCATCTGTGTAAGGAACTTTCAGTGGAGAAACTACTTCCAACGAGGGCAGAAAAACAACCTATTAATAATAGTCTTAGAAAGTTGTTTACGGCAATGAGAGTTCGTATTATAGGTCCGTGGTCACATAGTTAGTAGATATTGGATTTGAACCTGATCTTCATGACTACAAGGATAGCCTTCTCTACCCACTATGTCAAGCTGCTTCTCTCTAATTTAATATCATTTTTCAAACTCTACCAATAGTGAGAATAACTTTAAAAATAGATAGTAGTAAAAAGTCCCAGCCCGTGTCTATTTTACTGTTCAGGATTTCCACAGGGATGGTAGAAGGCAATAGAAAATCAATTAATCACTTTGAGAACTTGATTCTGAGTCTTACATTATGTCCCTGAGTAATGTGGATTCTTTTGTAATGAAAATATTCTGGATTTGTCCTATCTTATTGTGAAAAAATTGTAGTTTTCTACTTTTAAAAATTATTTAAACAACATCATTAGGTTAACAAAAAGATGGTTTAGTAGCTCAAAGACATTTTGGAAACTGGTGCCTAATTTGCACAAACTTTCAAATACTTGTCTTTTGATTAATTTCCAATAAAACTTTTACTTTAGTCTCACTATAAATCATTGATTTTATAAGACAATTCATCATACAATGGACCTTCAAAGACAAAGTTCAAATTAACAATTATCTCACAAAAGAGACTTTAAATGGAATAGCTGAACATAAAGATATTAAGAAATGATTGGACAAAAGTTTTTGATAATTTTCCTTATGTTTTCTTCAATAGTGAAGAGTTCTCTTTTCGTTTTTGATATGGAAAAGGTAGCTTTCCTCTTTTCAAAAATGAGATTAGGGGCAGCTGGGTGGCTCAGTGGATTGAGAGTCAGGCCCAGAGATGGGAGGTCCTGGGTTCAAATCTGTCCTCAGACACTTCCTAGCTGTGTGACCCTGGGCAAGTCACTTAATCCCCATTGCTTAGCCCTTACCACTGTTTTCCTTAGAATCAAACAGAATTGATTCTAAAAGGGAAGTATAAGGATTTTTTTTAAAAATGAGATTAGTTCTTTATTTATTTGGTTAGTTTTTAAAACTTCTTATATTTATTCTCCACCATTTGTTTTTTGATCCAGTAACACTGGCCTCCTTGTGGTTCTAGAAATAGGACACTTTTGCCTATTGGCTGCAGAAGTTTTCTTTGGCTGTCCTCCAGGGCTAGAATGCCCTTCCCACTCATCTCCACTATTGGCTTTCTTGGCTTCCTTCAAGTCCCAGCTAAAATTAATCTTCTATATGAAACTGTTTTCAAGCCCTCTCAATTCTAGTGCCTTCCTTTAATTATGTTCTGTTTATAGCTTGTTTATATATACATTCACTTGCTTGTTGTCTCCCTCATTAGACTATGAGTTGTGCAAGGGAAAACATTGCCTTTTGACTCTTTTTTGTATTCCCAGCACTTAGCACAGTCCTTATCATATAGTAGGTGCTTAACAAAGGTTTGCTGACTTTATACAAGTCAGATGAAACTGAGCTTCTTGGGATGCCCATTTCTTCTTCCATAATATTATAATCGTCTTTTTATGCATCTCCAATATATGAGGTCTCCCTCCTTTTCATTCTTACTTGCCCAGAATAATCTGCTATCCCTTCCATTTTTAATTTCTCTATAACGACTCATCAAACCTAGCCATAAATCCTCTGTGATGTTTATTCTTTCTCTATGACCCTTAAAGAAAAGGCATTTGTTTCTCATGGCCCTATTAAAACCTAAATAATTCATTCCCACTTATTCCCTTCCATTTAAACAATTGTCGCTTTTCTTGGTTCCTGCATTTCCATTTCAAAATGTCTCTACCTATAGCATTCTAAGCATTTAAAAGATAAGATTATAAGCTTTTTACTTTTTTGCCTTTGTCTCTTCTCAAAAATCACAGCTGCCAATAAAAAACCCATAGCTGCCAAGTCTTGTGTGTTGACTGCTGATGACGCCCCTGGGTACTTGAACTCAAATTGTCTCTCCTCAATAGATAGATCATAAGATTTTTCTTTGATCTGGACATTCTGTATTTTGTTTGTGATACTCCTGGGAGTTTTCATTTTGAGATTTCTTGCAGGCTGTGACAAGTGGATTCGATCTATTCTCATTTTTCTCTCCAGTTCTAAGAGTTTTAGGCAGTTCCTAATATCTTTATTAAAGATGTTCTTCATTAATGTATAGATGACTCTCATCAAGATTTTGTATTTAGGGAAAAGCAGGCATGTAAATCAGTAGCTGTTGGGGTATTCCCCCCCCCCCACTTTGAAGAAGCTCTTAAGAAGACTTTTAAGAGGGTTTTTAAGGATATTTTCTTACAATGCACAAATTTCTTTTTACATATCTCTCTCCTTGGATAACTAACATGTAAATTACTCAATACCTTTACAAAAGTGTCAGTTCTGGAATAGATTTAGGGATTTCTTCTATTCTCTCTCTGTCTCTCTCTCCCTCTCTGTCTCTCTATCTCCATCTCTGTCTCTGTCTCTCCCCCTCCCCTTCCTCCCTCCCTCCCCTCACCTACAAAGACATCTTGGATTTTAATGCTAGAATCAGTGTGGTGTCCTGCTTTTCTCAAGGGTAAAAAAAGTTTATTATATTTTTAGATCTTTTATATTTTAATTATTTCTTGTTTTCCTTCCATTTTGTCCTTCAATGACCTTGGGATGCCATTGTTTACTCGAATTTCTTGCCAAGCTTCTGCCAAACAGGTTTTGCCCTCTATTACTTTTCTTTGGTAACAAGACTGCTCAGTTATTTTTCTCTGTAAGATTTACTAATGTGTTTATATTCTAAAAGCAGTGTTGCCATTCCTCTTAACTTGGCAAATGATTCTAGTATTTACTGCCTAAGGCACAGCCTGAGGAGTTTTGAAATTAATATTATGTGTATGGCAGGGAAATTTCCCCTCAACCACCAAGTCTTGTCAGAAAATGATTCCTCTGGTGATTTCATGAAGAATTAACATGAGACGAAAGAGAGTCTCGTATAACACACTATTACAATAATTAAATCATTTGGGGCATACAAGGGTATAATGGCTCCTAATGTCCACGTTCTTTGCCCAGTTTTAGATGGCAAGTTAGAAGTATAGTCAGTTTCACTTTGAATCTTTAATTAGGAAGTTTCCCAACATACATATACAAATTTGGTTTTCTGCTTTCGTTTTCCTTTATATTTCTATTGAGTTAACACCTGTCCTCTTTGTGGTTGAAGCAAAATTCAAGTTACTAGAAATATTTGGGCAACAGATTATAGTATGGTTTGTATTGATTAGCAGGTATTGTGAGGGGAGTCAGGGATAAACCAGATCTTTTCATGGAAATTGTCTTGAAACTGGTGGAATAAGTCCAAGATTTCTGCTCTGAGATGCTTGTAGGACCTATGTATGACCCTCCTTGTTATCTCCCTTCTTTGACCCAGTTTACTTCCTACCTTCCTTTTTCTTCTAACACTAGTGGCCCTTGGGTTCTTTCTTGCCTCAATTCATGGGGCCTCCATTCTTTCCTCTCTATTTCCAAACATTTGCTATCTCTCTAGTTCTGAAATAGCTCTTATTTTTTAATATAAATTCTTCAGAGCATGACCAAGCCCCTTGAATAAAGGAGGGGTACAAGTCCTATTCACATTTAGTTGTGATTGAATCAATCAAAGAAAATTCTCACTTAACAAAGGCAAATACTTAAAAAAACCCAAACCCATTACTTTTTGTCTTAAAATCAATACTATTTATTGGATCTAAGACAGAAGAGTGGTAAGGGCTAGGCAGTGGGGGTTAAGTGATTTTCCCAGGGTCACACAGCTAGGAAGTGTCTGAGACCACATTTGAATCCAAGACTTCCCATCTGTAGGCCTGGTTCTTGATCTACTAAGCCACCCAGATGCCCCCAAAGGCAAATACTTTTAACTAGAGTGAAGTATTCAATGGAGCTCCACCTTATGGTACCATTGTCTAGATCTCTCATATATGTAAGCCACTCTTTGCCTCAAGCCTCTCCCCACTCTACACAGGTACCAGCTAGAGTGGTTTTTCCTAAGAGTAAGATATAGTCATCCCTCACTATATTGTGGTTAACTTATCGCAACTTCACTGTATTGTAGGTTTAAAAAAGAATTCAAATTCTGTATCATGGTGTTTTTGCTATATCATGGGATTTTGTGGATGAATACTGAGCTATACACAATCGAAATGCAGTACACCACTACCGCTTACTTGCTTTGCCAACAGGAGATTGTACATGGCACACTTTTGGTTGATGGAATGAAAAGCAACCAACCACAGCACTGTGTTCTACATCCCAGGCACTGATTGGCTCAGTGACTGTAGCATCAGTCTGTTTGCTCTCCCACACTGTGCCCATAGGTTTGGCTCAGGGTAAAGAGACTGCACCACCTGATGAAGTGGTGCCTTCAGAAGAGCTATAATGCTCTTCTTGGCTGTGCAGTACTTTTATCTCACTGCCATCATCTTCATCGTTATCAGTAATACTTCACAGCTACATAATTCATGATCTTCATCATTCAAGTTGTGGTATAGTACTTCATTGGTGAGTACCCATATAGAATTTTATATATTGTTAAAATTACATAGATTTAAGGGTGTAGAAAGCATTTAAGAGAATATGAAGTATTTATAAGAGTGTGGGAAAGGTTCATAAGAATGTGGAAAAGGTTTAGAAGAGAGTGGGAAAGGTTCATAAAGACTTAAAATATATATATAAATAATAAAATAAATATGATGCCACTACTTCATGGATTTTCACAAATCACGAGGGTCTCTGAAATGTAACTTGCACAATAGGTGAGGGGGTCACTGTATATCTATCACATGCTTTGTTCAATAAATTTCAATGCTTTTAAAAAATCATCCTAAGGGGGCAGCTGGGTAGCTCAGTGGATTGAGAGCTAGGCCTAGAGATGGGAGGTCCTAGGTTCAAATCTGGCCTCAGCCACTTCCTAGCTGTGTGGCCCTGGACAAGTCACTTGACCCCCATTGCCTAGCTAGCCCTTACCACTCTTCTGCCTTGGAGCCAATACACAGTATTGACTCCAAGACGGAAGGTAAGGGTTTAAAAAAAAAATCATCCTAAAAAGTATTTAGAAGAGTAGATTGTATACTTTTTACAGTCATGGGTAGGAAGAAAGCATTTATAAATATATTTTTATTTAGAATATATATGTAATATTCTAGAACTGTGGCAGGTACTTTACAAATATTATCAGATTTAATTTTCATGATAACCCTGGATGGTAATTATTATTATTATCCCCATTTTGTAGAGGCTGGATCTGAACTCAGGTCTTCCTGACTCCAGGGCCAATACTGTTAGCCAAATAAGGGATAAAGGCAAGCAAAACATAAATCATTTTGATTATGTGAGCTTGAAAAGTTTTTAGACAAATAAAATTTATGCATCCAACTAAAGAAAGGAAGTGGTCATATGGGCAAAAATATTTACATGCTTGGTAGCGAATAATATAGAAATTCAGAAATATAAAGGCCAAAAATTATTCCTAATTAGATTAGTGGTCAAAGGTTATCAACAAATAGGTCCAAGGGGAATTTTAAACCATTAACAATTATGTGAATTATTGCTCGAGATGATTAATAATAAGGTAAAAAATTAATTCAACTATGAAGGTGTGCCTAATACTCACAAATTGGCAAAGATGACAAAAATGGTTAAGTTGCATGTGTAGGAAGTCTAATGAACTGTTGGGCACATTGTGAATTGGTACAACCATTCCAGAAGACAGATTATAATTATACAAATAAAGTGGATAAAATATTCATATTCATTGACCCTGGCCATTTCTTGCTAGGCATCTACCCGAAGGAGGTCACTGTCAAAAAGTAAGGTTCCATATACACCAAAATTTTTTTTGTTGTACTTTTTGTTATAGCAAAGAATTGAAAACAAAATAGATGTCCATCAATTGGGAAACAACTAGAAAAATTGTGGTACATGATTTTAATGGATATCATCATGCTATATGATGAACATAGAGAAGCATGAAAAGACATATAAACTCATGCAAAATGAAGTAAGCAGATTCAGGAAAGTAAATTTACTCACCATCTACAACAATGTAAATGGAAAGATAACAACAACAATAGGCAAATGAAAGACAAAAACAATAAAAAATTATAAAGAATAAACTAGGGGGTGGTGTTGAAAGATAATGGAGCAATACCTGAACCTTCTTTACCCTCCATGGAATCAAACTCACAAGCAGGACCAGAACAAACAGCATGGAATCAACAAGGCATCCTCTGTTTGCTTTACTTTGTTTGCTGAGCCCTGGAGCATGTGTCACACTGGATATAGGGGAGGATACCACTGGAATTGCTCTGGGAGCAGCTGTATTTAGGCTAGGGCTTTGGCTCCAAAAATTTCCCACTGGTCCATAGCTAGGAGTAGATGGAGCAGACACTCCAGAGTAACAAAATATAACTAGTGGGGAATTTCAATTTTCCCCATTCAGGACAAGAAAAATCCAAACAAAAAATAAATAAGAAAGAATTTAAAGAGTTGAATAGAATCTTAAATAAGTTAAATATAATGTACATCTGGAGAGAATTGAATGGAAATAAAAGAAAGTGTGCCTTCTCAATACTACATAAGACAAATTTACAAAAATTGAGCATATATTAGGGCACAAGAAAAATATAGTTAAATGTTGAAAAGCAGATATCATCCTTTTCAGACAATGAGGCAATAAAAATAATATATAAAAAGGGACCATTGAAACAAAAAGCAAAAATTAATTAGAGACTAAATAACTTGAAAAGACAAATTATTGAAACAATAAATAATGTCCTTAAAGAGAATAATAGCAGTGAGACAACATACCAATACCTATGGGATACAGCAAAAGCAATAATTAGAGGAAAATTTATATGTCTAAATGCTTATATTAATAGAATAGAGAAAAAAAAGAACAAATTAGGAATGAGATTTAAAAAGAACAATTAGAACAATAAGAACAAATATAAAAATTTCTAACTAAACCCAAAATTATAAGGCCTAAAAACTAAAAGTGAGAATAATAAAATTAAGTGTAAGATAAGAACAAGTGAGGCCTCAAAGAAGAGAGATGTGAGAAGATACGTCCCCATACTCATTTATAGAGGTGGAGGATCTGTAGGTGTGAAACATTGCATATAACAACAGATTTGTTCTGTGTAGTGAACAACTTTTCTAATTTTTTTCTCTTAAAAAATTCTTTGATATACTAGGTGGTTATCCATTAAAGGAGATGAGGTTACAGAGGGAAATATAGGCAATGTAAAAATAAAAGGCAGCAATAAAATCAATTTCAAAAAAGAAGTTCCCCTGGCATATAATTTCTTCATATCCTTGCCCCCTCCTTACAGACTAATCTCATTCTCCCACTCTGTGATTCATCCATTCTGGCCTACTGACTGCTCAGGTATACACCATACATACACAAAATTCTATGTCCTTTTCCCCATGCTTTTGTACTAGCTGTCCCTCATTCAGAATGAGTAAAGATTTTTTTCTTAATACTAAATGCTCAAAAATGCAAGAAATAATAAGCAAATTATATAATTTTCCTTTCAAGCCAGTTATTCAACAAATATGTACTTGATCTGTCAGCTGGAACTTTTTCTTCTTTTTTTGTTGTTATTTTATAATGTTTTCCAACTTTTTTATTTGAGAAGACAGAAAATGAGTGGGGAGGGACTTGCCCTGGGGGGTCCTAGGAATTGACTTCCATATGAAATAGTACAAGCTCACTCCCAAGACTGTTTCAACAGATACACCAATGAGGTAAGAATCGTTGATTGAAAGCTGGAAGAGAGTTTAGAGTTTAGCAAGTCTTGTTTTTGTTTGATTGATCAGTTATGTCCCACTCTTTGTAAACCTATCTTGGCAAAGATACTGGAATGGCTTGCCATTTCCTTCTCCAGTTTTACAGAAGAGGAAACTGAGTTAAACAGGATTATATAGCTAATAAGTGTCTGAGGTCAGATTTAAACTCAGGAAGGTGAGTTCAAGTTCTGCAGTACTACTGAAAGAATGTTCAAAGAGCAAGAGAAATGCATCAACATTTTGAATTGATCCTCTTGGGAGGTCTGGATGAGAACTTGGTTGAAAATTGTTCAGGCCAAGAAAGTATAAAAGGAGTACTCAGAATAATAAGATTATTGTTCCTTTAAGGACTGAAGTATTTTAAACCATACTGTACCCACTTTTAGGGTAAGGGTCATACCTTATAATTCTTTAAAATACGCAGAGTAGTTTTCTGAATATGGGAATAGAATTTTTGGTTATTGGGAGTCATCATAAACTAGATACTCTAAGTCAGAGAAAGAAAGAAAGAAAGAAATGAAATAATTATACTCACAATTAATGGTGTGGAAGAACACTTTATGTCTCTGGGATCTGAAATATGAAAAAATATGATATAAAAATTTCAGAGTCTATAATATGAACCCAGTTAGTGAAATCATGGCTTCCAAAGTAAAAAGAGTAAGAATAATATAAAACTTTAAGAGAAAGAATACCAAGTTTCTTTTATATCAGATGTAATGTTGGGCTCACTATGTCAGGGTCAGGCACAACCCTCAGATGCCGAGATGTGTTTTCTCTACAACTTTCAGCCCTAGCTTGTAAATACCTAACTTCGTGACTAGGGTACCAGTTACATTTCAGCATTTAACATCAAAGGAATATTTACAGTGATGATATAGTAATAACAAAGGTACAAGGATTACCCCCAACATCTCTATAGCATAATGTCCTCCATATTACCTCAATCTCTGGGAAGAGAGGAGGCTTAGACTTTGTACAGTTTCTAGTTACCACTCCTATATAACATTTCCATATAGCAATAAGCCTATAAAATTCAGGTCCAAATGTGAACTTGATGCCAGGTGAGTCTTTGTCTCATCTCCCCCTTTGCTTGGTCCTTAAGGTAGCTAGCTTAGCTCCTCAGGTAACTGAGGCTGAGCTTACTGCAAAACCTGGCTCGGACTCAACTCCCAAACTTGCCTAGAGTTTCAAAAGGTCAGAAGAATGAGAAAATGTTGAGGTTTTATAGATCAAAGGGCTTCCTCTTTCCATCACTGTATCTTTGTAGATGGCATCAGCAAGAGTCAAAAGAAACTTTTAAGAGAGCGAAGCTGAGGAAAACTGCTGATGTTGTGGTCTACTAGTACTTTTAGAAGAACCTTCAGTCCTGATTCCACAGCCAGCCAAGGGTTATCAGACTAGAGTCTACTGCATTATGTCAAAGCATTTTCCAAAGACTCTCCAAGGGTACTTCCATTTATGCATCATCATATTCTTCTGGAACTCGCTCCCTAGGCTGGGAAGGAGCATCAAAGGTACTCCATACCTACTTGTTGGTTGGTCATAAACTTTTAAGTGCCTACTATGTGCCAGGAACGAAATACTAGGGATACAAGAAAGTCTGAGGGCATTCTGTTCTCTCCAGAAGATCAAAATGCCAGTCCCCCGCTAAACAGAAAATAAGTTTTGACTCAGGAGACTTAAGATGTTTATATACTGAGTGAATTAAAAAGCAAAAGTAAAAATTAAAATTCATGACTCTTATATGGACTATGAGTTTACTTTTTTCTTGCTTTTCCATTCCTTAAGATCACCCCAAATTCTATACTGCTTTAGAACAATTAACTGCATTGAAGCATTCAGCGAGTGTGCAATCATACCTAATTAATATTTTGATTTCGTGATTTTCTCAAATGCAGCTGAGCTAAATTGTAAGCCTACTCCCCGCAAGCTGAGGTGGGACAGGGGAGACCTGACATGCTTTTGGAAAAATGTTTCTCTACATTTATTCTTGTTATAATCTTCAAGTCAAGAAGTGGTTAAATGGATGGGGGCTGAAATGCCCGACTCTTACCAATAGGTAGGACACAGCTTGAGGGTTTGAGCTGGTGGTTATAGAGAAGAGATACACCAGCCTTCAGTGTTGTTACTCTGAACCGTGAGGAACATAAAGTGTCCGCTAGCTCTGAAAGAACGAGTCAGAGCATAAACACTATACATGGAATCCTCGATAGCGTTCCTCTTCACCATTGTCAGTCCTCTTCTCTCTCACACACACATTCCTTTTGACTGGGGAGCATGTAGAAATAATTTACCTTCTTAACTTAGACAAACTATAATAAACCTGTGACAGGATGTTTCTGGCTCTGGTTGGTCTATGTATTAAATGGAGGCCACCAGCTTTCCTGATGCTCAGCAAACAACCTACATTATGCTCTCCAGGAAGCCCCACTTCATGCCCCCTTTCCCAAAAAAAAGGGAGCATTAGGGGCAGCTAGGTGGCTCCGTAGGTAGATAGCCATGCCTGGATTCCAGGGATTGGGTTCAAATTTGGCTTAAGATACTTCCTAGTTGGGGGCAGCTGGGTAGCTCAGTGGATTGAGAGCCAGGCCTAGAGATGGGAGGTCCTAGGTTCAAATCTGGCCTCAGACACTTCCCAGCTGGGTGACCCTGGGCAAGTCACTTGACCCCCATTGCCTACCCTTACCACTCTTCTGCCTTGGAGCCAATACATGGTATTGACTCCAAGACGGAAGGTAAGGGTTTAAAAAAAAAAAAAGATACTTCCTAGTTGCATAGCCCTGGGCAAGTCATTTAACCCCTCCATTGCCTAGCCCTTACTACTCTTCTGCCTTCGAAACAATATATAGTTGATTCTAAGATGAAAGGAATGGTCTTAAAAAAATAGAAAAAGGAAGCACAAAGAGATCCAAGTTAACCCCCAGTTTTTGTACTTCTAAATATCATTCTGTTTTAAACTTACAAAGCCTTTTGCTCATCATTCTTTAAAAACATCTGATTTTTGATGAAAAAAGTTCTCTCCCTTTAATGAACTTTTCATAAGGATCAGTTTAGTGCTAAAAGGGCAGAAAAGTATTTTTGCATAAAGGAAAAACTGAAAGCCCTTGTTAAAGTATGTAAGACATTGTCAGTTAAATTTTTTATGCTGGAAAAAGGTAGAAAAAGGAATGTGATTTAATAAAAACTGCTACAATTTTTATAGGGAGAGAAACAGCTGTCACATTGGATTTGAGCAATTTGGGATTGAAAATACACTGCGATGTAAATACACTGAGTCAAATTACCTTGCAAAATGTTACATTTTACAAAACGAGATATGAAATGATACTGTTTGTACAATTAATTTGTACAATGGGTACAATTTGATAAGCAGAGAAGAAAGTTTTGGATGCGAGTTTCTGATTTCCTGAAGACAGCAGTTCCATCTACACGGCATCTATCTTGCAGATACATAATTACTGGCACACTATCTACCCCATTTGAATGACTTTCTTAAGAAGAAGAATCAGGTTTTTTCCTTCTCTTTTTTTGTATCTCTAGCCTATTCCTAGAACAGAATAAGTTTATAATAAATGCTCATTGATTGCCTGACTTGACATTAGCCTCAGAGAAGACAGAAGACTATGAAAAGAAGGCTTGTCATTCAGTTGCAGAGTTAAAATTAAAAAACTGGGTCTTCTGACTTCATCGAATGATTCTCTATTATACGATATTGTCTTCATAATAATATCCATATCCTCATCCTCTCTTTTATTTTTTATCCATTTCATTAGTACTCTTCAGATCCAAGTACTGCACTTTCTGGCTTATCAAAAACGTGAGGTTTGTCATTTTGCTTTTGGTCAGAAAAGGACAAAGGACATTATTAAGAGGAAAATGCTTATAAAATAAATAAAGCATCAGTACTTGAAAGAAATATTTTTAAAACTCCTTAACAGTGTATTTATATGTATTATATGGCAAATGTGCATGAATTTTTTGGGTCTCTATATTATTTTTTCCTCTCAAAAAGACCTTATTTTTAGGAATACAGTCTTTATTTGGAGGTACTTAAGTACCTCCCCTCCCCAAATTCATTATTTCTGTTCTTTGGGGAACCAAGTCTTATTGTATGATAGCAGGAGGTGGAATATTTTATTATAGACACTATAGATTAGAGCCTGATATATAAATACAGAACTTATACAGTAAGCCCAAATTTCATTCGTTAATTTAATTAGAAAATGTATTTTAGTTTTATTAAAATACTAAAGTAGATCATGGAGCAAAGGAGGAAGTGAAGGGTGTGGCTTTTCTTGGTAACCATCAAGGTACAATTTGACCTTCAAAAGGCAGTTCATTACTGCATAATTTTCCTTAGTTAATGCTTAATTAGATGCTTTCAGAGTAGAGGTGGCGATTATCAAAATTTCATCATATAGTTCAGAGAGCCAACTTTATTCTATTCTTAGATAATCTTTTATGAAACTACTTGATGTCAGGATGAAAGATTTCAGGCTTTAATGTAAGAAAAAGTGTCGATATTGGAAATATGGCTTTTGTCTAGAAAAGATAGTTTGTATGTAAATCGGAACATCTCCATGTCTGGACAAAGTTGGCATGAAGAAAAGATGATATGAAGATCTTCATTTTTAGAGATGTTCTGTTTGATTTGAGAGAAAAAAAGGATGGGAATCTGGAGAGCGTGTGAAAGACATGCCGTAATGTACAGGAGAAACAAGAAATTAGTAGACATGCAGCCCAAGTGCCCAGTGAATTGCTGTTAAGTGGCAATGGCTAATTTTCCCTCTTGATCATTCTCATTTGCAGTAGTTAGTAGGGTGCTGTCTAGCAGCATTTGATAATATTGCTTTGAGCTATATTAAAGAACCAAATAAATCATGAGCTTAATTTTCACCAATGATAATTAAAACATTATCCTTCTCTTCTATTAAAATAGGCATTACCCGTGCCTCCTGGCAACATGATGGAGTTACTTCCAGTATATCGGTGTATATATGCACACACGTTCATGTAGTATGGAATCAGTTCCATCTTTTGAAATTTCAGTGTGGGAGAAAAAGTTAAGCTCTCCTTTTTATTTTTAATTTGGGGTGTGTGTGTGTGTGTGTGTGTGTGTGAAAGAGAGAGAGAGAGACAGGAATACATCAAATTAAAAATAGACCAAATAGCTAGTACGTTCCTAGTAAGTTCACTTCTAAGGTGAGAAGCAGTGTGATATAATGACCAGAAAACTCATTTTAGAGTTAGGAAGAAAAGGGCCAAGTGCTAACTCTGATACATTTTCGTTGTGTGCTGTTGAGCAAGTCACTTGACCTCTCAAGTCAACTTCCTAAGACGATAAATTGCAGAATGAATGTAGATGGGCATTGGTAGAAGGAATTTCCTCACTAGAAGTTCTATATGCCAGCAAAATCTTGGGTCCAAACAACAACAACTAAAAAAACAACTAAAAAAGCCAAGTACTGTGGGGACCACAAACAGGAATCCGACAGTCCTCAAAGTCAGACAGCTTATAATCGGGCCATTTGGTGTGGCCTGAATCTCTGGAACTCTGGAACTACTTAGATTTTCTTAGAAATTGGATTTTCACTTAGCGTAAGGCTGCCAGAGAAATGAGAGGTCACCGAATGTCAGAACTGCTGTGCACCTGGCGCATAGATGGGGAAGAATATAAAAAGGAAGGAGGGCAGTTCCTGTGAGCAGAATGGCAGGCTGGAAGATCCCCTTAAAAACAGCCACAACTTCATATGAATAGAACAATAAATATTTGGCAGTGTATAATAGCTATCGCATTTCGTTAGAGTTGTCTGCAGATGATGGACTGAAGATGATGAATGAAAAGAGAAGCCAAAAGACCTATCGGCTTACAATGATCCACAATAGGGAAAGGAAATTTGTATCTACTCATTCTTTAGGGTTGTTTTCCTTATATTCAATGATAAAGACCTACGTTAAAGCTCTAACATTCATTAATTTAATGCATCTACTTGCTTTTAGAGGATGTTTTGAGAACTTTGCAAGTATATGAGGACAAATGTGCTTAATAGAAGTAAAGGAGGAATGTTAAAGTTTCAATATTCTTTGTTTAATACTATGGAGATCAATCAATAAGCATTTGTTATTAGGATTATGAAGGGGTAAGAGTTGACTAGATAAGGAAAGACAAGAATACAATCCTTGTCCTCAATGAGCTGATATTTTAATGGGGGTGACAACACACACACAGCTATGTATATATGTGTGTCTGTATACGTATAAAATTAAAAACAGCTAGATTCCAATTAGTGCAAAAAACGAGCCCTGTGTAATAGCCAAATATACCTAAATCTAGACTATTTGAAGTTATCATTTGTAAAATATGGCCATTGGCTCCAGGCCATGGAAGTATGCAGTATAAATCTGAATAATGTGACTACGTTATCTGCACTAATGAGAAATAGCTACAATCTCAGAAGGAAGGAGGAAGAGGCATCAGGAAAGCCTCTTATAGAAGTTAATATCTCGGCTGAGTCTTGAAGGTAGTCATGGAAGCCAGAAGGAGGAAGTGAGAAATCATGGGGAAGCAAAGAGGGGAACCCAGCAAAATGCAGAATCAGGAGATGGAGTGTTGTGTTTACGTACTAGCAAGCAGGTCAGGATGGCTAGATAAAGTATGGAGGACAATTATGTGTAAGAAGAATGAAAGAGCAGGAAGGGGTCATGTTTCATGAAGCTCCCCATGAACCTTAAAAGAAAAGCAGAAGGTTTATCTTTGATCTTAACAAGGTCACTAATTAATGTTTGCCCTTAATAAGACCCTAAGGTAATAAGGAGACAATGGAGATTACTGAGTGGAGTTAGCTTTGTAGTTTAGGAAATTCACTTTGGTAGCTGAGTGAAGGCTAGAACAGAGTGGGGAGACAGAAATGAACCAGAAGGTTACTGCAATATGCCAAGCATAAAATAATGAGTGGTATCACGGTGGTCGCTGTATGAGTGAAGAAAAGGGGTCATAAGATATTGTGAAGGTCGAGATGAAAGATCTTGGCAAGGGATGGGCTCTGTGCGAGGTGTAAGAGGGAGGGGTTGAGGACACGCAAGTTTGTCAGTGTGGATGAATGGGAGGATGGTGATATCTTTGACAATAATAGGGAAGTTCAGAAGACGGGAGGCTTTGGGGAAAAGATAATGACTTTTCTTGTGGCTATGATGAGTTTGAGATATTTTGGGATACACAGCTGAAGATATCCATAAGGAAACTAATGATTCTCAGATGTGAAGTATGGTCTAGGTATACAGATCTATAGAGAATTGAAAACTGAAGTCACGATACATAATGAGATCGCCAAGGGATATAGCATTGAGCAAGAAGAGAAGAGGATCCAGGACAGAGTATGGGCATGACCTGGATGAAGATCCAGCAAAGGAAACCTTAACTGGTGAGATTAAATAATAACTTAGACTTACAAAGTGCTTCCCTAGATAATTTTATTTCATGGAACTTTGTACTTACGTTCAATGAGAAAGAGAAAACACACGGTACCCATTGAAGCAATGATGATACCCGGTACTACAAAAGATAGTCCCCAACACGTAGACACCCAGTAGCCAGCAATCAAAGATCCTAAGATATTCCCCACAGAGGTGTGAGAATTCCAAATTCCCATAATTAAGCCTCTCCTGAAAGAGAAGGAAACAAAAAGGCAAAATGGTTAAAAAAGCAAAAATGCTTTGCTTAAAAAAATAAAAACATATTACAAATACATGCCTTTATTTTTGCAAGCTGTGCTATTTATGTGTGCTTTCCAAAGAAAAATCATGCATTCAATTTCATAAAACATACACGCATCTGAAAGAGGAAGTATTTGCGCCAATGTAGGGTTCTCAAGACTGAACAAAGCTACTGATGGAAAGAAATGCTTTTGTTTTACAATTAGCAAAAGTAAAGGAATACTCGCTAAAATAATGTTGTTGAGCTGAGAATATACATTAAGGCTTCTGTTGAAAAATACCTATTAAAATTCCCAGTAGACTGATGGTAATCATCATGACTAAATCATGAATTCTTTGGTCTTTGCAACATAGAAAACAAAGAAATGTGAAAGGCCATTCCCTTCAGCTTTTTAGACAGATGGTGGCAGAGTAGCAGGAGATAGGGACAGAGAGGGTGCTCCTAGAGGAACTGAATCATAAAATATTTACATGCTCACTACAAATGAAACTAGTAGATAAAAAAGGGGTAGCAGTTAAGCACCTACTATGTGCAAGACACTGTGTTAAGCCCTGGAAATACAGAAAGAGGCAAAACATCATCTCTGCTTTCAAGGAACTCAATCTAATGGAGGAGATAGTAAACAAATATATATGAACAAGCTATATACAGGATAAGAAGAAATATTAAACACGGGGAAAGCACTGAATTAAAAAGAACTGGGGAAGGTTTCCTGTAGGAGATGGTATTTTATTTGGGACTTAAAGGAAGAAAAGAACTAAATGGAAAGATGACTTAATAGGTCCTCCTTGGAGTAGCAAGTGACCTTTCTAAGGTACTGACATGCCACTTTTTTAGGACATTTAGTATACTTATATTGAAGATAAGCATTTATAAAAAGATTGCCATGAAAATAATTACAAATAAGTCACTAATTCTACTGTGTGAAGTGATTAAATAGAGAAATTGTATGAAGAATTCATTAAGCTCTCTCAAATTAAATGAACCGAAAACAGTGATACAAAGATGTATATAAGGGATTGTGAAAAATATGACCCAGGAAATCATAAACAAAAGAAACCAAAGATCAGGAGTGAAACAAGGATGCCCATTATCACCTCTATTATTTAACATTGTACAAGAAACACTAGCTGTAGTAATTAAAGAAAAAGAAATGAAGGCATCAAAATAGGCAAGGAGGAGACCAAGTTATCACTCTTTGCAGATGACATGATGGTCTACTTAAAGAATCCTAGAGATTCAACCAAAAAGCTAATTGAAATAATCAACAACTTTAGCAAAGTTGCAGGATACAAAATAACCCCACATAAGTCATCAGCATTTCTATATATTTCCAACACATCTCAGCAGTAAGAGTTAGAAAGAGAAATCCCATTTAAAAATCACCAAAGACAATATAAAATACTTAGGAATCTATTTGCCAAGACCAAAACAGGAATCATATGAACACAACTACAAAACACTTTCCACACAATTAAAACTAGATCTAAACAACTGGAAAAATATTAATTGCTAATGGGAAGGATGAGAGAATATAATAAAAATGACAATCCTACCAAAAATTTACTTATTCAGTGTCATACCTATCAAATTACCAAGAAACTTTTTTACTGAATTAGAAAAAACTATAACAAAGTTCATTTGGAAGAAGAAATGATCAAGAATATGAAGGCAAATAATGAAAAAAAAATGCAAAGGAAGGAGGACTTGCAGTCCCAGATTTCAAACTATACTACAAAGCAGCGGTCATCAAAACAATTTGGTACTGGCTAAGAGTCAGAAAGGAGGATCAGTGGAATAGACTCGGGGTAAGTGACCTCAGTAAGACAGTCTATGACAAGCCCAAAGATCCCAGCTTTGGGGACCAAAACCCACTATTTGACAAAAACTGCTGGGACAATTGGAAAACAGTATGGGAGAGATTAGGTTTGGATCAACAATTCACAACCTACAACAAGATAAATTCATAATGAGTGAATGATTTACACACACACACACACACACACAATTTTTAAACCCTTACCTTCCGTCTTGGAATCAATACTGTACGTTGGTTCCAAGGCAGAAAAGTGGTAAGGGCTAGGCAATGGGGGTTAAGTGACTTGCCCAGGGTCACACAGCTGGGAAGTGTCTGAGGTCAGATTGGAACCTAGGACAACCTCCCGTCTATAGGCCTGGCTCAAAAGCCACTGAGCTACCCAGTTGCTCCCTGAATGATTTAATATAAAGGAAACTATAAGTAAATTAGGTGAACACTGAATAGTATAACTGTCAGATCTTTGGAAAAGGAAAGATTTTAAGACTAAACAAGAGTTAGAAAAAATTACAAAATGTAAAATAAATAATTTTGATCACATTAAATTAAAAAGGTTTTGTACAAACAAAACCAATGCAACCAAAATTAGGAGGAAAATAACAAATTGGGGAAAAAACCTTTATAACAAAAACCTCTGAAAAAGGTTTAATTACTCCTATTTATAAAGAGCTAAATCAATTGTACAAAAAACCAAGCCATTCTCCAATTGATAAATGGGCAAGGGACATGGATAGGCAGTTCTCAGATAAAGAAATCAAAACTATAAATAAGCACATGAAAAAGTGTTCTAAATCTCTGATAATCAGAGAGATACAAATCAAAACAACTCTGAGGTATCACCTCACACCCAGTGGATTGGCTAACATGACAGCAAAGGAAAGTAATGAATGCTGGTGTAAAAATGGAAACTTGAATCTAGGACTTCAATCCCCAGAAGTCCTTGCTCTACTTCCAGGATGCTTTGTAATCACACTAAATTCTCACCTGGCCCGAGAGCAAATTATTATTTAAAGGGTCTCTGCCTACCGCGGGGTCTCTGCTTTCCTGTTGCCGCTTCCAAGCAGATGCGCCTTTTTCATGATGATGTAGGTGAGGTTGTCTAGGCCTCACTGGGCCAAGCACGTGCTTTCTCATTCTGTATTTTCTTTAATCCTTAACCTTTAATAAACCTCTAAAAATATAATACTCCTTGCAGAGAGAAACTAATTTCTACCTGCCTCAGTTTCCCCCCAAAATTTTAACTCTTACACCGGAGGGGATGTGGCAAAGTTGGGACATTAATGCATTGCTGGTGGAGTTGTGAATGGATCCAACCATTCTGGAGGGCAATTTGGAACTATGCCCAAAGGGCGCTAAAAGACTGTCTGCCCTTTGATCCAGCCATAGCACTGCTGGGTTTGTACCCCAAAGAGATAATAAGGAAAAAGACTTGTACAAGAACATTCATAGCTGAGTTCTTTGTGGTGGCCAAAAATTGGAAAACGAGGGATGCCCTTCAATTGGGGAATGGCTGAACAAACTGTGGTATATGTTGGTGATGGAATACTATTGAGCAAAGGAATAATAAAGTGGAGGGATTCCATGTGAACTGGAACAACCTCCAGGAAGTGATGCAGAGCAAAAGGAGCAGAACCAGGAGAACATTGTACACAGAGACGGATACAATGTAGCACAATCGAATGTAATGGACTTCTCTAGTAGTGGCAATGCAATGATCCAGGACATTTCTGAGGGACTCATGAGAAAGATGCTATCCATATCCAGAGAAAGAACTGTGGGAGGAGAAACACAGAAGAAAAACAACTGCTTGATCACACAGTTCGATGGGGATATGATTGGAGATGTAGACTCTTAATGATCACCCTAGTGAAAATATCAATAATATGGAACTAGGTCTTATAAAACCGAGTGGAATTGCTCATTGGCTTCAGGAGGAGAGTGGAAGGAGGGGAGTGAAAGAACATGAATCATGTAACCATGGGAAAAGTTTCTTAATTAATCAATTAAATAAAATTTAAAAAAATAAATGACCAAACAAAAGAAACCAAAGTCTAATAGACCAGTACAAAAACATTATATCTGTGATTCATGAATATTGTTTTCAAGAAGGAAGAGGGGAGGGGGCAGCTGAGTGATTTAGTGGATTGAGAGCCAGGTCCAGAGATGGGAGGTCCTGAGTTCAAATTTGACCTCAGACACTTTCTAGCTATGTGACCCTGAGCAAGTCACTTAACCTCCATTGCCTAGCCCTTACCACTCTTCTGCCTTAGAACCAATACATAATATTGGTTCTAAGACAGAAGGTAAGGGTTATTTTAAAAAAACAAGGTGAAAAAATAGAAATAATAGACAAGTTTCAAGCATCTTGTAATCTCCCTCTATGATATATGAACACATAAATTTCTTATTATATTGAAAAGATAAAAATTATCTGGCATTATTTCTAAATCAGAATTCCATAAATTGTTTGTAAAATGACTATGAGTTTATTATAACAAAGATCAAAGGCTATAGCAAATTCAAAGAATGATAAAAAAATAAATCATGAAATTAGCACAATTCCAATTTTGAATAAAATGTTGATAATGAAAAATTGAAATGGCTAAAAAAGATTATTATCATTTCCAATGGAAGTTCAATTCTTGTAAATTAATTTCTAAAATAAGGAAAACAAAAGAATCTGGAAATCACCATGGATGACTAACACATGACCTCTGCCAAGTGGAGAAATACAACCGCCAAAGGCAACATAAACTCAGAATATAAATTTATGTGTAAAATTTACAAATTATTCCTTCAACTTAGAATAAAATGCATTTGTAAGAATCTCCTATGTGCACTGCATCGAGGTAGGGGAATAAAGACCCTGCCCTCTAGAAGCCTACAGTCTCATCCAAAATGGTGGAATAGTACCTTCAGCTGAGCCTTTGGGGGGAGGGAGAGGAGAGTTCCCAGATCCAGCAGAGAAAGGGCTGATGTTGTGAAGGGAGCAGAAGCAGATGTACCTAGGAAAGAAGCAGCAGCTATGTGGCTCTGACCCTATAAGATCTCAGACAACAAAGGCAGGGACTTGAGACCAAATGAAAACCTACAGTTCCGTCCCTCTGAATCTGCAGTTTGTTCTGAATCTGAAGCTATTTGTGGCTAAATAAAACAGAAGTTCAATGGAGTTCCAGCCAGGGAGTTCAACCAGTTCCAACAGTTGTGTTGCTTAGATGCAAATCTGGAACAGAAGCTTATTAGGCACAGATAAGGCACGAATACAAAAATCAAATTTTATCCTGGATTAGAATGTTTTAGGTACACTAAAAGGTTCTAAGTCTTCAAACTTGTATTACTTTTAATATCCTTAAAGAATGCAGCGTTTGATAAACAGAGAAAAGACTATCAAGACAATAGAAAATGCAACAGAGTCAAACAATTTCTAGACATATTTCTGCCAAGATTTCAAAAAGCCTGGCCTTAAGGCAAAGTCCTAGAACGAGTAAGCAAAACAACAAAGTCAAATTTCACCATAAAAATTGGTTACACCATTCACAAATCAAGAGAACATGACTAAAGCTTTGCTGAAAAAACATGGGTTTGAGTATGTGTTTTATTAGAATTCTAGGAATAACTGAGAATTTTTTTTAAAGATTAAAATGATAGTATAAACAAAATTAGAGCACTGGAAGAAATAACTGGAAAAGAAGAGGGCTCAGGAGGAAAAACTTGGAAATAAAATTTTACAGTTTAGCACAAAAACCTTAGTCAAACAACAAACTCCTTGAAAATTAGGATGGACTGAACAGAAATAATTTCATAAGACAACAAGAAACATCAAAACTGTCAAAAGATTTGAAAATCGAAACTCACCAATAAAACAAATCACAGAGAGCTCATTTTAAAATCATTGGCCTTCCAGCAGGTAATACAAGACAAAGAAAAAAGAGTTTAGACAGTATACTTCATGAAGTTGAAAAGGAAAACTACCCAGATCTCTTATGCACAGACAGGAAAGTGAAAAGTGAAGTAATCCACAGGTTAGGATCTGAAATAACCCAACAAAAAACCAAATAGCATAAAAGCAAAAAAAGAAAGTATTCAAGAATCAAGGACCCACAACCAGGATCACATAAAATTTAGCAATCTCTATAAAAAAGTGGAGAACATGTGATGCAATATGCCAAAAGCTAAAAGATTTTGCCTTACAACCAAGAATAACTTGCCCAGCAAAAGTAAATATAATGTTACAGTTTAAAAAAATTGGATCTTCAAGGAAACTGATGACTTTCAAGTAATGCTGATGAAGACCAGAGCTGAGCAGAAATCTTCAAATGCAAAGTAATCAGGTGACATAAATAGGTAAATATTGAGTGGGAAATTATAAACAAATAAACAAGGATGAAATGCTTATATTTCAAAGGGGCTAATTGATAGAGACATTCCATGAAAACTCTTAAAATCAGAAAGGATCATAGAGTGAATTAAAACCGAGGCCTTGTGAATGATTTTGTTTTAATATAATGATTACAATAGAGGAAAGGAAGAAAGGGAATATACTAAAGGAAAAAAAAAACAAGAAGCAAGGTAGGAGAAATTAGTTCTACTAACCAGGGTTCCCAAGTAGAAGAATATGTAAACAAGAAGTAAAAGTTCAGGAGCATTGATGTGACTTGAGATATTTTGAAATGGATAGCCTATAAACATCTTAAAATCAATGTGTTCAAAAGAGAACTCCTTATTTTTCCCTGAACATGTTCCCCTTTTCCAAACTTCTCTATTACTATTGGGAACAACACAGCCTCACCCAATTCCCTAGGCTTGCAACCTAGATAAATAGCAAGCCAATTTTCACAACTTTCATCCCCTCTCTCATTTTCAATTTGTTGTTGAGGTCAGTCAGTATCTTGGCTGTGAGACCTCTCAAATACCTTCCTTTCTCTCTTCTGATACTGCCACCATTTTTGTGCAGGTCCTCATTTCTTCATTTCAATAACTTGCTGGTTGGTCTGCCTGCCACAAGGCTTTCTCCACTTTCTCCAGTGCATCATCCTCCATTCAGCTGCCACCAAAGTGATATTCCTAAAGCACAGTTCTGATCATGTCACCTCTATTCAACTCTAATGACTCAAGGCTCAAAGCCCTTCATAATAATTAGGTTCCACTTGCTATCCTTTCAGCCTTATACCTTACACTCTCCTGTAGATTTTTCAATCCAATGACACCGACCTCCTTGTTGTTCCTGAAATAACATATGGGGCTCTGGGTATTTACACAACCTGTCTCATCTCCACCTCCTGGCTCTTTTGACTTCCTTCAAGTCTCAGCTAAATTCTCACTTTCTACAAGAAGCCTTTCCTCCTAATCCTTCTTAATCCTGGTGTCTTCTCTCTGTTGATTTTTTCCTAGCTATCCTGTATGTAACTTGTTTATTTAAGAGTTATTTGCATGTTGTTTCTCCTGTTAATTTGAGAGCTCCTCCAGTCTAGGGACAGCCTTTTGCTTTTCTCTGTATCCTCAGTGCTTAGCAGAATACCTGGCATAAAGAAGGCACTTAATAAATGCTTAATTAATGACTGACTTGAACCTCAATTTGATCTGAACCAGTCAAAAGAGGGAAGAATGTATACAAATACATTTTGAGGAAGTTATGCATTGAATTAATTGAGAAAACAGAAGGAAAAGAAGAGAAGTGAGAGAGAACAAAAAAGGGAGCACAGATTAAGGAGTAGGTTATTAATAAATAAAACAGATTCTGTTCATGGAGACTTTAAAATGACAGGAGGAATGGAACTTGTGATGGGAT
Organism: Monodelphis domestica; assembly: GCF_027887165.1. Taxonomy (NCBI): domain Eukaryota; kingdom Metazoa; phylum Chordata; class Mammalia; order Didelphimorphia; family Didelphidae; genus Monodelphis; species Monodelphis domestica. The sequence goes on along the minus strand of NC_077230.1, from coordinate 9,128,003 downwards.
TCCAGATGAGGGAAAGAAAAGGACAAAGAAACGGAAGTGGATTGCAGTAAACCTCAAGTACTGGTGGTGAGCAAAAGCCTGACTCTTGAGAGTGGGAAATGAGAGCAGAAAATATAAGAAAAGAGGATGAAGGGGGAAAACCCAATAAACAATTTTGATCATGATGGGATGGGATGATCTGGAAATGTATAGCAGGACAGATTAGAAAGCAAAATCTGGCAATATCTTGTTTATATGAAGTACACTTGTATCATAAACACTGATACAGATTTAAAATGAAGCTAAAGAAAGATCCATTTTACTTTGCTGAAAACAGGAAAGCAGGAATAACTCTCTTCTTCCCTAGATCACATCTCACATCACTTAGATGATTTCCCTATCTCCTCTTTCATCCCTGCCACATGTAAAGAGACCCTTCTCCTTGCTAAGGCTAATCCCCCAACCCCCAAGTAATCTCATTTCATCCTCTCTACCCAAGCAGATTGTGTCCTTTTTGAATGACTACTAATACTCTCATACTAATTTTCAATCTCTTTCTGTCTACTGGCTCCTTTCCTACTTACTTACAAATACACCCATGCCACCTCATCCTCAAAAAAATCCTCACTTCTTCTATCTACTTTTACTAGATATTATCTTATATTCCTCCTTTCTATAGCTCACCTCTTTGAGAAAGATATATATATATATATATATATATATTCAGTGCCTCTACTTCTGTTCCTCTCCCTCTCTTCTTTTCAGTCTGGCAGGCATGGCATCATTCAACCAGAATTCCTCTCTCCAAGGTTTCCAGTGATCTCTTAATTGCTAAAAGTAATAGCTTTTTCTCAATCCTCATCCTTCGTGACCTCTGTAGCTTTTGATGATGTTGATTATTCTGTTCTCCTTAATGCTCTCTTCTCTCTAGGTTTTCCTGACATTGCTGTCTTCTGTTTCAACTCCTACCTGTCTTACCACTTCTTCTCTTTCATTAGAGCTTAAGCCAAGTCATGCTTGATAACTATGAGTGTCCCCCAAGACTGTTCTGGGTCGCCTTCCCTTTTCCCTCTCATTCTCTGTATAGCTTTAGTGATCTTATCAGTTCTCATGGATTCAATTACTACTATCTCTCACATGTTCCTCTCTTTCTCCTGCTACAATGCAGACTCTTTTCAATGATTGAAAAGTTGTAATAGCTTGCTTTTCTTGGTCTTCCTGCTTCATCTCTCCCCACTCCAATCTATTTTCCACTCATCTATTAAAATTATCTTAAAATGTGGGTTTGGCCATGTCCCACATTATTCAATTAAATTCAGTACCTCCCTATCTAGTTCTCCCCATGTTGGTCTTTGGATGGGCTTGGTTAAATAGTCTTTATACATGGAGTACCCTTAAAGGTTTAACCCAAGATGTCACTTTTTTTTCCCAAAAAGCATCAAGTAAAAATATTTTATTCTAGCTTTATTTTTTATTTTTATAATCCCAATTAAGTTGAAATTGCAAAGAATTGCACCACGATTTACAAAGAGTACAAATTTGGCAAACATTTGATTGATTTGAATTTAAGAAATAATATACCATTTATTTCTACTACCTTCCTTTTCCAAACCAGTTGCCAATGCATGTCACCACACTAGGCCAGCCTGTGGTCTGCACCAACCCATTAGCTATCTGTAAAAGAAGAAGAAGAAGAAAATGATTTATCATAATGTTTTCATTGTCTATTTTTCTTAAGTTTGAACATAGAGTGTAGAGCTTACATTTGTAGTATGGGACAAGATTTGATTACAACTTGTATCTTTTATAAACTTCTAGTTGGTCACTGAAGAAAAAACCATAACAAAGCTCATTTGGAAGAACAAAAGATCAAGGATATCCAGGGAAATTATGAAAAAAATGTGAAGGAAGGAGGCCTTGCAGTCCCAGATCTCAAACTATACTATAAAGCAGTGGTCATCAAAAACAATATGGAACTGGCTAAGAGACAGAAGGGAGGATCAGTGGAATAGACTTGGGGTAAGTAACCTTAGCAAGACAGTCTATGATAAGCCCAAAGATCCCAGATTTGGGGACAAAAAAAAAACTGCTGGGAAAATTGGAACAGTGTGGAAGAGATTAGGTTTGGATCAACACCTAACACCCTACACCAAGATAAACTCAGAATGGGTGAATGAATGACTTGAATATAAAGAAGGAAACTATAAGTAAATTAGTGAACACAGAATAGTATACATGTCAGATCTTTGGGAAAGGAAAGTTGTTTTTTTTGAAAATTTTAGTCAATTTAGAACATTATTCGTTTTTCCTCTGAATGTGGATAGTGTTCTTTCTCATAGATCCCTCCAAATTGTCCTGGATCACTGCATTGCCACTAATGGATAAGTCCACTACATTTGATTGTACCACAGTGTATCAGTCTCTGTGTACAACGTTCTCCTGGTTCTGCTCCTGGAGGTCATTCCAGTCCCCATGGAATTCCTCCACTTTATTATTCCTGTGAACGCAATAGTATTCCATCACCAACATATACCACAATTTGTTCAGTCATTCCCCAATTGAAGGGCATCCTCTCATTTTCCAATTTTTTGCCACCAGCAAAGGAAAGATTTTAAGACCAAGCAAGAGTTAGAAAAAAATCACAAAATGTAAAATAAATTTAAATTAAAAAGGTTTTGTACAAACAAAACCAATGCAACCAAAATGAGAAGGGAAACAACAAACTGGGAAAAAATCTTTATGACAAAAACCTCTGAAAAAGGTCTAATTACTCAAATTTATTAAGAGCTAAATCAATTGTATAAAACAATCAAGTCATTCCCCAATTGATAAATGGGCAAGGGATATGAATAGGCAGTTTTCAGACAAAGAAATCAAAAGTATCAATAAGCACATGAAAAAAATCTTCTAAATCTCTTATAATCAGAGAAATGCAAATCAAAACAACTCTGAGGTATCACCTCACACCCAGCGGATTGGCTAACATGACAGCAAAGGAAAGTAATGAATGCTGGAGGGGATGTGGCAAAGTCGGGACATTAATACATTGCTGATGGAGTTGTGAATGGATCCAACCATTCTGGAGGGCAATTTGGAACTATGTCCAAAGGGCACTAAAAGACTGTCTGCCCTTTGATCCAGCCAGAGCACTGCTGGGTTTGTACCCCAAAGAGATAATAAGGAAAAAGACTTGTACAAGAATGTTCACAGCTGTGCTCTTTGTGGTGGCAAAAAATTGGAAAATGAGGGGATGCCCTTCAATTGGGGAATGGCTGAACAAATTGTGGTATGGAATTGTGGTGATGGAATACTATTGTGCTAAAAGGAATAATAAAGTGGAGGAATTCCATGGGGACTGGATCGACCTCCAGGAAGTGATGCAGAGTGAGAGGAGCAGAACCAGGAAAACATTGTACACAGAGACTGATACACTGTGGTTCAATCGAATGTAATGGACATCTCCATTAGTGGCAATGCAGTGATCCAGGACAATTCAGAGGGATCTATGAGAAAGAACACTCTCCACATCCAGAGAAAGAACTGTGGGAGCAGAAACACAGAAGAAAAACAACTGCTTGATTACATGTGTCGAAGGGATGTGGCTGGGGATGGAAACTCTAAATGATCATCCTAGTGCAAATATCAACAACAAGGAAATAGGTTCTGATCAAGGACACATGGAATACCCAGTGGAATTGCATGGCAGCTATAGGAAGGGATGGGGGGAGGGGAGGGAAAGAATATGATTCTTGTAACCAAGGGAAAATATTCTGAATTGACTAATAAAATAAAATTTAAAAAAAAAATTGGTCACTGAAATACTATCACTGAATTTGAGAATTTAAACAGCCTTTCTTAGATTTTGACAAGGGCCCTGCCCAAAAAGGAAATGATCACTCTCAATTAGAGCAGTAATTTTCAACTTTTCTAAGTTGGAAATAATTATAACATGTTGAATGGAAACTGAAAATAACAAAAAGAATTATATAGCATATAAGCAAAAAGCAGAAAGGACACTGCTAATTTCTTCTGTTCATTTTCAGTAGAAATCCTATGAACTTAGAATATACATATCATACACATTCAAATACACATATAAATTGATGCATATGTAATTATGTTTATAGGATTATGGATTTAGAGTAAAAGGTCCTTAGTGGCCATGTGATCTTAAGCCCATATTTTATAGTCCAATAAAGCCAAGAGAGACTAAGTGATTTGTCCATGGTTACATGACTATAGCAAATGTCAGAAATTGGATCCAAACTCAGGTGTGAGGTCATAAGCACTTGAATCAGGGTGGGTGCACTGTTTGAGGAGAGGAGGGGTGGTACAAAAAAGAAGTTACACAGAAATGGCAGGATAGGACATTAGATTAGATATTGAGAACGAAAGAGCATGAGGAATTAAGGATGACAGAAAGAGGAAGCTAGGTAGCATAGCAGCTACAGTATCAGGCCTAGAATCACTTCCTAGCTGTATAACCCTGGGCAAATCACTTAATCCTGATTGTCAAAGCCCATGTTAGTAAACCTATGGCACATATGCCAGCTCCTGCCAGAGGGGGCTGCTCCCCTCCCCATCTCCAAGGGCACCTGAGGGCATTTCTCTCATCACCCACCCCTCTGCCCAGCAGCCTAATTGGAGTGCTTCCTTCCTCCCCTTTCTGGGCCTGGTGAGGGGCTCGAATGCAGGCTGAGAGTTGCGGTTCGGGCACTCAATCTCTAAAAGGTTCACCATCACTGGTCTAAGCCCTTTAAGCTCATCTGTCTTAGAACTGATACTATGACAGAAAGTAAAGGTTTTAGGGGGGGAAAGTAATTAGAAAGTTAGGAAGAGGGTAAGATTTTGGGCAAGACATAATTTCAGTTTTGGACATACTGAGTTTAAGATGTCTATAGGACATCCACTTTGAGATATATATAATAGGCAGTTAGATGTGAGAGTAGGGGTTGGGAAAAAGGGAAAGGAACAAATATCTATTAAGTGTGCAAGGCATTGTGCTAAGCACTTTACAAATATTATCTCATTTGATCTTCACTACAATCCAGTGACATGGGTGCTATTATTGTCCCCAACTTAAAGAAGAGGAAACTGAGGCATAGACATTAAGTGACTTAGTTAAGATCATAGCTCATCAGTCTGAGGTTAAATTTGAACTCATTTTTGTGACTCCTGCGCCAGACCTTTATTCACTGTGTCACCTAACTGAGCTTAAGGTTAGATAGAGGAATCTTGAGAGTCATCTACACAGAGGTGATAGAAAATGGAGGCTGACTGAATTTAACAAGTGAAATTGTATAGAAAGAGAAGAAAGTCTAAGGTGAGAGCTTTGGGGATTCCCATGATGAATGGACATGACATAGATGATCCAATGTTCAGACAGGTAGGAGGGGAAGTATCATGGAGTATCTCCAGAGTACTATCATGAAAATAGAGAGAGGAGACTATCAAGGAGAAGGGAATGATGGACCATATCCAAGGTTGCAGAGAAGTCAAAAAGTATGAGGATTGAGAAAATGCTGTTAAACGTGGTAATTTCACTAGTAACTTTAGAGAGAACAGCTTAGGTTGAATGATGAGGTCAGGAGTCAGACTGCAAAGACTCAAGAAGAGAGTGAGAGGAAAAGAAATGGCATCATTGATTTTAGAAGGTCTTCTGGGAGTTTAGCCACAAAAGAGAGGAGAGACATAGGATGAAAGTTAGAGGGGATGCATGGATCAGGTGAGGGATAAGGGAGACATGGGCACATTTTTAGGTAGTAGAGGAAAGGATTGGGATTGACTGAAAGAAGTCGGGGCAGCTAGATGGTTCAATGGATTGAGTACCAGACCTAGAGATGGGAGGTTGTGGGTTCAAATCTGAATTTACTCAGTTCATAGCTATGCGATCCTGGACAAGTCACTTAGAACTCATTGCCTACCTCTTGCCATTCTTTTATCTTGGAACCATTACATAGTATTGATTCTAAGATGAAAGGTATAGGTTTAAAAAGAAAAGAAAAGAAAATTAGTGAGAGATTAGGGATGACAGAGGGGAGCAATTTGCTAGAGAAGATGCAATGGAATGAGATCACTTTTTCATGAAGAAGCATTTGTCATCTTTTTCTTCAACTCTGTGTGCCCCCTCTCCAAAATCAGAGCACTCAATTCCTAATACTTTCTAGATAAATCTAGGATAGAAACAAAATTATAAATTCATTTATACTTAGATATGGCTGCATCATTCCTTTGCTAAATACCTCTTTATTTTTAAAAATGTTGCCTCCTTTTCTAATGGAAGGAGAAGGAGGAAGCTTACTGGGCACTTCAACGTAACAAACAAACAAACTTAATTTCCAAAAAAGTTCCTTGGAGAAGAAATGTCTGAAGTCAAAAGAATCTTTAAAGGTTGGATGTGTCACCTGAGTTTCAGACAGAAAGAGAGGACCAAGAAACTTGTGGGCAACATTTGTTCCCAGCTCCAACACTACTAGAATGACTCTGATACTTCACTTTGACCGATTACCAAGGCTGAATCTCAGTGTGTGCTCTATCGAGTATTAACTTGAAGCTGAAGTACTCACCTGAGTGATGACGTAGAATCCAAAATTGTGAATGTTGTAGAAATAGCCCAAGCCAAAAAGAGCTGTGAAGGCTCCACTGGCAAACATGCCAAACGTTAGGTAATATCGAATTGGCAGGCGTTCCCCTATTATGCCACTGAAAAAGAAATGAGGAAGCAGAGGGTAAGAAAACAAGCAAACTGCTAAGCTAAGCTACTGAACATTCTTATGCTGTTAGTTGATCTTTGAGAAATGCAAACAATTAAGAAACTCCAAGAAGAACAGATATCATAACTTCTCCTTTAAGACATTTATTAACCAGATAAGGACAATAAGCTCTACTGGGCTCTTCCTTCATCCGAAAGAATTAATGATAAAACACTCAATCTCATGACTGTTTGTTATTTAGTAAATAAACAGATACCCTGACACGAGTTAGTATTTTAGTGTCCGCAGTATCTAACAAATGTGCATTTTAAAATGCAAACTATCAAATCTGAAGAAATATGAAATGAATCAGAAACACAACACAGCGTGTATTTCTAGGGAATCAGCTCCCTTCAATTTACTCAAACGAGTGCTTGCCAATTATTCTACAGAGGAGCATTACCAGGAAAACCTTAAGGAATATTTAACCACCCTAAAGTACTTACTGAATAAATTAGCACCTTGTCTTTTATCCTGAAAACAGAAAAGCTAATGAGAGCTGCCTGAACCCTTTTTGAAAACTAAAAGCTTTAGAAGTGATTCTGTGCAATGCCAACAAAAGAGAGATTAAGTGATCTGTCTGAGAGAAGCAGCACGGTTCTGTAGTTCCATCACAGATGATTCAGAATTCCAATTCTTTTTTTAATCTTTAAGTCCAATAAAAAGTCTATTTTTTTAATTATTTATCACATATGCTATAATACTATAATACTATAATATTATATAATAATATAATCCATTTTTTTCTGAATTTGCAAAATAAGAGAAATCTACCTTGAATTTGGTATGTAGTCCATTTCAGTATTGAAACAGAAAGAAATAAATTTCAAGCCTACCTAATCTTTAGGGGTTACCAAATTCGTTTTTTCATAAGTTTGGTTTCTATCAAAAATATTCAGGAATCAAATTTGAACTCGGATTTTTGTGAAGTTGTACGTGCAGAGTGTGCGAATCTGTGTGTGTGTTTGTGTGCACATACACTAAGGGCAGGTGGTCATCCTAACATGAGGAAAAAGCAAAAATGGTATAGGAAGGAACAGAATAAGTGGTCCAAAGTGGACACAAAGAAGAAAAAAGGATGTGAATAGGCACCATTTCAGGAAGCTGGAGAGTAGAAATGTATGTACGATACTAGGAGGGAAGGGGAAAAGAAATAGCCCCTGGGTACTTGAAGCTACAGAACAGGTATGAAGTTCTTCCTTTGTTCCTAGGGGAACTGAATTCTCTGAGGAAGAAGTCGCTTCCAATGCTTCAAGGAAAGATGATGCCGATATTTGTGTATAATCAGAAGAAAGGACTTCGTAGATATTTCAAACTTGCTTTGCTGTCCACATGGTTTTAGAAAGTTTTATTGTTTAAAAAAGTTAAATAATTTTAGAAGTTTTACCAGAGCTTAAGAGTTAAAAAATGTCAGGATTTCCACTGAAATATTTTTCTAGCAACTAATTTCCCAAGTTATGTTGTACCTGCTTAAATACTCTCTTTCCAATTTTTAACGGTATTTTTACATTTTTTCACACCTTCCTACTTCCATTTGCTTTTTAAAAACTCCTCACCTTCTGTGTTACAATCAATACTGTGTATTGCTTCCAAAGCAGAAAAGCACTAAGAGCTAGGCAATGGGGGTTGTGACTTGCCCAGGGTCACAGGGCTAGTTCCAACTGCTTTGGAATCTAAAGATCAGCCCTCCGATAAGCAGGCTATAAATCTGAAATTCCTCGTCTGTTGGTGGTGCTGCCTGGAATTACTAAAAAAATGATAGCACTTTTTCTTTTAAAAAAAATTTATATATTTAAAAAGTTAAAAAATCATCAATAACAGAAATCCTCTGCACCACTTCCTGCTTATTGTTCATGTTATACTGGATGTTCCAAAAGTATTTGAAAGGGTTCAAAACTGAATTATTTATCTTTGTCCTCAAAGCCCTCTGTTCTTCCCAAGTTCCATGTTATTGTCCAGGGCAACACCATCTTCTCAATTTCCCCAGGCTCTCCCCCGAAAGTTCAACATCAGTATTATCCTCTACTTCATTCTTTCTCAATCTATATCAAATAAATCGTGAAATGTTTTTCTATCTCCATAATTCGCCTCTTCTCCATTTGTAATGCTATCAGTCAACTTCTCATTTAGACTACTGACTCAACTTTTGAGTTGGTTTCCCAAGTCTCTCCCCAAGCCAAACCATCCCAGCCAGCAATTTTCCTAAAGCTGTGATCTGACCATGTTACTTCCCTACTCATTGAATTCCAGTAAATCTCTATTTCCTTCCAGCAATCTGGCCCCACTCTCTCGGACCTATTCCTCCCCTCCACTCGGGGATCTAGCCATAGTGATCTTCCTGCAGTCCTGATACAGGACACACTATCTCCCATCTCCATATACTAGTTTCTCAGCTTAGTTACAGTTTTCCGTGCACAGTCCTTCCTGATCTGCCTTCTCCAGTGTTAGCTTGTTTCTGTATTACATGTGTTTTGTATCTTTAAGCAGGGTAGGTAGAGGGTTCATCGGTCAGAAAGCCAAGCTTACAGATGACAGATCTTAGGTTCAAATCTGGCCTCAAACTCTTCCTAACTCTGTAACTTCTGGGCAAGTCACTTGACACCAGTGGCCAAGCTCTTGTTGCTCTTCTGCCTTAAACTCATAGTATTTATTCCAAGATAGAAGGTAAGGGTTTAAAACAACAACAATAATTATACGTAAGCTACCTGAGGGCAAGGAATATTTTGGTTTTCTCTTTGTATCCCCAGCATATAGTATGGTACCTCATAAATAGCAAGTGCTTAAATAATGTTTATTAATTCATTAATTGTGTAGGAAGGGAACTGGCACTGAGGAACCATTTTGAAGTGTTGGAAGAAGGGAAGAGTGGCACTTGATGAAGAAAGGGAGCTTGTGGGATATAGAGCTTTGGAGGTAGTCTTTTGCCCTGTGGGTGCGAGAGAGACAGGAGCAAAGGACCTGAGCTCAGGACCCCAAATCTGTGGTACCAGAGTCTTGCCTCAGTTTTCCCTTGCCCTGGAATACAGGAAGATCCCCAATATCTCTGGATCATTGATCAAAAAAGCAAAGAGAATAACTGCTGCTGAAGGGTTCTTTACCCCTGAACCCCACGAGGATCACCCCGAAGACCTGTTGTTGATTCTCCCCTAGTTTCTACAAGTTAATAATTGCTTATTTTCTTTTGATACTCAAGATTTCCTAAGCTATAATGAGCTCTCAAGCTCCGAATACTACCTTCTTGGTGTTACCAAGGCTAAGGTTTATATACCTTCTCGGGGCCTCATTTATTCCACCTATGAAATGATGGAATTAGACTCGAAGAAATCTATGGTACTGCCAATCTCTATCACTAAACAGTCTAATGTTTCTCTGAAACATTAGTCATTGATATAGCATGCTAAATGGTTCCTCTATTATACTTTAAGTCAAGCATTTATATTTAATTTATTATAAATTATATTTTATATTATATATTTTATATATAAATTATATATAATATAAATATTATACATAATATTTAAATAGGAGGGAGATGAAAGAATGCTAGACTTAGAATCATGGCTTCCCAGCTTACTGTTTCAATAGCAAGTCGCTTAACCTCTTAAAGCTTCAGCTTTCTCATCTCTAAAATGGAAATCGTACTTAAAACTTCCTAACATCATATTAATTATAATATAATTAATTATAAATAAGAAATTGTTAGAATATGATACAGAAGCCCTGAATTTGGCAAATTGAGAAGTTTTGAAGCCCTGAAGGTTGAAGGAGTACAAATACTGGGGATTTTTTTATATGAAGCAGATTAAAAACAAAAATAAGAGATAAATAAGCAGTAGTCTCTGTTTATTTTCTCTGCCCATTTAGAGAGAAAGAATATTAAGAGCCATATGGACAAGCATTGATCCTTGATTATATCAAGATTTCCTTACATGGAAGAAGGATTTGCCCTCTGGCTGGAATGGAGACAAAAGAAAGGGCATCAAAAAGCATTTGGGGATGGAATTCATGGTCTGAACAGAGCTGAGTTGGGTACAGGGTAAGCATTGTCCTTGGCTCTCATGGAGTGGTCACTAAAGCTGTACTAAATACACACAGCACGAAGTGTCCAAGTAGCTCTATTTCCTTAGAGACTGTGGCTACAGGATAGAGGAGGGCCCTGAGATCAAAGAGACAAGCCAAAACTGAAAAGCTTACTTACCTGAGATACATTCCAATTGCATAAGCACAAAGGAACGAATAATCCAATGCTCCCAGTAATTGTTGATAGTTCTTCTTATCTAAATACATATGAAAAACAATACGGTCATTACTAGTGTCCATCCTTATATTAAACATCTTAGAATGGTTCAAAAGAGGTACCAAAATCTGTCCTCATCCAAGTCTGGGCAACACTCAGAAGTCAGAAGGTATACGATACGGGAAATGTGACTTTTAAAATTCTCCTTGATTTCTTAGCAAGAAAAGATAAAGTTAATGCATTTGAAACTGGCAGTGCCCGTGCCTTCACTGTAAAATGACCATACAGGAATTGATTGGCCTTTGAAGCTCGAGCTCTTGAAGCAGATTGCATGGCTCCTTGGTCAAAAGGCATAAAAGGTTCCACCTGCGTAGAGATTGGGCACTTCCAACGTAGAGGATCGCAGAAGACCATGGGGGTCACCAAATGCTGCCCCACTGATCAGATATATCCCCCTATAAGGGTGGGAAGGATTGGTGAGTCTATAGAAGCTAAGCATTACTTAGTTTTTATATGAAACTTACTGTTTCATATACTTGCTATTTAAGGACTAAACTTTTTAGTGATTTAGAAATGTTTCCTATAGTCCCAATATCAAACCTATACTGACCAGAGTCAGGTTTGTGCCTGATATTTGGTAAAGCCAACAACTGAGATAAGATGGCCTCGGGCTCATGGTTGAGTTGGGGACAGGGCACTTTAATTATGGAGGGCAAGGTAATTAGAGGGATAGAGAGGGTCATCTAGCACCCACTAGCAAGGGCCCTTCTGTTTATATTTGGGGAGTCCTCTTTTTAAAAAATATATTTAAGTTTATTTATTTAATTGATTAATTTAGAATATTTTTCCATGGTTACATGAATCATGTTCCTTCCCTCCTCTCCCATAGCCAACAAGCATTTCCACTGGGTTCCACATGTGTCATTGATCAAGACCTATTTTCATATTATTATTTGCACTAGGGAGATCATTTAAAATCGACATCCCCGATCATATGGGGAGTCCTCTTAATGGAAAAGAAACATGAGAAGTTCTCATGATGGAAAAAGAGAAGGCTGTTATTCAGTTTAGTGGGCATTGGAAGAAAAGAAAGCCCCATGTTCAACTTTGTTTTTGACCATCTTGGAGGGGTAGTAAGACTGAAAGTGAACTGGCCCCAGACAGAGAGCTGTGGTCTCTTAGGGAGGGTGAAGTGAAGGTCAATGGTCAGCTACAGCAGTGAAGAGATCTCTCTTGAATTTGGACTGACAGGGGATAACCAGGGACTTATGAAATGATCTCTGACCCAGAAGGTTCACTACATCTCCCTGAGAATACAGCAACGAGACAGGAGAATGACAGCAAAGTTAAAAAAAAAGAATTGGGAACTATTGCTAATGGAAAAATAAAAAGAACACTAGACTTTTCTTATTACTGCTCTTGGGGATGGGGGAAGCAAGCCTTTCACCATCATGGAACTAAAGCAGGTGAAATCAAGGAACTAGAAGTTCAAAGACAATTTCATGGAGGTATTGGGAGTTTCAATATCATTTTAGAATCTAGAACAGATGGTAGGCGAGAGGCTTATAAATGTTTTGCCACAGTAAAAATAACCCTGATGGATATTGAAGAATCTGTGTCTATGCCAGAAATGTTATGACCTATGTTGTATCCTGAGTATTTCTGGTGCTGTTCTGACTCATCCTTCCTACTTTATATTATGAGATCCACTATGAACCAGAAAGATTTGGCATCACACACAGAGACCATATTATTGAGATATGAGATCTAGACATTCAAACAGGAAAAGAAAAGCCCAGGATTTCTGCCTTTTGTTTTTCATACTTTCTTCTTTTTTATTTCTTCCTTTTTAAAAAAGCAACTCTTTGGGAGTGGGAAGGTTGTACACCTTAAAGGGAAAAGAAAAAAAAATAACAATCCTGGAAGTCCCTAAAATAGTTCAAGTCCCATTTAAATAGTTGAAGGTCTTGTAAGACAAAGGAATCAGACTCTAAGCTCCGACTCCTCAATGTGGCTAGAACCAGATTAAAATGTAATCGAGAAATGTTTAACAAAATGAATGAAAATACAACACAACATAAATAGTGTTAATTTGTGGTTTTCTAAGTCAATATGCCCCCTACCCCATTTCATGGAAAGATTTGTTTCAACTGGTGTTTTGACACTACTATTTTAGAATGTTGATGCCATGTGGTTGATATGTGATAGGACTGATATCAATAATATTTATCAAGATTATTTTCCTCCATTAAGTGTCTGAGGCCAGATTTGAACTCAGAAGGGATTCATCTTCATGACTCTAAGCCTACAAATCTGTCTACTGCATCATTTAACTGCCCAACAGAGTACTGCTGTCTAATTGCTAATATGATGGTTGTGGAGCTGTTATTGGGTCCAATCACTCTGAAAGCCATGAGGAATTAGGAGAAGAAAGTGACTGATACATTCATCTCTGGAATCTAGAGAAACCACTATCTAGGTGGCAAGTAGATATCACTATTTATCTACATATTCCAGGAATATGGCTCCAAGGAGATCAAATACAGAAAGAAAGGTCCCAAATATGTCAAAATAGTAATTGCAGTACAGTTTGTTATAAGATAGGACTAGAAACAAAACAGGTATCCATCAATTATGAAGTGGCTAAAAAAATTGTGGCATATTATTGCACCTTAAGGTGATTAATATAAATCATTCAGAGAGAAATGAGAACAATTTTAATTATATATAATTGCTCCAATAACGTAAACAGAAAGAACAATAAAGTCAAAAGGGACACTGTAATTATCATTTCCTAGCTTGGCCCTTGAGAAGAGTTGAGAAAATGTTCTCTCCTCCCAATTTTCTTTGTAGAGATGGGGGGATTGATTGTGGTTGTTGAATTCTGTGTATACTATTGGATACATCTGCTATGCTGGTTGGTCGGGCTGAATTTTTTTCTTTTCAAAAATTTTGTTACTTGGGAATAGTATCGCAGGGAGCAGTGAACAGGAGAGATGTATTCAGAAACTAGCGTTATTTTGTTAATGCACCAATAAAAAATAACATTTGAAAGCTAAATAATTAAAGATGCACATATCTCTAAATTATTGTAAATAAATGATCAGTTGCTGCAATGTTTAAAATAGTGGCTTTTTTTCCTTGTAAGAGCTCAGTCCTTGAAATTAAAGCACATCACTTAAACTTAAGAACATTGACAATTATTTCACAAATTAGTAAGGCTAGAAAAGAAATGTAATTTCTGCCCATGACTTCATATGCAAAATCACCAAGGGATTTTTAGATGAATAAGAGACTGGTAGAATAGTGAGCTTACCAAAAGGTGCCCAACCGCAGTGAGTTTCATTATCTGATATTTTCCCAGCAGGAGCGCGGAAGGCATTTTCATTTACAATGTTGAGTTTAACCTTACCATGAGGAGCACAGTGCTTATGTAGTTCGCCCTAGTGGATTAAAGGAAAGAATACATGAAGAAACAGAAAATGTGACCAATGGAAAGTCAGAAGACAATATATGGTAATATAAACATAACTGGCTAGTATTATATGCGAAATCTGATTAACTACCACCCTTCTTTCCCCCTAAAAATACTTACAACTGAAGTAATTATGGAAAGCAAGAAATAGCTATTAGAAGTATAAATATTATGCTATAAATATTTATATAAACATAAATATGAAGTATAAATGTTAACAAACTGAAAATATTTGTAGCCCTTTTAAAAACTGTAATTTTTTTCTTAATCAAATTAGCTCTACTTATGACATTCTTTTACAAGAATTTTTTTAATCTTTTAGCAATAGCTAAGTGGTGCTGGAGTCAGGAAGGCTCATCTGAATTCAAATTTACTAGACTTGTGATCCTGGGCAAGTCACTTAAATTTTTTGCCTCGGTTTCCTCATTTGTAAAATGAGCTAGAGAAGAAAATGGCAAACTACTCTGGCATCTTTGCCAAGAATACTACATGGGGTCACAAAAAAATTGGACATATCTGAAAAATGACTGAACAACCACAATAAAACCTTTTAGCATTCTGCTGAAGTCTATGGATGCTTTCTCAGAAGAACATTTGTAAATAACTGAAAAAAATCTTTTTTTCTCCAGACTACTTTGCAGACCTCTTAAATCTATCCATAGGTCATTTCTCTGTTTCCCAAGCTCTGTAGACCCCAGTTTAAGATCCTTTGCTTTAAGAAGTGTGAAAGAGGGGGCAGTTAGGTGGTTCAGTGGAGAAGAACCAGGTCTAGAAATGGTACTGGGTTGAAGTCTGACCTCACCTAATTTGTAGCTGTGTGACCCTGGGCAAATCACTTAACCCCAGTCACCTAGCCCTTACCATTAGTATTGATTCTAAGATAGAAGGTAAGGGTGCTTTGTTTTGTTTTGTTATTAAGAAGTGTGAAGGAATTTGCTTTGACTGAATTGGAAGCAGCATTATTATTGGTTGTGGAATATTGCCATACCCATTGCAGACTATTAAAAAGCTTAGTTTGCCAAACTCTGCAACCAATCTAGTCAAAGAACAGCTCTGTGGAGTGTTAGCATTGCATCGTATTAGAGAGCAGCAGAAAGAGCATGACTTTCTTTCCTTTTCTCCTCCCATGGTAGTCTTCAGGGGATCGATTTGCACAGCAAACACATTGCTACATGACTCCAGCTCTATACACAGTCGTTGGATAGACCCAAATACAGAAACCAGGAAGCAACTTCAAGACGTGGCGTCTCTGGCAACAGGGAAGAAAGAGTTCCAATCACAGATCCAAGGGAGAATTAATATGGGAGCTGGCTTGCAGATATGAAACCTGGAGGGAATGAGGGTTCAAGTGGACTTCATGAAGAGCTAAAGGACATCAAGGCCCGAGTTGCCTTGGCTACATGTGCTTTGAACAGGTCTACCTTTGTATTAGTGTGTCCACTCTTCTCATGGACATGTATATTTATAGGAAAGTTGTTGTTTGTCCTTCGTTTTTGAAGAGGACTAAAGACATCATGGGGTGATGTTTTCTTGACTTGTTAAGTGAGGCATAAAAGAGTTGCATAAAGTCAACCTCCCTCTCTCTTCCAGAGTCATCAAAATCCAGTGGCAAGACAACAGTCAGAAAGACTGGGCATGGCTGTGGATGCAGTGGACAACCTTGGCCTCTTTGATGCTTGGCCAAGCTCTAAACACTCCCCAGAGTCTACACCTTTATGGTTTGGGGAACAAATTGTTCCCATGTGACCATTTCATTGGGGGAGGTCTTCATATGCTTGGGGTAGACACCCTCCTAACTAGATAGGTTTGTGGCCCATTGGATACCCTCAACCTGGTTTAGCCCATTTGTTGAGATGGTTTACTGGGCTAAAGCCACTGTACATGCTACAGCTCCCTGGAGATGGTGAGAATTGAGTGCCAGGTGGATATCAAAGGTAGAACAACCCTGCAAACATCTCAGCAAGCCCTCACACCAGAAGTGCTAGTCCTTCTTGAAGACCCATACATTCCACAGTTCAAATTTAGGGTAGGGGAATGTTTTGTAGCAACATAGCTCCATGTAGAAATAAGGTTACTTAGTTACATGTACACATAAAGCATCTTATCCTTGACTTAATGTAAATATTTTTAGATTTATTATTAAGAGAAGGTTTATAGATGAGGACTTAGTAGCTATAGTTTTAGGAGATCTAGACTTGATGACTATCTTTAGAGCTCTGGAGAATAGTCATTCATGACCATGTTAAAAACAAAAACAATAACCATATAATAATTTAAATGTATGCACAAAGTTTTTGACAAAATTAAAATCCTTTTCCTATTAAAAAACAGTGTAGGAAAAAATGGAGATTTTCTTACTACCTATCTAAAACCAAGAGGAGCATTATTTATAATGGAAACAAGCTAGATTCCTTTCCAATAAGATGTGGGATAAAGTGAAAATGTTCATTATTATCATTACTCTTAAGTATTATAATAGAAAGACTAGCTAGCAATAGAAAACAAAATGATGACTTTTCACAGATGATGAAATGATTTACTTAGAGAATCGTATAATCAACTAAAAACTAATTAAAATAACTTAAGCAATGTTTCATTAAATATAAAATGAACCCTCACAAATCATCTGTATTTTTGCATATTCTGAAAAAATCAATTAAGAAGAGATCAAAAAGAGAAACTCCATTTAAAATAACTTCAGACAGAATAAAATATTTGACAGTATGTCTCAACACAGGAAATATATTAAACATTCTATACACATAAGAAACCCCAAATTAAATAATTGGAGAAATAATTATTGTTCATAACTAGGTCAAGACAACATAATAAAATGACAAGGCTGCCTATATTATTTATTCAGTTAGTGCTATACTAAATAAACTGCCAAAGGATTATTTTATAGAAACTGAAAAAATAAAGCTTGGAATATCAAGGGAATAAGTAAAAAAAGATCAGAAGGAAGGAGGCTTACAGAACCTGATCTTAAACAGTACTAAAAGCCACATTGTCAAAACAGTTCAATAGTGGGTAAGAAACAGAGAGACAAATCATTGGAACAGGTTAGGTACATGATATATAGAAGCAAATGAGCATAGTAAACTAGTGTGTGATAAACCCCAGGATACCAGCTATAAGGCAAGAATTTACTATTCAACAAAAACAGTTGGTAAAACTGTCAAGTAGTCTGACAGACACTAGCATATACCAACATCTCATATAATATACCAAGACAAGCTCCAAATATGTACATCATTTAGACATAAAGGCTGATGACATGAACAAGTTAGAGGAGTGAAAGAAATTACCTATTGAATCTATGGCTGAGAAAGTGTTACAGGTACCATATTATTGATACCAAACATATATGCACCAAATGATATAGTCGCCAAATTGTTAAAGAAGAAATTAAATGAGCTACAGGAAGAAATAGACAATAAAACTATACTATTTGGGGAGGGGGGGGCTCAATTTTCCCTTCTCTGAACTAGATAAATCTAATAAAAAAATAAACAAGATGTGTAATTACAATTTGAACCCTAGAACTACAATTCCCAGCACTCCATTTTCCTTCTGTTACATGCTGACGTAGGCAACATATAAGTTTTATGTAGCCTCTGTGAACCTTAAAAAATTCCCAGACCCTACTTCATAAGGTTGGGTTAAGACCATTCCCCATTGGGACCATTCCCCATTTGGGCAGTGAAGGTACTTAGATCAGGAATGTAAGACCTCTACTCCATCCCTACTTAAGTCTGCCCTAGGGGAAGATAAAGTTGTAAACTCTTTGCTGAACAATGAAAGATATTAAACCCATACTTATAGTAAGACAAAAAGCTCTTTAAGCCATGCCTATTTTTGGATATAATACAAAGGGGTGCTAAGTACCTATAAAGGTCAGGCAACTTGTGAACTTACAAGGAGCAAAGAGGTGAAAACTTACTCAGAGATTCTAGCCTACTCAGGTGTGGATTACTAAAAGGATTAGTCTACTCAGGTGTGAACTAAGAATGGTCTGTCCTTTGAAAAACGTCTACTGTGATTGGTAGATGGGAGAACTTTGGGGAGGTGACATAGGAGAAAATTCCCTATATAAGGAGATGACAGTCTCCTAAAGAAAAAAGAGTCTCTAAGGAGGCTCTGAAGAGAGGCTCTTGAAGACAGTCTGAGGGAGGCTGACTCTGGCTGGAACTCCCTCTGAGGAGACTCTGTCCCTCTGAATCCTTGCTTAAACAGATCTTATGGTGAGTGATTAAAGCCTGACTGATCTTTCTCTTAAGGTTTAGGCCTGGGTTGACCAGGGCTGTCCTGGGCCAGCCTATCCTTTTCTACTATATGGAGTGGAGACAAAACTGAAAAAAGTTATTTAATATCAACAAAATCAATAGAGTCTAAGAAGAACCAACTTCATTGTATTTAGGACATTCTTGGGCACCCCCCTGAAGGGCACCACCTTAAGGGTCATTTGCACCTTCACTATTTTTTGAACAAGCACCATTTCTTATATATTGTTGTTGGGTATTATCATTTTCTTCATTTGGAACATTGTCATTATTTTCCCAATTCCTATTTCTATAATTCTGGTTTCTAAAGTTCTTATTTCTATATTCATTATAGTTATTTCCATAATCATTATTATAATTTCTAAAATTTCTAAAATTCTGGTTTCTATGACCATTATTATCATTTCTATAGTTGTTATTTCTAAAGTTGTTATTAAACTGTGTATTTCTTCCAATCATCTTAAGAAAGGTTCTACATTCCATCATTTTGTGGCCTTTCTTCTCACAGAAGTGGCAGGTTACTGATTTATTTGTGAATTCCCGCAAAGGGGCTAGTCTCTCCCTTATTTTTCAATTGTCTCTTTAACATTTCAATTTCTTTCTTTAAATCTTCCACTAACGTATTGCCTTCCTCAGGTCTTTTTACACGACCCTTATAAACATAGGTTGCTACTCTCCTCAGTTCTTCGAGGTCCATAGAGTCCCAATTAGGACAGCTAGTTTTAAAGTAGTCTTTTACCACTGAACAACAATTCTCAATGAATTGCCTATGTTTTTGTCTAATGTCTCTTTCTCTGGATAAATCAAGGTCCATATATGTATTTCCTACGTCAATAAGTCTGTCCATAAACTGGGAGGGTGTTTCATCAATATCTTGTCGGGTTCTTTCAAATTTGGGAGGGCGGGGGGTTGTATAATTACAATTTGAGCCCTAGAACTACAATTCCCAGCACCCTACTTTCCTTCTCACATTAAATGCTGATGTAGGGAATATATAAGTTTTGTGTAGCTCTGCCTCTCTCTCTCTTTTCTGGTGATCACATTTGGTAGAGGGGGTGTGAGGTGAGAGCCAGGAGAATATTGCTCACATGGTTTTAATTTTGTTAGATAACTAGGTTTTTATTCTTTCTACTTGAAGTAATTATAAATAAACTTTAGAAAAATCAGTACTTGGAGTATTGTATATTAATTCAAATCTTACAAAGAAAAATGTGAGGTGAATGAAATCTTAGAAAAGTTGGATTTAATAGCTTTCTACATAAAATTCAAGATTTAAAAAAAAATTTTAGGGAAATTTCAGGAAAAGAAACTCACTATCTCCCCCAAATCAAGAAAGTGAACTTTTTTAAGAAGGTGCCATAAAGAAGCCTGCAGAAACCACACACTGCATCAAAAGATCCAGACTGAACTTTGGGATGTAGTGAATAGAACTAAAGGGGGTTGAACACATTTACTCTGAATGTAAAAATGTAAAATCTTGTGCCAAAAGGGATTTCCCCCTAATTGGCTGTTTGTCAGTGCACCTACCAATCATTGGTTTTGCTTTCTTTCTCTTTTATTTCCCTCTTATTACCAAATTATTGTAATTACTTCTTAGAAAATGCAATATTATATGCTCCTCTAGTAAGAGATATTTTAGAGATATAAGCTGGTTATATGAAATGATTAATTGGGAGATAAGGCATGTATATCTGGGAGATTTCAACATGCTCGTCTCCCAAAGAATCACAGGGAGGTTTGTATAAAGGAAACATCTTTTCCGTGCAGGGTCATGAACTTTCTGCTTGGGTTTGGGTCCGGATCAGAGAAACATTGACTGGTTCCTGAGATGTGATAGACCAGTTCACAGGGAAAGGAAATGATATGGAAAAAGATGCCTATTATTAAAAAAAAAATGAGACTGTAGAGGAGGAGGAGAGCTCTGTTTCTCTGGAGGTCTTGGGCTAAGCGTCTTTCTGCGATTCAGCATTGGTGGATAGGACAGAAGACACTCTTGTGAGCTGGTAAGATTAGGGTAGTAAGCTAGGAGGAAAATTTTTCTATTTCCTTCCCTCATTATTTCTTTCTTAGACTATATTTATATTAAAATTAAATTGTTAAAAGCTACTATCATCCTCTTGACTTAAGGGTTAATTATTTTATAATCGGCAACCACAACAATCTTTTTTTAACTAATATTATATTTCCAAACCAATTTTTAAATATTACATTTAGAATATTATATTTGGCATAATATTAATTTTCAATATATTATTTTTAATAATTCAGATTCATGAGAAGAATATACAAACACTCAGGAAGGGGTTGGGAGAGTGGGCATCAAATAAACCACTTTTAATTGCACTAAAGGGAAACTGATGTATATACTACTATAACTGATAACTTAATGGTGACTGAACCAGATGAGGTCAGAGTGGCTGAGACCTTAGAGCCTATGGTGGCCCATATGAACGACAAGATTTGGGAAATTAACCTAATAAGCCCAGAGTCTTATAAGGTCCAGTCAAATCTGAGGTACTACAGTGGGTGGAAAAGACCCAGAGGATTCCTGACACAGTCTGGAATACACTATTGAAACTTGCGTCTCCAAATCCCAAGAAGCAAAGACTAAAAAATTGTTTGCTTTTTTTGAGCCAATATGGAATGTTGAGAATTCACATTCCATAACTTGGTATCCTAATAACCACCACTTACTGAGTCACCCAAAAAGTCTTCCTCTTTCAAAAGGGCCTAAGGAGGCAGCTAGGTGGCTCTCAGAGAGAGCCACACCCAGAGACAGGAGGTCTTGGGTTCAAATCTGGTCTCAGATAATTTCTAGCTGTGTAACCCTGGGCAAGCTAACTTAATTCCCATTATTTAGCCCTTATTGCTCTTCTGCTTCGGGACCAATATTTAGTATTGGGTTAAAAAAAAAGGTATAGATGAGGTGAAACTATAACTATGGTATATTTGTATTTACTTCGAAGTAAAGGGATCATATATCTGACTCTGGTAATAAAATCACTGAGCAGGATGAGGGAGTTCTTATTTGGCATCTGTAGGAGAAGGGGGCATTCACTCTACAAAGGACTTTAAAGAGTCGATGTATTAGAGGGCAGGTTTGGGTATAATGGAGAAAAAGTAGATGATAAATGCCCAGAAGGTAGAAGGAGAGTGAGATGGATTTTCCCCTTCGGTCTTCTTCAAATATGTCTCCCCACTCACCCTGCCTTTACTTCCTTCTAATAACTGATTTAATGGGTGAACCTCTTCTCTTGGGGAAAGAGAGAGAGATCAGCTCTCTCCCTCTTCCAATACGACAAAGAAGTCAATTTAGGATAACTGACAACTTTATTCTAACAAAGTGTGGTTAGGGGTAAGATAAGCAAGATGTCTGCAGGTTGAAGGAAAGAGGGTAAAGGAAGTCCCTGTCTGTCTAAAATATCTTTTTCCCTCCCTCCAAAGTTGGGAGACTCAGGCTTGCCAGCCGGTCTCTAACAAGCTCAGGGTTTTGTCACCCCTGGTCTATCACGGCAGAGCCAATGTCCAGCCCCAGGGTGTCAGAGGAGCTGTGTGAGATCTTCTTATGTGACTCTTATTCTTCTCTTCTGCCACAATTCTTGGTATCATGGGGGGGGGGGTGGTTAAATTCAATGAGGGATCTTATATGGCTCAGGAGAGAAATTCTCTGATCAGCCTGTCACCCTTGCTATCTCAAGCTAGAGAGAGAGATCAACTGGCTCTCCAAGGAATCTCCTCTTCCCTCAAGATTCCAAGCCTCCTCAACCTGTGAATGGAAATCCTTACAATTTCTTCCAGGCTCTGTCCATCAAAGTCTTTGGATCATTCCTCTATCACATTGAAGGTTTTGTAGCAGGGAGATATTTGGGTTTGAAAGTCAAATACTGAGTAGCAGTTTGGGGAGAATCTTGTTATCAGCTTAGATTTGGGGACAGGTTGCATGTAAAAGGCTTCTAACCTATTTCCACTTTGTTAGGGATGACTGATGCATATTGAAGAATTGTGACCCATGCCAGAAATGCTACCTTCACTATGTTCCTGGTGCTCCTCTGCTTGGTTAACTCAGAATCACTCCCTTGCATTAGGAATCCCACCTGCCCACTCAATGTGCGGAAGGAGAGTTCGTTGATATCTGAGACTTGGATCTTCCAAAGTGGGAGAAAGAATGTGGGATTTCTGGCTTTTCCACATTTTTTCCCTTTCTTTTTGGTTGGGGAGGCATAGGGTTGTCTGGTTTTTTTTGTCTTACTGAGTGCCCCAGAGAAGATAAAACATTTCTGACATACCTACATCTACTGAACTTTACTAGAATTTGGTGGTTATTCGAGCGAATCGATTGCTCAACTGCTGGTTGATCTTGATTGTGCTTATGTAACTGAAGAGAAGAAGAAGAGCAAGGAAGATTTTGACTTAAAAAGGAAAAATCCCTCTGTAGATCACTGGCTGTACAATCCGGGGGACTTGGGAGAAGTTTTGTCCCCAAAATGTGCGTCACAAGACAGCAGTTCTTTCCCAGCAGGAGCTTAAGTGACAGTCTTCAATGTGCAGTTGCAGGCTTTGGAGAGGGCTGTTAATAAGTTCACTGTATGCCTGGAGCGACGTTTCAAGTGAGAGCGAACAACAATTCATTGATATAACCTGATCAGTGCCAAATTCGATCCTGCCTAGCCAGTAGCTAAACTGTCTACGAATTCATCATTTGCTACCGACTAGGGAAGACAGATGTCCTGAAGGCAATATCAGCGCACTTATGTTGATATTTCATCAAGGAAAAAAGTAAATGTGGCATCCAGGGAACGGAGCCACAAGCACATTAGGGTATATATTTCACCAAAGATATGCTTTAACTAGAACTTCACCTGCCAAATGAAAGTCATTGTTTTGTTTTGAAACAATTTCCCATGTCAGAGGAAAAAAAAGATTAGAACTAGGAAATGGGCCAGCTGTTTTTTCCAGGGAAAGGTGTGAAGAGGTGGGAATAGTACGGATGGTGGGTTCAGGGCCCCTTCCATTTCCCATTTCTTTCCCCCAACAGTGATTAGGAAATAGTTGGTTTGAAAAGAAAAACACTGCAAAATAATATATGCATAGCCCAGATCAAATTGCTTAGCATCTCTAAGGGGGGGGGGGGGGATTGGATGGTCTGGATCTTATAATTTTGGAAAACATATGTTGAAAATTACTATTACATGTAACTGGAAAAACAAAATATCTTTGAAGTAAAGAAAAAAATAAGAAAGAAAAGAAAAACACTCTGGGGCAACTAGGTAGTTTAGTGGATTGAGAACCAGGGCTAGATATGGGAGGTCCTGGGTTCAAATCTGTGGGCAAGAGCTAAGGTAGTGACTGACAAATAATTATAACCCAGGGGAAAACCTGAGGCAGTGGCTGGCAAAGACTAACACAACCCACATAAAGCAGAAGTTGGATGACAAGTAATGACAACTAAACCACTCGGCAACCCCACTTATCAGTATATCACTATACCATTACCATTAGAGGAGCCATATGCAAAGATTTCAAAATTGTCTTCTACAATCATTTTATTTTATCCATGATGAATTGTAGCAACTATTTCCTTTTATGCCTCATAAATAATATATGTTAGGAAGAACTCATTTAATAATTTCTTACCTTAACTATGCTGATAGGCTTCCTAGATAAGTGAAAACTTGCATACAGCAAAAAAGTCAAGATAAAAATGAAGGCCCTGTACCTGCAATGCAAAACAATAGTAGAGGATGAAAACTACAATAACATGCTTGAACAAAGAGCATCAGAGAACACAATCAATTTTCAAATGTGCCATTCACTGTAATTGCATATATATTGGTTAAAAATAAAATCTCTTAAAATTAACTGAAAAATAGCTGTTAAAAAGGTTATCAATATGATCATTGTATTATTTTCCTCGAATTTAAAGATTGGTTATTAAGTAATTATGTAAAATGTGGAATTTCCTTTAAGAGGAAATTTACATTTTTTCTAAATTAATGAATATTCATTAAGTACTCATCATGTGCAAAGATTATACTAAGTGCTAAAGAAACAAAAAGACAAAAAGCAGTTTCCTGATCCAATTCTAATTCCTATCCTTTTAAAGAACTTGACATACTTCTTAGAAACAATTATTATTTAATATGACTATTTGCATAGCAGTCATATCTTCCCACAGGCGATACTATTCATTATTCCAGAAATTCACATTTTTTTTATCTTTGTATCTCATCCAGGCAGCACAATATTTTTCATTGAGTAATTGCTTACTAAGTATTTGTTGAACTGAAATGAACTGAATTGAAATGGATTCCAAGGGCATAAATGAAGCAGATACAATGGAAAAGGTACAAGATTGAACATGAGAAACAACCTGTGCGACTTTAGACCAATTTCTTTAACTTTTGAACTCCAGTTTTCTCATTTTTAAAGTGAGAAGAATAATACTGAAAGTTCTTTGTAAACTTTATGGAACAAATCAAAGCTTCCTTATTTAATTCCCCTTTCTTCTGGCCATTATGGAAAACAAAAGGTTCATTTCAAAGGATCAGAACATTTACTACTAGAAAGATCTCAGTGGTCCATGTATTCCAAATTCTCTGTTTTATTTATTCTTTCTTTTTATGAGATCTAGAGATAAGGAATTTCTTTCAAGAGTTCTCTGTGACAGAGGCTGGCACATGAAGAAAAAGTGCCAGGCTGAAGAGTAGGTGGAATTGATCACTACAATGGAGGAGGGACCCCAGGAGATTGGAATCTTGAGGAGCAGAAGATTCTGGCTGGAAGAGGAGTTGGTCTCTCAGTCTGGAGAAGTGGAAGAGAGAAGGTGGATTAAGACTTTCTCCTGAGAGTTACCAACTTTTTCCTGCTTATGACTAGAAATCCTTTCCAACAACATTTCCAAATTGAAAACCCTCAGTGAAGAGAACCCTGAGAAAAGGCATTTGTAACCTATGTCAGACTTTACCTCAGCTCCTATTGCCCTGGGTCTGAATTGTGGCCAAGGAGCCAAACCCAGGGTCAGCCAACCTGATTATCTCTCAGGGGGCTCAGGCTGCCAAAGCCTGAGTTCTCTCCAAACTCAAGGAGAGAGGGGAAAGGGTTTTAGACAGAGACAGGGACCCCTTTTTCCCCACTTTACTTTCCCATTTTCCCCTGCCAATTATTACTTTGTATTACCCTGATTGAGTTGACATTAAAATAGTTATCTTTTGCCCAGCTGTGAATCAAGCGTGAGTGAACCGATCAAGGGGAAACCCTTTGGTCTCAAGTAGTGGAGGGAGGACAAGAAGGAGAAGAGCAAATCTGGGAGAGCAGCCATAGCAAAGGAGGGAAGACAGAAGGAGGAAAATCTTTAAGCTCCATCTCCTCTCTCTGAGCCAACCCTAAACTGTCCTCTCCTAGATCCTGTTACCTTTACCAGCCCCAAACCTCTTCTCCATTACGTCTGCTGTCTTCCCTGAATCCCACTTTGAGAAGGGAGGTCTCCACTTTTTTTCCTCTCTCAATACATGGCAGGGCAATGCAATTAAGTGTGAATCAGTCTTAATAAATTATGCTTGATCTCTGTTGATCAAGTTGATCTCTAATAGCTAGTTTAGTAATGGAATCTTTTATAATTTTGGATTGGTCCTATGGCAGAGGTTCTTAACTTAAGAATCTATGAACTTAAAAAAATTTTTTTTGGATTATTTTAGTTCAATAAATTGCTTTTCTTTGAAATTCTATGCATTTTATTTTATTTATTTAAAAACATAATGCTGAAAAAAAATTGGAAAATGAGGGGATGCCCTCCAATTGGGGAATGGCTGAATAAATTGTTGTATAAGTTGGTGATGGAATACTACTGTGCTCAAAGGAATAATGAACTGGAAGAATTCCATGTGAACTGGAACAGCTTCCAAGAAATGATGCAGAGTGAGAAGAGCAGAACCAGGAGAACATTGTACCACAGAGATACACTGTAGTACAATCGAATGTAATAGACTTCTCCATTAGTGGAAATGCAGTGATCCTGAACAACCTGGAGGGATCTATGAGAAAAACACTATCCACATTCAGAGGAAACACTGTGGGAGTAGAAACACAGAAGAAAAACATGTGCTTGATTAGTTGATTACATGGGTTGAGGGGATAAGGCTGGGGATGGAGACTCCAAATGAACATCCTAGTGCAAACAACAACATGGAAATAGGTTCTGATCAAAGACACAAGTAATACCCAATGAAATTGTGCATCAGCTGCCGGAAGGGTGGGAGGAAGGGAGGGAGGGAAATAATGTGATTATTGTTACCAAGGAATAATGTTCTAAATTGACTAAATAAACTTATTCAAATGGAAAAAAACAAAACAAAACAAAACAAAACATAATGCTGAGGAGTCCATAGGCTTCACCAAGTAAAAGGGTCCACAACATTTAAAAAGTTCTAGAACTCTTACTCTATAGGATTGCTTCTTATCCAGATGAACATCCCTCCAACCTTTTTCTACCCACACAAATTTTCAATTATAAAAAACAAAAGTTTTAAATAATTTCCATAGAATATTCATTCTCATACCTCTCTAAACTGTATTCAGAACTTTCTCTACAATCCCCAGAAAATTCTTCATCCTAGAAATTCACTCTAGTCTTGAAATTTACACACTAGAATTTTTTTTTACTCTGCCCCAATGGCTTCTCTCTAATTGGATGGCTTTTCCCAGAACCTCCATTTAATATAGATAGCCAGGGGGGCAGCTGGGTAGCTCAGTAGATTGAGAACCAGGCCTAGAGATGGGAGGTCCTAGGTTCAAATCTGATCTCAGCCACTTCCTAGCTGTGTGACCCTGGGCAAGTCACTTGACCCCCACTACCTAGCCCTTACCACTCTTCTGCCTTGGAGCCAATACACAGTATTGACTCCAAGACGGAAGGTAAGGGTTTAAAAAATATATATAGATAGCCAGGTCTCATTCCTTGCCAGGCTGCACTTCAAACTTTTAATATGACTATTTCCCATTAGAATATAACCTTCTCGGGGGCAGCTGGGTAGCTCAGTGTATTGAGAGCCAGGCCTAGAGATGGGAGGTCCTAGGTTCAAATCTGGCCTCAGACACTTCCTAGCTGTGTGACCCTGGGCAAGTCACTTGACCCCCATTGCCTAGCCCTTACCACTCTTCTGCCTTGGAGCCAATACACAATATTGACTCCAAGACGGAAGGTAAGGGTTTAAAAAAAAAAAAGAATATAACCTTCTCTAGGATAAGGAATATCTTTTCACTTATATTTATTTGTATTCACATGGGAGGTCCTAGGTTCAAATCTGGCTTCAGATACTTCCCAGCTGTGTGACCCTGGGCAAGTCACTTGACCCTCATTGCTAGCCCTTACCACTCTTCTGCCTTGGAACCAATATACAGTATTGATTCCAAGATGGAAGATAAGAGATTAAAAAAATTTTATATTCACAGAACATAGCAGTATCTGGCACACAGTAAGTTTTTTCTTAATTCTTTTTTAAATTTTGATTTCCAAATTTTTCTCTCTCCCTTCCTTTATCTCACTCCCCATCCATGAGAAGGCAAACAATCTGGTATAGTTTATACATGTGTGGCCATGCAAAACATATTTCCACAATAGTCATGCTGTGAAAGAAATCACAAAGCAAAAAACCAAAACAAAACTCCAAACCTCCATTCTTTCTCTGGAAGTGGATAGCATTTTTCATCATAAATCCTTCATAATTAGTCTTGAATCATTGTATTGCTGAGAATAGCTAAGTCATTCACAGTTTACCATTCTACAATATTGCTGTTACTGTGTATGATGTTTACTTCTCTTTGCATTGGTTCATCTAAGTCTTTCCAGGCTTTAGAGAGCATCCTGCATAGCAAAATAGTATTTCATAACAATCATAAACCACATCTAGTTCAGCCGTTCCAAAATTGATGGACATCTCCTCAATTTCAAAATGTTTGCCACCACAAAAAACTGCCATGAATATTCTTGTACATATAAGTTCCTTTTCTCATAATTCCACCAACAGTGCTGTAGTATTTCAGTTTTCCCACTTTCACCTGCAATATTTGTCATTTTCCTTTTCTGTCATATTAGTTAATCTCATAGGTGTGGAGTAGTACCTCAGAGTTGCTTTAATTTGTATGTCCCTAATCAGTAGTGAAATACATTATTCATATGACAATAGATAGCTTTGATTACTCCATCTGCAAACTACTTGTTCATATCCTTTGACCACCTATCAATTGAGGAATGGCATCTTTTTATAAATTTGTCTCAATTCTTTATGTATTTAAGAAGTGAGACCTTTATCAGATAAACTTACTATAAAATTACCCTCATATTTATGATGACTATGTATTTCTCTCCATCTAATTTTCCCCTTGTTTAATCAACACACTCTCTTCATAAGTGTTTTACTTATGATGCTGACTTTTCCAGGGATATAGGGATGTAGGGATATAAATAGTTTGACCTTATTGAATTCCTTATGATTTCTCTTTCCTATTTACCTTTTTATGCCTCTCTTGTGTCTTATATTTGAAAGACAAAATTTCTATTCAGCTCTGATCTTTACATTAGGCCTTGAAAATTCTCTATTGCACTGAATACCTATTTCCTACCCCTAAAGATTATACAGTTTTTCTGGGTAGGTGATTCTTGGTTATAATTTTGGCTTCCTTGCCTACTGGAATATCATATTCCAAATCCTCCACTCCTTTAACATAGAAAGTATTAAATCTTAGGTGATCCTAGAGTATTTAATGACTTTTCTTTGGGTACTTGCAAAATTTGCCCTTTGATCTGGGAGCTTTCAAATATGGGTATAACATTCTTGGAAATTTTCATTTTGGTATCATTTTCAGGAGATGATCAATGGATTCTTTCCATTTCTATTTTACCCTCTGTTTTTACTATCAGGGTTGTTTTCCTTGATAATTCTTGAAAGATAATGCCTACACTATTTTTTTGATCATGGTTTTCAAAATTCTCTTTTCTTTAAAAAAACAAAAACTCTTAACTACCATATTTAATCAATACTATGTATTGGTTCTATGGCAGAAAAGCAGTAAAGGTTAGTAAATGAGGCCTCAGTGACTTGCACAGGGTCACACATTTAGGAAGTGTCTTAGGCTAGATTTGAATCCAGGAACTTCCCACTCCAGTCTTGGCTCTCTAACACTGAACCAAACTAGTTGCCCCTGAAATTCTCTCCATTTTTTTTCTTAAACCGTTACCTTCTGTTTTAGAATCAATACTGTGTAATGGTCTGAAGGCAATAGAGTGGTAAGGGCTAGGCAATGGGGGTTAAGTGACTTTCCCAGGGTCACACAGCTAGGAAGCATCTGAGGCCACATTCTGTCTCTAGGCTTAGCTCTCAATTCACTGAGCCACCCAGCTGCCCCAAATCCTCTCTTTCTAATCTATTTTTCAGGTTACTTGGTATAGCCAATAAGGTATTTTATGGGTTTTTTCTTTTTTTTCTTCACTTTTTCATTTTGTTTGATTACTTTTTGATGTCTCATGGAGTCATTAGCTTCCACTTGCCCAATTCTAATTTTTAAGATAATTTTCTTCAATAATCTTTTGAACCTCTTTTTCCATTTGGCCAATTTTACTTTTTAAGGAGTTTTCTCCAGTGGATTTTTATGCATATTTTTCTATGTGGCCAATTCTACTTTTTAAGAAGTTCTTTTCTTCAATGAAGTTTTGAATTTCTCTTATGAAGCTGTTAATTCTCTTCATAATTTTCTTGTGCTGTTCTCACTTATTTCACCAATTTTTCCTAAACTCCTCATTCAATTTTTGAAGTGATTTTTGCTCTTTGCTTTTTTTTACTCTTTATTTAGCTACTAAAAATTCTTTTTGGGTTTTTGTCCAGTATACATTTTTTCTCCAAGTACTCAAATCTCTGCTTATAGATGTTTTTAGATCATTGTCTTCTGAGTATAATAATTTTTATGATCATATTCTTTTGGTGTTTGCTCATTGAAGAAATTTTTGACTTTGAACTTTACATTATTTAGGCTCTGCTCTCTTGTAGTGGTGGGAGGTCACTGTCCCTGAGCTTCTTGCTTTTTTTTTTTTTAATTCTGCTGTTTTTAGAATTATTTCTGGGACATTTTAAAGTTTTTCATATTTCCAAGATGGTGTTACATGGGGAGATATAGGTACACTGTTTTTCTAGTCCATGCTCTAGTTCCTTTTCCATGAATAGAACCTGCAAGAACTCACATTCCTATCTACACTAAGACCGAGACCACCTGCTCCCTTACAAGTCCTCTTCTCTGTCCGACAACTGTAATCAAGTATTGGGTAACAAGCAATGGAACATTACCCGGGAGCCCACTGACTTCCTGTCATTATGTACTTCATGTAGACGTGGAGGGTCCTGTCTCTAACTTCCTGTCCTGAGCTTGCTGGTGGCAAGGCAGGCATTTGAACTGGCTGATCAGGCATGGGCACATGGTCCTTATTCTGTATCCTTTTTATTCCTTGATTTCCAATGATCATTAATAAATCTCAAAAAATATGACATTTTTTATTATTGAGGCTAATTTTAATTTTTACATTTATGTCAACTAGAAGGGATGAGAAAAAATTCAATTTTTTTAAAGATAGTCTAGATAAAATTTTAAGCCACGTTTCTCCTGCCAAGGCTTTTCACCCACCCACCCACCCACCCTCGCAAACTCTGAGAGAACTCTGAACTCTCTTTGGAACTGTTGTCTTTTTCTTTCCCTACTTTTTTTTTAAACCCTTTCCTTACAAAACTATGTATTGGTTCCAAGGAAGTAGAGTGGTAAGGGTAGGCAATGGGGGTTAAGTGACTTGCTCAGGGTCACACAGCTGAGAAATGTCTGAAGCCAGATTTGAATCTAGGACCTCCCATCCCTAGGCCTGGCTCTCAATCCACTGAACTACCCCCTCTTTTCCTACTTTTTGCCTGGTCGTTCTCTTTGCTCTTCCTAATGGCCGTGCAATAGCCAGGGACTCTTGGTGAAGAAAAGATAAGCTGCTTCTCTCACCCAACTGCTTGAGCCCATGTTCCTCAGTTTCTCGATGCTGATCTCTGGCCCTAGCTGCTCCTGTTCCTGAATCCTACTCCTGCTCCAGCCCCAGCCCCAGCCCCAGGTCCCTGCCACTGTATCTTTAGAACTCACAAACTTGGAGCCCTCTCCAGGCAACTGGTAAAAACTGGGGTGTATTTTCCTTAGGCAATAATTAGCCTCTACATGGCAGGATACCTCAGGGGGACAGGGAAGAAGGTTCCTCTTCCAAACAGGAAGTAAATTACAAGCAAGGAGTACTCTACAAAAGAAAAGTACCTTGCCTATTTCAAACAACATCTACCATTCATGAGTGCACTGATCCTTTCACTTATCTTGCCTGAGATTCAGGAGAGAATCAAATCTTTGCCATTCCAGCCTGCCCAGTCTCTAAGATTCATTCAATTTGGGATTCCTTCACACTATGCTCCGCAAGTTCTCCCTTGCTATGGGATTTCCCACAGTGCCGACAATAGGGATCTGAATGGACAGAAAAAGGAATTTTTAATTAATTATAATTATAATTTTATATTTTTATTTATTTATGTGATTTTAATATTATTTTATTATATTTATATAAAATTTATAATATTATATATCTATATTATATATAATTTATGTTTATATTATATTACTTATATATAATTTATTTATTTATATGATTAATTATAATTTTAATTAATTATAATAACTTTTAATTAAATTAAAGAGTCTGGAGGTGAAATTTTGAGCCTTTTCAGACCCCATTTTTTAAATGAAAGTCTCTATATCTTATTATATTTTACTGATTATCTGCTTTAAGACTTAATTTTGTGGTTTTAAGTTCATATATTAATCTGATCAATACAATTGTTACACTGAATCATTTTAATCTACTGTGTTTTAACTATTAGATATATTCTGTTACCTATCCCCTATGACTACTAAATGAAATATAGTAAAATATTTTAAAAGCCCATAAACAGCTTCTTCTTCTTCTTTTTTTTTTTGCTTTTGTTAATTGTCACATAGATGATGGATGGACTCAACCTAGCTAACCTTTGGAGAATTTAATGAGCTAAGAATTTAAATGGTAATTCTAAGGGGTCATCAAAAGTACTTTTAATCAACTAGTAGTTTCTGAATGGATTTTTTTTTTAATATTTATATTATAAAGAATGTTGTAGTAAAAGTAGAAAAACAAAGAAATGTTCCTAGTGTGTAATTGAAAATCTGTTTCCCTTAGAAAGAGCTACATTTCCCAGGAGCCCACTGACTTCCTGTCATTATGTACTTCTTATAGATAGGGGATATTAGGTAGGGACATGGAAGGTCCCACCTTTTTATTTCTTGTCCCGAGTGTGGTGGTGGTAAGGCGGGCATTTGAACTGGCTGATCAGTCATGGGCACGTGATCTTTATTTTGTATCTTCTTTATTCCTTGACTTCTAATGATCATTAATAAAACTTCATAAAATATAATATTTTTATTATTAGAGATTATAATTTAATTTTTATATTTGGCTACAAAAAGGGATAAGAAACTCTCTCAATTTTTTTTAAGATAGCCTAGATAATTTTTTAAAGTCACGTTTCTCCTGCCAAGATTTTCTTTTTGCCCACTCCACCCACTCTCGAAAACTCCAACTCTCTTTAGAGCTGCTGAGTTTTTCTTTTCCTAGTTTTTGCCCGGTTTCTTGCTCTCCCTACTGGCTGGGCTATTTTTAGCTGGGGGGTTCTTGGGGAAGAAGAGATAAACCTCTTCTCTTGCCCAACTGCTTGAGTCCTCGTTCCTCCTTCCTCTCTGATGACTCTGGGGTTGCTGATACTGCTTTCTCCAGCTCCTGACCCTGATCACTCATCAGCCCCTGGCCTCCAGAAATCGTTCTCCTGATCCCCGGCTCTGCTCCTAAATTGGCCTCCAGCCCAACCCTGACCACTGTTGCTGCCCCTGCTGGGCTGATTGTTGCCACTGAAAAGCTAGGAGTCCTTGGAGTCACTTCTCAGGGCAGATGGTAAAAAAAAAACAACACAGGGTGTCTTTTTCCTTAGGCAACAATTAGCCTCCTAACTCTCTCTGGGGAAACTAGCATTTTATCTAAGGGGGGAACAGGGAGAAAGAAGACTCTTCCAAACAGTAAGTTGATTACAAGTATGGCGTATTCTATAAAAGAGCAGTGTATTACCTATTTCAAACAGCTTCCATCTTTAGGATGTTTTTTCCTTCTACCACTGATCCTTTCAATTAACTTGCCTGAGATTCAGGAGAGAAATTCATTCCCCTACAACCCTTTGCCATTTGGTCCTGTCCAGTCTCTAAAATTCGTCCAGTTTGAGTTTCCTCAAATCCATGTTCTCCCCTGCTATGAGAAATACCACAGTTCTGACAAAAGGAATCTGAACAGATAGAGAAAGGAACTTTAAAGAGGCTAGAGATGAAATTATCAAGCCTTTTCAGACTGCATTGTTTTTATGAAAGTCTCTATATTTTATTGAATTTCCTGAGATCATTTTGTTTAAGATTTAATTTTGTTGTTTTAGTTCATATATTAATATATTTGTATAATGTATAATGACACTGTTCTGTTACACTGAATCATTTTAGTCTGCTGTGTTTTAATTATTAGATATATTCTGTTACCTTTCCCCTATGACTACTGAACAAAATATTGTGAAATATTGTAAAAGCCCTTAAACAGTTCTTTTTTTTTCTATTTTGCATTTGTTAATTGTCACTGTGATGATGGATGGACTCAATCTGGCTAACAACCTTTGAAAAATTTAATGAGCTAATAATTTAAGTGGTAATTCTAAGGGATATTCAGAAATAATTTTAGTAATTACTAGTTTCTAA
This sequence comes from Monodelphis domestica, assembly GCF_027887165.1. Classification (NCBI taxonomy): domain Eukaryota; kingdom Metazoa; phylum Chordata; class Mammalia; order Didelphimorphia; family Didelphidae; genus Monodelphis; species Monodelphis domestica. The sequence goes on along the minus strand of NC_077230.1, from coordinate 9,093,401 downwards.
AGGATGGTTTTTAATATATATATACATATATATATGTGTGTGTATATATGTGTCATATATGTGTGTGTGTATATATATTTATATATATATATATATATATATATATATATATATATATATATATATATATATAGGGGGCAGCTGGGTGGCTCTCAATCAGTGGATTGAGAGCCAGGCCTAGAGACGGGAGGTCCTAGGTTCAAATCTGGCCTCAGCCACTTCCTAACTGTGTGACCCTGGACCAGTCACTTGACCCCCATTGCCTAGCCCTTACCACTCTTCTGCCTTGGAGCCAATACACAGTATTGACTCCAAGACGGAAGGGTTTAAAAAAAATATATATATATATATATATATTTTTTAAGGAATGCTGTATAAAAGAGAAACAAAGAAATGTTCCTACCAAGGTGCTTCTATGAATCAAGAAGCCTAAAAAAGAGCCCCCTGAAAAACCTCTTCAGTTTAATTTACTTCCAGCAGAACAATTTAGATTTCTTGGTGATGTTCTAGACCCAAATAAGTTTTACTTTGTTAAAAAATATATTTGCCAAGGTTGAAAGATTTGCTATGTCTGTAAAAATTGTGACAAATATCCATCAATTCATAGCTTTTTTTTAATGTCATACAGCAACTTATATGAAATATGATAGTGGGTTTGTTTGCTATTGTAATTATGTAATTGTAACAATTATGTAATTGTATTTGGGGACTTTTATATTTTTTGAATGTGCATTACATACTGTACTACTGTTCTTTATAAAAAACTGTTACTTTGTGAAAATCATTTGCTTGCACTCACAGTGGATCATGGTCAGGTTTGAAGAGGAAATGGATCTCATTTTTTTTTTTGGTGAGAAACCTTTGTATTCTACCTTTCCTTAGCTGACACACAGTGGCAATGATTGTAAGCTATATATTTTTGATTTTTAAAACTTTTTTTATTACTTTTTTGCTTGCATGAAATGCAATATACTATTTCAGTTTTATTTTTTCTTTCCTTTTTGTGTTTGAAGCACATATCACCAGTAATGAGATTTTCTTTAGCTTTTTGATTTTGCAGTAATATGTTTAAAATATATTTGCTATAATGTCAATGCATTCCCAAAAAGCTTTAGACTACAAAAATGATGCCATTGACTGTTTAAAAAAAAATTATGGGATATTGCTTAATGATTCTGTCTGATTCCAGGACAAGAGAATACAAAAAGAGCCATTGCACAATGCCAAAGAAGCACAAAGCTAAACTGCATAGTGCCAACAGAGTACAAGGTCAAAGAGACCTACCAATCCAGATGGAATTGATGAAAATTTTGAGCCAAGACAAGAGGACTTGAACTTACTTGTTTGGGGTTTGAGGTTGTGGCTCTTTAACATGTGTTAAAGGCAGGTCTTCTTTGTCTCACATTCTACCAAGTATCTCAAATTTGGCTCCTACTTGGTTCCTATAATCTAGTCCCTTTTCTGTCTTTCATGGTGTGGGAAACTTTCTATAGTCCTGGCTACTGATTGGGTAAACGCATAATTGCTTAAATCACTTTAATTGGGCCCTGATTCAAGAACCTGTTATTGATTTATTTTTCCTTTACTTAGAATTTTTACACATAAGACTTTGATAGTCTATATTTCATCCAGAAATTATCTTTTTTAATTTTGATTTTTTTGATGTTTTTGATTTCTCTTGCCAATTGATTCATATACCTCATAATTTAGTCATGCATTCCTAAGTAATCCCTGGGTTTTTCAAGACCCTCTTCAGGGGGGGAATGTATTATTATTATTATTCTAAATTGCAAAGTTTATATTTGTTTTGAGAGTAATTTTAGGATAAGAAACATGCTACCTCTCCAAATCCAGAAAGTGAACTTTTTGGAGAAGGCGCCATTAAGATGCCTGCACAGACCACATGCTGCACCAGAAGATCTAGAGCAACTTTGGGATTTGGTGATTTGAACTGTGTGGAGTTGAATGCATTTGGTTTGTATATATACTCTTATGCCAAAGGGGACTGCCCCCTAACTGGCTTTTTGTCAATGTGCTTAGTAATCATTGGCTTTGTTCTCTTTTCTTTTTATCCTCAAATTATTGTAATTTCAAAGTTTGTTATGTTTACAAGATCCATTGGAGAGACTAGTCTTCCATGGATCTCAGGGGGAATGTATAATTGAAAATCTGTTACCCTAAAAAAGAACTATATTTCCTGGGAGCCCACTGACTTCTTGTCATTGCATAGTTTCTGTAGAGAGGGGATATTAGGAAGGGATATGGAGGGTCCCGCCTCTTCCTGCCCCAAGCTTGGTGGTGGTAAGGCAGGCATTTGAACTGGCTGATCATCCATGGGCTTGTGGTCTTTATTTTGTATCCTCTTTATTCCTTGATTTCTAAGGATCATTAATAAATCTCCAAAAAATATAACATTTTAATTATTGAGACCAATTTAATTTTTACAATCTTTTACCCAATGCCAACACAGCAATTTCTTTTTAACTGTTGAATTTTTTGTCCAGTGTTGATGGTCCAATTGTCCAGTTCCCTTAGTATCTTGGGGTGGCAAAAGCTCGTAAAACTGCTGCTGCTGTCACCGCTGCCTCCAAGGGCCATAGTTAGTGTTGTCACAGTGCTGTTGTGCTATACCCCAGTATTACAGACCTCTTTTTCCAACTTCCTTTTCTAGCTATGCTTCTCCTGAATTCAATTTTACATATCATTTTAAAGTTGTTTGGAGGGGAATATTGGATGGATTTAATTGGAATGCTCCCTCTAAAAAAATTCTCTTGGATTGGGATCTTTAAAATCCCCTTTTCAATGCCTACAAAAGAAAGGTAACAAAATACTCAGACATTACCAAATGTAATGGAAACAACATGGCCTTGGTTTTTTCTAGTCCTAGTTCTATCACTTTGGCTCACCATATGACAGTGGAAACTGAGTTTCATTTTTCTCATCTGTACAAGGAAATTAATATACTATGTTCCTCATAAAGTTGCTATGAGGAAAATAAAAAATGCTATAGAAACACATGTTGGCAGTGTAATAGAAGCATCAGTAGGCAGTAGTAAGTAATAATCTGCCTTTTAAAAATAAAGTTATTTATACGCATGGAAGAGATGAATCTCATTATAACCCAACTAGGGAATACTCGGACTCACGAGGTAATTAATGAGCAAGGCTTGAAATACCCATTGCTTATATCATTATATGGGAATCTTAAGGAAATCATCACCAAACAGAAGAGGCAGAGGGAAGCTCACATGGGCAAGTCAATGTTCTTATGGCCAGGCATGTGCAGTTACTATTATTTGGGAAGGAGAAAAGGGAAATGGGGAGGAAGGGAGAGGACGTTCCCCTATTCTTTGCTGCAAAGTCCATTGAACAGCTGATGCTAGCTATGTCCCAATAAAGAGGGTGTCTCAAACGGGGTCAGAAGCCATGTCTCATACCTCCTTAGAGCCCGAGTATAGATTTTACCGGATCATTTGCCAATCCTCTCTTAGTGCCTGACTCCCATGAGGATACATGAGAACCAATTAGAAGTCTTTCACTAGTCACTCAGACTCTTTAATAGGTGGCAAATCACATGGATCATAAGGCAGCTAGGTGGCTTAGTGGATATTATAAAACAGAATCAAGAAGACATGGATTCAAATCCTACCTCGGGCATTTATTAACTGTTACTCTGGGCAAATCAATAACCTCTGTAAGGTTAGGTTTTCTCAACTGTAAAAGGGGGGTGATAATAGCAACTATCTTACATGGTTGATGTGAAGATCAAAGGAGATTACACACATAGAGCACTGTGCAAACCTTAACGCTCTATACAAAATGTGACCAAGGCCCGCTGCAGTCACTGCTATTACATGCTCACACCAGATGTGATTTCACATGGTAATGCCAAATAGCTCCCAAATATGCAGCGGTTAAGGCATACATAAAGTTGATAACACACTGTAACTGTCATCATTATGCTTTATGTGGGGTTATTTTTATTTCTCTTTCTTGTTTCAGAATTATTTGGTAAGGAGAGGAGGAAACCGAGGCTAATGAGAACTTTTCTGCTAGCCAGGATATTTTCATTTGCTAAATAATGAAATGGCAGATTTGCATTTCTTAGCACTCTGTGGAATGAACCCCGAGGTTAATCAAGCCAATATAAAGAAGCGCTTTCCCTCTGTTTGAGTATATCTCATTTCCTAGCTATTGGTACTGACCATTATTTTGAGCTTATCATTAATTACAGCCTTAGGCAACATATGCTCTCCATAATAATTTTCCTGCAGTGACTATGGGATTCCACTTGACATCAGTTAGTATGAGTATTAAATGGCTTAAATAAGAATATAGTGATGCAAAAAAAGAGACTTAATGTTCTTAGTAACAATTTTATAACATCGTAGTGTTAAGTATAAATGGGGGAGGTTTGGCTCCTCTTCCCAGTTGAGTTGAGCCTAATCACCGATTAGGCTATTGTTCTATTAACAAAGTATTCACACAAAATAATACCTTTATGGAATGTGACCACTTTTAATTGAGTCCACTGGGTAATCTGTAAAAGATGTTATTAGAGAGATAATCCCTATAGGGGATTTCTCTGACTGTCAACGCCCAATGGTTGTGGAGTCTAGAATCAGAGCTACTTTCCCAGATAGAGACATTCTATCGAACAGCTGGAAAATCAGTTTGAGAGTTCGAGTCTCAGTTGAAGGAGCAGGAATACAAATTCCAGGTAGATACAAGGCATTTAAGAGTAGATGTAGCTTCAAGAGTTGGACCTCTTGCAACAGAAAAGAAAGCTAGTAGCCAGGGTAGCTGGGTGACTCATTGGATGGAGAGCCAAGCCTAGAGACAGGAGGTCCTGGGTTCAAATCTGGCCTCCGACACTTCCCAGCTGGGTGACCCTGGGCAAGTCACTTAACCCCCATTGCCTAGCTCTTACCACTCTTCTGCTTTGGAACCAGTACACAGTATTGATTCTAAGATGGAAGGTGAGGGTTTAAAAAAACAAAACAAAAAGAAAGCTAGTAGCTATGAATCTTTTGGAGGTGTGGACCTAACCAGCACCCTCTTGGTTCAGTTTCAATACTGGAATGAAATGAGGTAGATGCTCAAAAGTCACTAAATATTTAACAAAGGAAATTAACTTTGCACTAATACAGCATGAATGTGCAATAAGGACAGAGGCACTCGGCTTCTCTGGACACAGAGCCTCCCCGTCCTTATTTCCATGTGGAAATATCTGGTCAATAAGTCATCAGGGAATGGAGACTTTTTCATGAGCAAAGGCACCCACTAAGTCAGAAAGTCCTAGACTAGAGGCAGCTGGAACTCTTTCTGCCTCTTGACCAGAAATCTGCAACAGGAAAGCTAAGGCTAAAGATGATGCTTCAGGATTGAAAAGAGGGCTAGTAACAGCAATCAAGAGTGGAGCTGTAGAGATTAGACCTTGGGAATATCCCACCCTATAAAGATGCGATGCCTTAGAGGGAGTCTCCAGGAGAGAAAAGTCTTGGGGACAACAGTAGTACCAAAGGAATGAGCAGCCTGTGTGCTTTACTATCAATAGCCAGCCTTCCCACAGAGAGCTTATCTATTTGGGGGAGAATGTATCTCATATTTTGAAGGAATGTTTTTTATGTACTGTTTCTACTTTGCCAATTTAATAACCAGCTTATCTCTAGGAAGGACGTTAAGGGAACGTTCTCTAGGTAGGGTTTGTGAGCTACAAAGTACACTCATACTCAGCCACCCGTAGTGTTCCCTAACAACAGCCTTGGGGGGACAAGTTCAGGTTTAAATGGAAGTTGGTCTATCCAGAAGAGATGGTACTTAGGTAAAACCAGAAAGTTACAAAACGGAAAATGAAAAAAATTGGCTAACGTCCCAAGTGCCCTTGCAGCATTTGGGCCCCAACGTCTAAGCATGGCATTTGACCGGTGGTTCCCAGCCTTTGACTGGTGGGAAATTCAAAGAAACTGCACCCTGTGAAGAAATCTACATGTGAGTAACCATGCTATATCCAGACAAAAGAATGTTTCATGCAAAAATACATAATCAAATTCTCAAATGTATGTAGATGTTATTATTAAAACAAGCTTGTTTTCAAACATTCAGAGTAGCTTTCTGCCATTATGTATTCCTCAATCAACAGATACAAATATGAAAACTACGACCATGTAGTGTTTGTAAAATTTTTGACACTAAAAACGTTTGACATTTGGAAAGTTTGGACTACAAAGATAAATCAGAGTCACCCAGAACTTACCATTGATCCCTTGTGAATGAAGTGATAAGCCGGATTCCGGTAGGGAGTGAAGCCATTTACCACACAACTGATCACAGAGTTTAGGTCACAAAATGGAATGGTTTACAAGATGATGTCTGCCTCTTGATCCAAATTATCCCTCCTATTCGGGGTGTTGAAAAGTCTCCGTAAAAAAGGTCCTGCTGAGTAGGTGTCCTTTTGGATATCTTGTTCTCCAGCCTTGTTCTTCTCCCAGGTGAGGTTTCTGCACTCTAAAAGGAGAATGAAAGGTTATGAAAATTCAAGCATCTTAACAAGAGTGAGTTTTGCGGTGGTGGGTGGACAAACAAATCTTGTTACTATTTCCCACCTAACTGACACCTTGTGCTCTTCCCCAATGTCATAATTCAAATTCCACTTCCAATATAGCAGAAATGTCAGATAAGAATCCCCCAGGAATCATCAAATTTTGGCTAAAAGGCATTCTCTCAGAGCTCCTGTAATTGAATCTACTTTCTAAATCTTTTTTTCATTGTGCCCACATCACTTTCCAAGGTAGAGTATTATGATCTGAGAAAAAAGAAACTTGATTTAGGTCTTTCTTTAGCCATAAAATCTTATTTAGCTAAGATTATGGCCAGATCATTTTTTAAAGCACCTTATTACTACAGTAAACATTTTTTTAAAAACTCATCTGTATGGATGTTAAATGTCCCTTGGACTTATACTATCACAAATCAAAAGTGAAAAAATGTCAAAATCACTCTAGATTTACTGGAGGTAACATAAGAAATGTTATTCTAGAAAAAAATAAGTTGAAATTGGGGGTAAAGTGTTTTTATACATAATCTCATGAAGAAGTAGCAAACAAATGGCTTCTACCCTTTACTCCATTCTCCATTTTGGAGAGTTACAAAAGCAACTCTAGAGTAGTTTGCATCACAATAGAAAAAAAAATTTAAAAAGGAAAACAACAAAAGAATAGGAAGAAGCCAGGACGTCACTCTACAAACTCCCAAGATTTAATATGAGACACTGACACAAAGTGGGAAGTCCTATTGACTTTGCAGAAGAGGTGTCAGAACTAACTATAAACTCCCCATAAACTAATGTCAAGTCAAAAAGAAACTCTTTCAGGATGTCTAAGGAAGTGTTCTTAAAGACATCTGAAGAAATATTCACACTCAGTTGTGATCCTTGGTCCCCTATAGGAAAGATAATGATAGATACCTGCTAGACAAGAGCTGAACTAAGTGCCAGTGTCTGGAAAGAAACTGTGAAAGAGGGTGAATGCCAGAAACATGTCACCTACCAGGAGCGGAGGAAATACAAATGAATCACAAGGGGAGCTTTTTCTCAAAAACAATTATATTACCTTATTCAAAGGAGACTCAGAGAAGAGAAATAATGTAGAGGTACACAGCTTCCTCTCCCTCCCTAGGATTTTTAATTTCTAATTTGTCAACATTAACAAACATAACTTTTCTATAATGGAAAAATATTCTAAATTAATTAAATAAAAATCCCCCCCCCCAACATTTCTATATACCAGTTTAATATTCCCTCAGGATTACTTCCCCAACTAAGACATACTCAGAGATTAGGTCACTAAAATGTGCCTGCTGCCTCAAGTCTTAGGGATAACCCTCTGAGTCTGAACACTAAACGGGGTGCTCTACTCATTAACAATCATCCAGTAGACCAATTAGGTATAGATCCAAGTTTCTAAAACAAAAATTCACTATTTCGTAAAAAATATTGGGAAAAATGGAAGCATCTTTGCAGAAACTTGAAATAGACCAACATCTTAAACCATTTACCAAGAGAGGATTAAAATGGATAATGACCTAGGTACAAAGGAAGCCATTATAAAGAAATTAGAAGAACAGGAAACATTACCTATCAGATTTATTAGGAGAGGGATTTATGAATAAACAAGAGATTGAAAAATTGTGAAATATAAAATGGATAATTTTGAATACATTAAACTGAAAGGTTTTTGTACAAATAAAACAAATGTGGTCAAGATTAGAAGGAAAGCAATAAATTGGGGAAGAAATTTTGTGGATAGTTTCTCATTTCAGATAAAGGTCTCATATCTAAAATATATAGAGAACCTTGCCAAATACATAAGAATATGAGCCATTCCCCAATTGATAAATGGTCAAAAGATATGAATACAGTTTTTGAATGAAGAAATCAAAGCTTTATATATACACATATGGGGAAATGCTTTAAATCATTATTGATTAAAGAAATGAAAATCAGAACAAGTCAGATAACATCTCACACTCATCAGACTAGCTAAAATGATAAAGGGGCAAAATGACAAATGCTGAAATGAATGTGAAAAAATGGAGACACTAATACAATGTGGTGGAGCTGTTAATTGATCCAACTTTGGAAAGCAATCTGGAATTATACTCAAAGAGTTATAAAAACTGTTTGTCTTTTGACCCAGCAATACCACTGTTTCTTATTTATTTATTAAGTTTATTTCCTAAGGTAATGAAGTAAAAATGTAAGGAAACTAAAAATATTTATAGCAGCTCTTCTTATGGTGGCAAAAAACTGAAAGCTGTAGGGATGTCCATCATTTGGGGAATGGTTGAACAAGTTGTGTCATCTCATTGTAATGGAATACTATTGTGTGATAAGAAATGACAAACAAGATGACACAAAAAAATCTGGAAAGACTTATATGAAGTGATGCAAAACCAGGAGAACATTGTACATGGTAAAAACAATAATATATGATGATTAGCTATGAACTATTATCAACAAGGCAAGGATCCAGGAAAATTCCAAGGGACACAAGACATGAATTTTTCTTTAATGTAAGCAAAATGCATCTTGTTTCATAGGACAAGCAGAGAAATATATATGATTTTATATATATTACATATATATGCACAAGCTATATCATATTACCTGACTTCTTGGGGAGGGTGGGAGAAAAAAATGTTTCATAATTTCTTGTTGAAAAGGAGGGTTTTGGAAAGAAGTAGGGTTAATAATCATATCAAAAAAAGAAAGAAAAAAAGAACATTGATGAATCATCTAAAAATGCAAATAAGAGAACAAAATAAAATGCAGAATGGAATCCAGACAAGCAAAGCAGTATTGGAACCACCATATTAGACTTAAAATATATGTGTTTGTCATAGAGATTCACAAATTCATCTGTGATCCTCTTTTTTCTGTTCTTTGAATGTGAAAATGCTCATGTTTGTTCATGCTTATCAAGTTCATAATAATAAGGGAGGAAATGTTTTAAAAGATATAATAATAAATACAGCAGCTATAAAAATCTTCCTCCTTGAATATATGTAGCCCTCACAGGAAGAATGGACTCAAAAGTGAGTACACTGGTATAATTCACATGTAGTTAAGGAAACTCAACTCCTGGTACTATAGGTTCTGGAAGTCCTTTCTGTCTTAATCTTCATATAGCCCCTCCTGGGTGCAATGTCACTTTGGGGTGCATCGCTTAGCTGGGATCCCAGGACTTGTTCCTCTGAATGATTGGTATCTTCTATACTGCTCTAGATCTCATTCCTTAAAGCTACTTCTTCTCTCAAGTGACTGTATCTGTGTTTGTTTCAGTCTGTTCTCTTCTGGATTTGGTATCTTAGATTAGCAGCTTTCAAAAAAGTTCTATGGCTGTTAAGAGACATCTCTTCCATAGGCAACAATTTCTAATGATTTTGTTTGTCTAAAATGCTTTTAAACTTCATATAATCAAATTCATTCATTTTTTAAAATCTCATATAGTCTTCCCTATCCCTTATTTAGCCAAGAAATCTTTCTCTATACATGGTTTGTACAAGGTTATTTTATGCCCTGATCATTTTTTTCATACATTTGAAACTTATTGTAAACTAGGATGAGATATTGGTCTATAAACTAAATTTATTCTGACTGCTTTCCAATTTTCCGAGTGTTTTGGGAGGTCAAATAATTGCTCCTTATCCCTATAGTTGGTGGGTGTGCTTTGGCTTTTGAATATCAAACTATCATGTTTGTTTGCTTTCAGATTTCTATGTTCCATCAACTGAAATTTATTTTTACAATATCAAAATTTTATGTTAATAATTTTCCTAAATACTGAAACAGTTCTTCATTATTGGTATAAATCCAACTTGAACATAATACAGAATCTTTGCAATAGGTTTCTATTTCTTCTTTGCTAAAGTTTTATTTGAAATTTTTGCTCCAATGTTCATTAGAGGAATTGATTTATAGTTTTATTTCTATTTTGACTCTCCCTAGTTTAGGAAGTAAGACCATATTCGTAGCATAGAAATAATTTGGTAACATTCACTCTTTACATATTAACTCACAATTTCACAGATAATCATCATACAATATTGCTGTTACTGTATACAATGCTCTCCCAATTCTGCTTATTTCACTCTGCATCAGTTCTTGCAGATCTTTCCAGCTTTTTCTGAAATCTTGTTTATCATTTCTTATAGCACAATAGTATTCCACCACCAACATATACCACAATTTGTTCAGCCACTTCCGCAATTGATAGACATCCCTTCAATTTCCAATTTTCTGCTACCCTCAAAAGAGCAGCTATATGTGCTCTTTGTGGTGCCAAAAAAATTGGAAAATGAGGGGATGCCCTATGATTGGGGAATGGCTGAACAAATTGTGGTATATGTTGGTGATGGAATACTATTGTGCTCAAGGAATAATGAACTGGAGGCATTCCATGGAGACTGGAACAACCTCCAGGAAGTGATGCAGAGCAAAAGGAGCAGAACCAGGAAAACATTGTACACAGAGACTGATACACTGCGGTACAATCGAACGTAATGCACTTCTCCATTAGTGTCAATGCAGTGATTCTGAACAACCGGGAGGGATCTATGAAAAAGAACACTATCCACATTCAGAGGAAAAACTGTGGGAGTAAAAACACTAAAGAAAAACAACTGCTCGAATACATGAGTCGAGGGGGATATGGCCTCTAAATGAACATCCTAGTGCAAACACCAACAACAGGGAAATAGGTTCTGATCAAGGACACATGAATTACCCAATGAAATTGTGAGTCAGCTATGGGAAGGGGTGGGGGGAGGGGAGAGAGGGAAAAAATATGATTCTTATAACCAAGGAATAATGTTATAAATTGACTAAATAAATTTTTCAAAAAAAAAAAAAGAGCAGCTATAAATATTTTTGTGCAAGAGGTTCTTTTCCCTTTTTTATAGAAGACCATTTGTGATGATGGAAATTTTCTTCTTTTTAAAATCAGATTGTTCAATCATTTTCAATTGTATAGAAGTATGCCTGATCCCCATTGTGGAGTTTTCTTGGCAAAGATATTTGAGTAGTTTGCCATTTCCCTCTCCAGTTCATTTTATAGATGAGGAAATTGAGGAGAAAAGAAAAGAGTTAAGTGATTTGCCCAGGGTCATGCAGATAGTATCTGAGGCTGGTTTTGAACTCAGGTCTTCAACCCCAGACTTAGTTCTCTATCCACTATACCATGTAGCTGCCTCCAAATTGGATTAATTAACAATTTATTTTTATTAGCTTTTAAAAAATAAAGTTCTTAGTTTTATATTAATGTAACAATTCTTTTTTAAATTTTGTTTTCAAAATTTACAAATATTTTATTTTTAGAATTTCCATTTTTGACATTTTTTATTTTTTTGCTTTTATTTTTTTTAGTTGCATGACTAACCTATCGATTTATCCTTTCACTCTTGTTGATAAAAGTGTTTAGAAATATAAGATTTCCCTTTTTTGTGACCTAATAGAGATGGCAAATATTTGCACAGGTATCATGAAAAGCTGAATATATATTATCCCAGTCAATAATTGCCAAATATCTATCATGCCTAACTTTGGTAGAATTCTATTTAGGGGCCTAATCTTTTTTATTTTAAAAATCCTTTTGTTAGATTATTTTTCTTTTTCAAGTACAACATATTGTATATTTCTGCATTGTAACTGATTTGCCTATTCTTTCTCACTTATTAGTGGATTCATTCTATTCACATTAAAGGCTTATCATTCACTGACATGTATCCCCCTCCCCCAGCCAGACTATCCTCTTCTTTTTTCTCTCTTTGTCCCATGTTTCCTTCTTTACAAAGAAGACAGTTAAGAAAGGGTAGTACGTTTTGTGCTAATAATGTATAATTGGAACAATCTGTTTCCAGTTTACTGCCTTGCCTCTTTTCTCCTTGCTCAGATTGCAATCACTTGGTCTTACCCTTTCTTCTCCACCCCCATTTTTAATTCCCCTTTCATGAGTCATACTCCAAAATTGACAATTTTTTTTGGTGATTATTCACTGTGACACAGAGCTCCTTAAATTGTCTGCCCTCTCCTTGCCCTACCCTGATTCCCATTAAGTTGAATGTATTCTGATACCAACTTCTTTCTCCATGTAAGTGTATGTGTGTTCAAACATTCTTGGGCACAATACAGATAAAAGTGAGATTCACCTAATGTTTGCATCCCCAACTCTTCCTCTGTAGTTACATGCTCTTTGAATCTGCCTACATACGAGAAATAGTAAACTTCCTCCTTTTCCTCCATTATTAACTGGTGTATTCTTTTTTCTCCTTCCCTTTCCTGTATTTTATAATATCAGAACACAACAGCTCCAGAGCCTTTTCCCTTGCTTATCTTATTTAATCCCCTCCTTGAATACGGAAGACATGAAAGTTCTGAAGAAATATTTGATTCATCTCTCCTTGTATGGAGATTTATATTCTTATAGAACACAAATCCTTGATCATTATATGGTCCTTTCCATCTGTTTGAATGTATTTATCTTTCTAGATTTTTCCTTGACTCCTGTGTTTGAATTCCATAGTTTTGGCTCAGCCCTGGTCTTTTCATCAGGAATGCTTGAAAGTTCTCTCTTCCATTTGTAGCATACTAACCAGGGTTACTTTCACCAATTCCCACTCTCATTGGTGGACCATGTCTCCAGACAGCAGCTACTACTCAGCTGTTGTGTATTAGAGGTACCCCAGAGAGGATATTTCCATGGTGCAATTATTCATAAGATTAGTATACTTGCCATTGAATACCAGCCAGCCAGACTTAGCTTTTAGAAAAAGCTGTTTACTGAAATGGCAGAGTAAGAATAATTTATTCAAAAAAAATCCACTCTCAAGTCCAAGATATTATCTCCTAAAATATATATGCCAAGATCATGGGAAATCAGATTCATACTTAGAGAACATTTTTGGCAGAGGAGTAATGCACAGCTCTTGGTTCAATGAGATTCCTTTTTCTTCTTTCTTACAGTCCTCATGAAGTTCACCTAAGTTGTATGGAACTTTCTTCTGTGCCAGAAGTTCTTTGCAAAAGGGAGAAACTACCCTTCTTTCTGGCCCAAAGTGATCAACAAATCAATGTAGCTAGTCTGTCATCTTTCAGCTCATAGCTGGATGCACTGTTGCCAGTCCAGTCTCTTTGATGACATGATCAAGAAGACCTTCTTGCCCTTCGTGTCATGAGAGAGGTGCTGACAAGACTTAAGAGACCCACCTGAAAACAGGAGGAAAATTCCATACTCTACTGTGCTGGTGAACCTATGGCACATATGCCAGAGGGGGCTGCTTTCCTCCCCCTCTCTACCACACCTGAGGACATTTCTCACATCAGCAGCCCCTCTGCCCAGCAGCCCAATGGGAGCACTTCCTCACTCTCCCGTCTGGGGTAAGGTAGGCGGTTCACAGGCAGAAATTTAGGCACTCTGTCTCTAAAAGATTTGCCATCACTGCTCTGGGATCCTAGGCAGAACTAGAAATCAATCCTCTCACCTTACAGATGAATTGGGACTGTCTTCTCTCTCTCTTAGTAACCTCCGTGAATGGCTAAGAGTTAGTCACTTTGTGGGCAGTAAAAACAAATTTTATTGATCGACTTGCCTAAGGTTACCCAGGTAGGAAGTGTGAAGGACTAGACCTAGAACACTGTTCACAGACTCCAAAGCAGCAATAAATCACAGATATGAACAATTCAGAGATAAAATACTTGAATTGATCTAGTATAAAATACACAGAACCAAGAAATAATTTGCACAGTAACTAAACTATGGACAACTAGAGCTATGATTAGTGCAGTAAATTTACATATCAGATGCCTGACAGTAAAATGTACTTCCCTTCCTTCTTAAATAGATAAAAGATAAGTAAAAATAAGAAGTGCATAGTTAGATGAAGCCAGTGTACCCGTTTTGTTTAACTATATTTGAGAAAGAGAAAGGAGCGGGGAAACATTTGGAAATGACATCAATGTTTTTAAAATAATTATTAAAAGGGGGCAGCTGGGTGACTCGGTGGATTGAGAGCCAGGTCTAGAGATGGAAGGTCCTGGGTTCAAATCTGGCCTCAGACCCTTCCTAGCTGTGTGACCCTGGGCAAGTCCCTTAAACCCCCACTGCCTAGCCCATACCACTCTTCTCCCTTGGAGCCAATATACAGTATTGATTCTAAGATGGAAAAGTAAGGGTTTTTAAAAAATTAAATTAAATTAAAATAATCATTAAAACTATTTAAAAATTTAAACTTAAAAATAAAAAATCTATTTAAAAAAATAAACACAGCTTGGAGCCAGATGATGAAGGACCTTAAATGTTAGGCTGAAAATGTTGTACTTTATCCTACAGAAAACAAGGAGCTATTATTGTCTCATCCAAGTCATTCTCTTATTGAAACACCTTCCAATGGTTCCCTGCTACTGAGCAAATAAAATGTCAATTCAGTCTACTATTCAAGGCCTTTCTTCTGGCTCAAATATACCTATCTCACTTCCTTTCATAATATTCCTCTCCATGTATACTAAGCTCCATTGAAATTCATTTTTCTCCTATGCCTTTGTACAGGAAATCTTTGTCCAGATGCCCCAGGCACCATTGTCTTACTAAATATTTTAAGCTGGATTTCCCATAGGCATCGCCAATTCAACAAGTCTAAAAAGAATTCATTGTATTTCCTCCCCAAATGACTCCTTTTTCAAACTTGCAGTGTTACCATCCATTCCATTAACCCATATATAAAACCTTCACGTCATACAGCACTCCTCATGCCCTCTTATCCCACATCTCCAAGCAGTTGTCAAATCTTAAGAATTTCTCTTCCGAATTATTCCCTTTTTTCTGCCCATGCTGCTAGCCACTATCTTAATCCAGGCCGTCATAATCTTTTGCCTGTGCTAATGCAACAGCCTTCCACCTAAATGTTCCCCTCACCTCAGGTTGCTCCTTTGTCCAATCTATCAGTTGCCAAAGTGATTGTCTGAAAAAACAGGTATGACCATGTCACTCCCTTGCTCAATAAAATCCAATGGCTCCCTATTACCTAGGATTAAATTCATACTCCTTTGTTTGGCATTTAAAGCCTTTTATAACTTTTTTTTTAAACCCTTACCTTCTGTCTTGGAGCCAATATTGGCTCCAAGGCAGAAGAGTGGTTAATGGCTGGGCAATTGGGGTGAAGGGACTTGCCCAGGGTCCCACAGCTGGGAAGTGTCTGAGGCCAGATTTGAACCTAGGACATCCCATCTCTAGACCTGGCTCTCCATCCACTGAGCCACCTAGCTGCTCCCCTTTTATAACTTTTAACTCCAATTTATCAGTCTCATTTAATTATTCATTATTACTTCCTTTCACGACAGCTACAAGGTAGCCGGTTTGACTTCAAACAAGGAAACATCTATTGTTTACATGTACAAAACATTTTTATAGATACATTTTTATAGGATTCAAAGGCAAAAATGAAACAGCCCCAGTTCTCAAGAAGCTTGAACTAGAAGCTAGAAATGAGACCAGTTCCTGGGGTCTGAGGCACACTTCTATTATGAACAACTTGAGTCTTTCTTGGTACTTAGCCTAGGGCTTTCTCCTTCATTTTATCGGTGGAATATAATTTGAACAAAGAAGCAAATACAAAAACAATAAACGAAAAAGTAATTTCAGGAGGCAAAACCAAGACAGCTGAATAGAAGGAAGCACTACAGCAGCTCCTGCAGTGAGCTTCCCCTCTACAAAAAAATTCCTCCAAATAGACCTAGGAAACATACCTGACTGAATCCTATGCTCAGACTGGCATAAGGAGTTAGGTAAGGAAGTCTGTAAACACTGAAGCCAGAAGTACATTACAGAGAACTCTCTAAGAGGCATCCAGAGAGAGGCTGTGCATCAGGACAAGTGGAAGGTCCCAGCTACATGTAGGGGTATGTAAGAATTAAATTTTAATGGTTTGACTAAAATATGTGAAGATTATAAACAATAATGGTGGTTGCCAATTCAAATATTGCTCAAAGTCGAAATGACTTTAATAGGTTTTATTTACAAAAGGGGTGGAAAGGGTGAAAGCAGAGAAATACAGAAGGTAGAGAAAACATTAGCTTGTAAGTAACTAATGCTATAATGCTCTGGTGCTCAACTCAGACAGGACTTGTTGATCTTCAACCAGAATTAAATTCTCTCCAGAAGATAGGAAGAGAAAGCCAGCTATCCACTCACCCAAGTTCCCTCCAAGAGGCAGCTCAAGACAATGTCTAAACTGAAAGTGACTCCTGAGGCCAATTTTCTTCTTTGAATAGACCTTCTTCAAGCTGACTTCCTTCTTGGAGCCCATTTCTTTAGCCCCAGGAATTTAGGGCCTTTTATAGTGGCATCTTGTCCCTTCCCCTTTTCACAAAGGTTAATCATAGCTTCCAAATTGCCCAGCACTGCCCAGGGGGCAGTGTTTGTGGGAACCACTTCTCACCTTCTGGAGACGTGAGAACTCAACAAAAGAGTTCACAGATTCCTTGCTTACTGAGGTGTGAATTCTCATTTCCTGGCTGACTGAGTTGAAAGGGTGGAGAGCTCCTCCACCTAGTGCTAAGTAAGGTATTCAAGCTTTTGTTGATTCAATTCAAAAGTAGACAAAGGAGAGTTAATCCTGTCTTCATAGTCTAGGAGGTACTAAGTAGAGGTGCTTAAGTTATTGTTAACCAAAGTGTTAACTCAAAATAGACAAAGGGAATAAAGGATTCCCTTTCACAAGTGTAAAATCAGAGAGAACAAAGAATTCCCTTTTACAGGTATTGTATGCAGGGTACAGGAACAGGTGCCAAATGGCAGCTTTGTCACCTACAATCTAGTTCCAGGTCAACAAATCCTAGGCAGACTGAGAAGTGGATTTACACCAAATGGTTCTGATATACTGGGGATCTTAAAAGAAGAATAGAGAGAAAGAATAAGAGGATTATGCTGGGGGCAAAGGAGAGGAAAGGAAAATTAGGGAAATTTTTCTCATGTAATCAGGATGCACAGATAAAGAGTATATACAGATAGAGAAGAAGGTGTGGGGAATAAATACTGAATCCTCATTCTTTGAAATAATCAAAAGGGAGAAGAAAACACACAGTTAGATTCAAAATACATTTTACTCAATAAGGAAATAGGAGATAAAGTGGGAAGAAATTTCCAATGATGTACAAAATACTTATAGCTCTTTTTGAAGTGACAAAGAATAAGGATATGAAGGGATACTCAAATTGGAAAATGGTTGAGAAAATAATGGTATATAAAAGTGATAAAAATAGTATTATGTGGCAAGAAATGATGAAGGGTAGAGTCCCAGAGAAACCTAGGAAGACTTCTATGAAATGAAACAGAGTGAAGTAAACAGAAACAGAAGAACAATATTGCACCAAAAAAAACCAAACCAATTTTGGAAGAATTAGGAACTGATCAATGGGCAACCACAGTTCCATGCTACCCACTTCCTGATATAAAGGTAAAAGAATAAGAGCACATCATTATATATGTGTACATATATAATATACACTTATATGTGTGTGTACATATATATGTGTAAATATCTATACACATTTTCTTCTGAACATGACCCATGTGGAAATTTCGTTTGTTTGACTATACATATTTATAATGGGAATTTCATTTTCTTTCACTTTCAAATTAGGGATGTGAGGAGAGTGCATATTTTTGCTGACTAAAAAAATAGTTTAAAAAAGAGGGGTTGATTGGTAATTTTGGAAAGAACCATTTCATTTTAATGATGATAGATCAGACTACAAAGAGTTAAGAAGAGAGTGACCGAAAAGAACATGGGGGTACTGATTGTAGACAGTTTTAACTTAAGGAGTTAAGTCACAAATAAGAGAAGGGAAATGGGGTGATAGCCAGCAGAGATGGATTCATGTTAGAGGTTGGGTTTTTTTTTATTTGTTTTTTATTGTAGGGATGCCATGGGCATGTTTTTAAGCAGTATGGAAGCAGCCAGTAAGCAGGAAAAGATTGATGATTCGTAAGAGAATAAAGATGATAAAGTGAAAATTTGAAGATGATGATGGAAAGAAATCACTGTGAAAGAGAAGGGCTACCTCTTCAGGTGAGAGAAAAATGAAGAGAGTGGGGGAAGGTAACTGAATGATATGCAATGTGTAGACAGAAGGGTGAACTAAATTTATCAGTTTAAAAGGAAGGATTCTCAGCTGAGGATGTAGACAGAGGAGGAGTTATGGGGTGGTCTGAGGAAGAATTAAAAATATTTGGAAAAGCTAAAGTAGTGTATATAGTAGACACTTAATAAATGCTTATTGACCTAATTTCCTGATCCCCTCCCACAGGAGCTACTGTCTTTTTCTCTTATCCATAAAATGACCTTGTATTTATTTTTATGTATTTACAAATGACTCCCCCATAGAACTTCATGAAAACAAGAATGTGTTTCCTTTTTATCTTTGTACTCACAGTTCTAAACACAATGACTTGCATATAGTGGTGCTTAACAAAAGTATGTTGATTGATAGAGCAAAGTTCTCCCAGTCCATTTTTGCCTACTGACATTTTTTTTCTAACCAAGGCCCAGCTTACATGTTTCTCCCCACCCTTCCCCCTTTATTCCTCCATCTATATCATCTCTTTAACACAATGTCTTGCTTACAGTGCACACTTAAAATATATTTGTTGAATTTGAACTCATATTAATTGTACACTTTCCGAAGTTTAATCCACAGTAGACCTATTTGCTTTCACTTAGAAGAGAATTGTCAAAGTCCTATGTTGTTTAAAGCAATAAGAAACACCTAATATAAGGTCAGTTAAACAATGTCTAAAAAACTTGACTTTAACAGTCAATAGCTAAAATACCTTATTTTCCTTTCTGATCTTATTTCACAGTATTTTCTTTTACACATTTTGTGTTCCCATCAAACTGGCCTCCTCACTATTCTCCATCCCCCAATTCAGAGTTTTGGCATAAATGATTCTTCATCCCTTTGCCTGCATTAGAAACTCTAGTTCTTTCTAAGTGTAGTTCAGGTACTTCTTACATGAAGCCTGATTTTCCGGTTGTTAGTATTCTCATCCTTGAACTTTCTTTAAAAAACAGTATGGGGGGCAGCTGGGTAGCTCAGTGGATTGAGAGCCAGGCCTAGAGATGGGAGGTCCTAGGTTCAAATCTGGCCTCAGACACTTCCCAGCTGTGTGACCCTGGGCAAGTCACTTGACCCCCATTGTCTAACCCTTACCACTTTTCTGCCTTGGAATCAATACACGGTATTGATTCCAAGATGGAAGGTAAGGGTTTAATAAAAAAAAAAACAGTATGTTTACATAAATATAACATCATATTGAAATACCATTATACATTTTATTCTTACTTCTCTGTGCACAGGTATTTCCCCCAATAAAATTCAAGCTCCTTAAGGGCATGTGCTCTTTCATTTTTGCCTATGTATCCCCTGTGTGCCTGGCACAGTGCTTGATTTGAGGTGAATGTGTTTCATCAGTTCGCCCAAACTGCTACATAGGACTGATTATAAAGCTGGGAGACAATCACTTAAAAAATACAAATTTCAGTGAGCTAGCTCCTCCTCCATCTTTACTTCTAATTCTGCTTTCAGGATGAAATCTGAACCCTTCTAATATATGATCAGACCTCCTATACAACAGTGGCCATTAATAAAGTCACTAAGTGGCCATTCATTCAAAACCCACAACTGTCAGAATTCCGGAAGACTCCAACCCCTAAACGACCAAGGAGACCAAGAGCAGGAGATCATTGAGTTGAACGAGAATGGCCCCAGTGACCATTCACAAAATTCATTGGTCATCTTCACTTGCAACAGGTAGCAAGACTCAAGGTTTTCTTCCTTCCCCTTTACCCATACCTTCCCAATACAACTTACTAAACTCTGGGAACTTTGGAGCTGGGGATCAGCATGAACACCTTTCGACCTAGCATCCAATCCTTTCAAATACTTCAGTTAAAGAAAATAGTCTAAAAACAGTCAGTTCCTCAAGACAGACAAAACGTATGAAATACGCAGGATGGTTCGAATATCCCACTTGAACATGCACCCCAGAATTCCTTTTTTTCCCTTCCCCAAACCCACACAAATACCCCCCCCACCTCGCCCAAGGAGAGCTGGCGGTGTAAAATTCACTTAGCCCCAAATCTCCTACAGCACACTTTGGATGCTGGGCTGTGGCTCCCGAGTTCCCTATCTGATCAGGGGCAAGGTGTTCCCACCTAGTCTCCTAGGGCGGGGCTCTGGGCTGGGGCGACCTTCTCTAGGATGTCACAGAGGAGCCCTAGCCTGGAACTGGTGGCAGCAGCAGCAGCAGCAGCAGCTCTCAGGCTTCACCACTACAGTCCCCACTTCTCCCTAAATCTCCTCCTCTTCCGCCACCCTTTTCATTTCACCTTTTGGTACGAAGCAGAACCCTTCATTTCAACCTCCACCCCCTACACTCCACCTTTCTAACCTCGCCCTCCACGGTAAGGAGAGGCGAGAAAGGACGAATGTGGAAAAGAGCTCCAGGGACTCCTCACTTTCTCCCTAAAAAAACAGTCCCCTCCAGTAGAGCTGGAGTAGAACAGAGCCTCCTTCCTCCTCCTCACTGGCACTCTGGCAATTCTCTTCGGTTTTCTCCCCCTCCCCCCGCCCCCGCCTCCGCTTCCATTCATACAACTAGTAGCAGGTGCATCGGAAAAGCTCTTGCATCCAAGGCAGCAAAACAGACTAAGCTGCTTCCTTCGGCAGCTTCCAGCCCACCTTACTTTCAGGAAAAAAGGACGGTCCTCCATACCTCGGATCCCTACCCACGCTGGCCGGGCTGAACACCGACCTCTCCCAAAGGCAAGGTCATAATAGCGTAGCAAGCCGAACGCCGGCGACACTTCGGCAGCCCCTCTCCAACCTTACCTACGGGCGACCAATAATCGCTTCTCTCCTAGCAGCCAAACAGTTTTCACGTACACGGGCATTTCCTGCTGTCCTGATACTTCCTGGAGTGACTGAGGTGGCAGGCAGGAGCCGCTTCGGCCAGGGTCTGCCTCCTCTCACCCCTTTCACTTTCATTCTATTTCTGCAGGTCTCTAAGACGTCAGCGCCTACCGGAGCGTGCTCAGCCTGGCTCGCCTCTTCCTCCTCCCTCCCCACGTAACCCCCACCCCAGCACTTGCTCGACCAGCTTTCAAACCCAGAGAGCCACTGGCTGTTCAATACAAACAAAGAAGCTCGACGAATTCCTGCTAGTCTCACCCAGTCCTTCACAACTATCACCACAGAGAACTGGAAACTAGCACTAGAGTAACGTAGACATGAAGTCCTTGAGCAATTCTCCAAAGCACAATCGCAAGCTCGAACCACACGAAAGATTGCTTTAGAATCCCCCCTAGGGAAAATGCAAATCCAATCAGCTCCCAAGTTTCACTGCACACCCAGCAAACTGAGGAAAAAGCCAAAACGGGGGAGCAGTCATTTTGTCAGGAAGGTTGTAAACCGACCGCGGAAGGCGCACTATTAATAGGATGCTCAAGGCGGGAGGTTCCCGTGTTTGGACCCAGAGTAATAAGCGGCTGAGGATACGAAGGGCCGAATAAATTCATATACACCGACATTTCTGTTTCACTTCATTTATTCATTCGTTCCTTTGTTTATTCTAGCGATGAGCCTCCCCGCTAAGTATAGGGGCTACTCGCTGAGAGCTCTGAGTCGAGCCGTTTGCCCTTCCACAGATAACCTGGCGTCTGCTCCCAGAGGCTCACCACATCCATGCTAAGTTTAACGTGGACACTCCACCAGCTTAGCCTACTGCAGCTCAGAATGCCCAAACTCGAGATTCACTAGCTTCAGCCTCTCCCTAGAAGGGATTCTAGGGATGGATCGAGCTACAGCAAAATATTTATAGCAGCACAAACTCATTCCACTGGGGAATGGCTAAACAAATCCTAGCACATGAATTTAATGAGCCTTAAAACACTGCGAATAGAGTGAAAAAGAGAGTCCAGGAAAGACAGAAATGGTTGGGCTATAAACAGTGATTACAACAATGGAAATGGAAAAACAACAATAGACAAATGAAATGGAATACTGGGAAATTGTGACCAAACTAGTCGTTAAAGGAGACAGAGGGGAATTTACTTCTTGTTACCAAAGTGAGAGAACCACAGGGGTAAAACTCTCTCTGTAACATTGTATGGTTGCTATATTGGTTAGTTTTTGTCTCCAGTGCTCCATTCTTTTTTAAATGATTGTTAAAAGGGATGGCTCTTTTGGAAGGGAGGCGGAGGGATCTTTTGGAAAACATAGGTGAGATGAAAACAAAAATAATCCCCAAACTCTTAAGTTTTGTTGGGAATCTTTAGGGTTAAAATGTTAATTCTCCACTTTCAACATTGTGAATGTTTTGAAGAAAGACGAAGTAAATTTCACTAAGAATTTGTCTTTGTTTCTCCTTCAGCTAAACAGCATCTGTTTCAATTCCATGGCTCTCTCTGATTGAATATATTGCTCTGCCAGATGGCTCCTTCCCTTTACCCCTATGTAGTGAACCCTGATTGATAGTTTCTGAGCTCATTATTATTATTGGCAAATTGCAATTCCTACAGTAGCATAGTGTTAGTGATTTTTAAAATTCTCATATTACAAACAAATAAATTGAGAATCAATAAGCCTGTGACTTGACCACAGACACACTAGAAAAAAAGTGTCACACTTGGAAGTTGAGCCAAAAGATTCTTTCAGTCCTCTTAAAGATGGTCCCATCCCTCCTCTCCTTCATATACTACTTTATATACAAAATATAATACCAAACTTAAGGGCTTTCATATAATTCATTTAACATTTCCAACACCCCTTTGACTTACAAATGGTAGGTACTGTCAGCTAACAGTATCACAAAAGAGTTAAGATCAATGTTAATCAACAGAATGAAAGATTTTGTGCTTTTGTTGATAACAAAAAAAGAAGAAGAAACTACCATATGACTGGGTAAAGGTCCTTCAAGTTTGAGAGAAAATCTTACCTTTTATAAGTCTTTTCTGATATCTCTAAATGTTAGCATTTTCCTTTTGTTCATTATCTCTGATTTATCCTGTATATACTTATCAGAATGCAATTGTTTGAGGTTTTCCTCTTTAGACTTGAGATGTTTGTTTTGTTTGGTCTTTTTTTGTATCCTCAGTGATAGGCACAGTACCTGTCACGTGGTAGGAACTTCAATGCTTGTTGACCTCTAGCCATAAATAGATAGATTGCTTTAAAATAGATTAAGTGCTTATCTGTACACACATTACTTCTTTTCGTCCTCAAAATAGCCTTGTGAGGTCAATCTGATAGCTATCATTAATCTTATTTTACAAATGAATGAGCTGATGCTCTAGACTTGCCAAAGGTTACTTTGAAGGTGCTTTTCACCCAAGTCTTTTTTGATACCAAGTTCAGCATTTTTACATTTTGTTACATGGCCTTAAGGTATCTCAGGAAGTAGAAAAATGGAATTTGTAAATCAAGGAACTTTTTTTGTAAATAAAATGGAAAAGAATGTTGTGTTGAAAATTTTTGTAAAAAGACCACCCCCACCTCTCCAAGCCAGTATGGTATAATGGAATGAACATTAAATGGGGATTCAGAATTCAAATTCAAATCCCAGCTTTGTTAATTCAGAAAAAAATGGTTTTTTTAATCTTAAACAAGTCATTCAACCTCTCCTGATATCAAAATCTTCTTCTACAAATGATCACTACATCATTCTTTTATTTACAATCCATCCATCTATGTACCCACCCAAGGCATCTTACCATAGGTTAGTCTCTCCTAACCTGCTTCTCCTCATCTGGATCAAGACCCTCAACACCTTGTCTCCACAGAGGTCTTCCAAAATACAAATCACCAGTCTGGGGAAATGAAATCCACTGATCTTGAGAGCCCCAATATAGAGCCTAATCCATCTGATTCATCACTATGTATGCAAACTAGCCCACTTCACCTATTTCTGGTAGGTGGCTCTGAGCACCAGGCCATTATTCAGCCACTCTTTCAAATCACCCATCCACCCAAGTCTTCTCAACAACCCATTTTCAGCTTTCCACCTCCCAAGAACAAAATTTCCTTCCCTGCTCATACCCTTATGTGTGTTGTCCTCCCTCTTAGAAGACAAACTCCTTAGGATTGTCAACATGGAATCTAGAAACCCCAAACTTATAGCCTAGTAAGATCTGATGAACCCCAAGTTTTAGGACTAGGTAGAAAGTTGGAGACCCCAAAGTTTGTACTGGTTCTTGGTTCTGGAGAGTATCCACCGGGAGGAGAATCCCAGGCTTAGAAGTTTCAGACTGAATAATGAACCCTAAGTTAAATGACAATCCCAATTAAGTAGGGCTAAGCAAATGCTAAGTACTCTTTTAGTCTTAGGTAGTCTTCCCCATTGTATCAGAAACCCTTTCCTAAGAAGACCTACACTCAGCAGGGACCATCTTTTTAGTATCCATTGTAAGTAGTCCACGCATTCCCTTAGACCCTAGACTCTAGCTATGATCCTTTTCCCAAGCTTGATTGTATCCTGTTAGTATAGTTTGAACACTCCCATTTTCTTTGTAGCTATAGTGATGTCACCAAATGGTATAGAGGTTCCCCAATATTCTTTTGTTCCTTGGAGTTGTCAATCTAGTTGGCTCTCCCAGGGGTCAGTTTCCAGAGCATCTAGAATTCAATCTTTGGACTCTGTGTGGAGGTCTGGTATTACACTGAACCCCTTTTCCTTGATTAAAGAGTGGTTTTTCTGACTATTTAATAGTTATGCATGTTGGATAAAGAACTTTGATTCTCTATCTGTCTCTATCTCTGTCTGTCTCTATCTCTGTATCTGTCTCTCTCCCCCAATCATTAACTCATGCCTGGCACAAGCAAGGGCTTAATACACATTTTTATTCATTCATTATAAAATTATAAGTAGTTTCTCTAAATCCCAAACAAACAATTTAAAAATTCTAACTATCCTTATATATGGTAGAGGATGAATGGGTCTACTGGGGCCATTCCATGAAACCTGTTCGCAGAGCTCTCCTAGAAACTCCTAGGGACTCCAAGGACAATTACCTTCATATTTAGGGTCTGAAGAGCTTCCTAAATGGTCCTAACCAAGGAACAGCTCAGTAATGAAAAGACTGGCCATTTTAGAATTACATGAAAAGCCCTCAGTAACCCCTATAGGTCTATTCAAATTTCACTACAAATAAAATCACAATTTCTTTTGTAGGTCTAATTATATTAGGATATACCTGTACTATACCAATCGGTGGAATACATAGAACAAGACATCATTAAGTTGATTAAAATTTCAGCAGGAATATTTTTCTACTTCCTCTTTTAAAATGATATAAACTCACATTATGCCCAATCCTTAATTTATAGATTCGGGTATAATCAAGACCAAATATCAACATTGTTGACTCAGCTAGCTTCTTGATGGCTTCTTGCCATCATAATTATGGCATCTTAGTCACTTAATGGTATAAAATGGCCCATCCAGGTGGATTTGAGGCACTTCAGATTTCACAATTGTCCCAGGGTCACAAGAATCACCACATTGATGTGTGCTTCTAGCTGCCTTGATGATCAGCCTCAATTCTATAAGGAAGTGAGGTGTCCTGAGTGCTGAAGTATCTTGTTGAATATATATTCTATGCTTTAGTTAAGTAAATGTCACTTATACTAATTGTTAAACAACCTAGATCTTATTTTATTCCAACATTCAACTTAAACTAACACGAGAGGGTAGAGTCAGTTTCCACAGTGAGTTATAGAAGGAGGGCAGACAATGGAAGGAAGGGGCCACATCAGTTCCCCCAAAACATTCTGTATAGTTAACACCTAACAATATAGGAACCCCAGGAAAATTAAAGATATTTTTTACTGATGAAGTAGAAGGTATTTAAATATACCAGTTCCATACCCAAAGGGTGCTAAAAGAGTCTGCCCTTTGATCCAGCCATAGCACTGCTGGGTTTGTACCCCAAAGAGATAATAAGGAAAAAGACTTGTACAAGAATATTCATAGCTGCACTCTTTATGGTGGCCAAAAAATTGGAAAATGAGGGGATGCCCTTCAATTGGGGAATGGCTGACCACATTGTGGTATATGCTGGTGATGGAATACTATTGTGCTCAAAGGAATAATAAAGTAGAAGAATTCCATGGAGACTGGAATGACCTCCAGGAAGTGATGCAGAGTGAGAGGAGCAGAACCAGGAGAACATTGTACACAGAGACTGAGACACTGTGGCACAATCGAATGTAATGGACTTCTTTACTAGCAGCAATGCAATGATCCAGGACAACTCAGAGCAATTTATGAGAAAGAACACCATCCACATTCAGAGGAAGAACTATGGGGATAGAAACATAGAAGAAAAACAACTGTTTGATCACATGGGTTGATGGGGATATGATTGGGGATGTAAACTCTAAACAATCACCCTAGTGCAAACATCTATAGGTCTTGATCAATGACACATATAAAACCCAGAGGAATTGCATGTTGGCTATGGGATGGGGGGTTGGAGAAGGGCAGGGAAAAAACATGAATCTCTTTGGAAACCATGGAAATATATTCTAAATTAATTAATTAAATAAAAATTCCCCCCCAAAAAGGATGATAAATAAATAAATATGCCAGTTCCCCTTAAAATAATCCTGGGTGGACTGGGAAAGTGCATGACACCTATGTGGTGAGGGGTTATCAACTTTACCAACACTTTCTCTGTTCCTAGTGCAGAAACTAGTCAACATTTCTCTAAAACCAATATAGTTGCATAAATAACAGGAAAGAGTTGCTTGCATTTGTAAAAAGCCAATAATGGGGCCAATAAATGACAATTAACAAAGTCATTCTGCAAACAAACAATTTTCAGATGACATCAAGGATTGAAGCCAGATTGCCCCTTTTTATCTTTAACTTGGACAGCCAGGTGGGGCAGTTTGGTTGGAAGTGGTGTCTAGAAACCTGAGTTCAATTCTAGCTGTGTGACTGAGACAGAAACTTCTCAACCTCAGTTTCCTCATCTGTAAAGTGGTGATAATAGTATCTACTTCTCAGGGCTGTTGTGTGAATGAATGAAATAATATTTGTAAACCACTTAGCACACAGTAGGCATTTAATAATGATTGCTTCCCTTTTCTACTCTCTCCTAGGTTTTTAATGATATTCCTCTTTCCTAGTTCACCTCCTACCTACCCCACTACTCCTCAAGGTTCTTTGCTTGGTTTTTAGTTAGGTCATGCCTGTGAAAGATGGGAATCCCATAGGGCTTTGTCCTAAGTCCCCTTCTTATCTCTCTATAATGTTTTACTTGGTGATCTCATCAGCTCCTCCTGGGATTCAATCAGTATCTTCATGCTGGTGATTCCTAAATCTCCTTACCTCGCCCTCATCTCTCTAACTTCACACTGGATGTCCTATAAACATCTTAAACTTAACTTGTCCACAAATGAACTCCTTCTCATTCCTCCCCAACTCTGCTTTTCCTTTCAGGGGCGCCAGCATTCTCGTCAGACCTAGCTGTCATTCTGGATTCCCCACTTTCTCTCACCCAGAACCAATCTGTTGCCAAGACCAGTCATATCCCCTTTGATAGGGCCACAAGTCTGGTTCAAACCCTTATCACCTATTACAAGAGCAGTGGTGGTGTCCATGTCACTTATCTCCCATTGTAGTGGAACCTCCCATTGGCTGATAAAGTGATTTCTCCCTCTCCACTAAATGGACTCCAGTGGCTGTAGTAAAGTGAATTAGATAACAACTAATATTATTAGAATCATTATTGGTATATAATACAAGCTGCCTTACACATATCCTGAGCCTACCAAGAATTTAAACAAGAAGTGAAACCACTATTTCCATAAAAATTTGCAGGAGATATATTTTCTGAGCTCACACAAGAGTTACAACAGTATTTTTTGAATTCCCATACAAATTCAAAGGAAAATTCTGCATTTAAAAATCCATGTAGGGGGCAGCTGGGTAGCTACGTGGATTGAGAGCCAGTCCCAGAGACGGGAGGTCCTAGGTTCAAATCTGGCCTCAGACACTTCCTAGCTGTGTGACCCTGGGCAAGTCACTTGACCCCCATTGCCTAGCCCTTACCACTCTTCTACCTTGGAGCCAATACACAGTATTGACTCCAAGATGGAAGGTAAGGGTTTAAAAAAAAAATCCATGTAGGGGGCAGCTGGGTAGCTCAGTGGATTGAGAACCAGGTCTAGAGACAGGAGGTCCTAGGTTCAAATCTGGCCTCAGACACTTCCCCGCTGGGTGACCCTGGGCAAGTCACTTGACCCCCATTGCTTAGCCCTTACCACTCTTCTGCCTTGGAATCAATACACAGTATTGACTCCAAGATGGAAGGTAAGGGTTTAAATTTTTTTTTAATCCATGTAGCTGTGAAACTGAGGGATTTCCACCTAACTTTCAATTGGATTTGATTAATCTGCAATGTTTTTGTTGTTGCTTTATAGTTATTTTTCACTCATGAACAAAATTTTTAATAATCCCATTTGGGGCTTTCTTGGCAAAGATATTCGAGCTATTTACCATTATTTCCTTCTCCAGCCCATTTTACAGGCAAGGAAACCGAGGCAAATTGGGATAAGTGAGTTGCTCAGGTAATGACAACCTAAAAAAAGGCAACTATCAGGAGAAGAATCTGAGGGAATTCTATAAATGCATTCCAAACAGTGAATATGCTCGATTAAAATCAAATACTTGTGGAGTAATACCAGTATTTGGCAGTACCAGTCTGTGTAAAAATATATTTTCAAAGATGAAATACATAAAATTTCATTATAGATTAACAGACGAATACTTGCAATCAAATTTGATGACGTAGATGCTTCTTTTGAACCCCAATTAAGGGAAATGTTATCTTGCCCAAAAGAATATCATTATTCATATTAGTAGACCAATATTTCCAAAAATTATGCCAAATGATATTTTATCAATGAATATTTTGGGGAAATTTGTTTTTTCATAGCACACAAATCCCGTATCTTTGATTTTGTCTTTTGGCCATAAGGCATAAAATATTTACCATCCAGCCTTTTACAGGAAAAGTTTGCCGACCTTCCATTGACTATTTCCAATTTGTCCTGCATGTAGCTTGTTTGGACATTTTTTTGGCATATTATCTCTCCAATTATATTATGACCTCCTTGAAAACAGAAACTATCTTTTACAGTCTGTGTATCCCCAGAATCTTACATACCTTTTTATTGAATGGCTGATAGCCAAATAGAATAGAAAATAGAACCACGTAAGCCATCATTCTTTCTATAAATACAAAAAGGGAAGAAAACAAAAGTACTTTGTCCAGTTGCTGTGCTAAATGCTTAACAAATCTTGTTGTATTTGATACAACAGTGTAAGGTAAGTGCTCTGATTACTCTCATTTTAAACTTGAGGAAAAGCGACTTGCCAGTGGTTATACAGCTAGTAATTGTCTAGGGCTGGATTTGAACTCAAGTTTTCTCAAATCCAGTAGGTATAATAGAGAGTGAAAGCTTGCAACCACTTTCCTTTTACTAACTTTACCTTTACTTATGCTAACTTGTTCTACTAAAAATATTCATTCGATTTCTACTCAATGCTAGTAGAGATAAAAATTTATTAATCAATATTCAAAACAAAATGAACACTTCTAGGAACAACTAGCAACCGAGAAGTCATGGCAATCAGCAATTATGACTTCTCTGTCTGGCTAAAAGGAGGGGCTCCCTTTGGGATGGCCATCTGGCAAGTCTGTCAGTCTATAATGCCTTCTGTCAAGTACTAGGACTCCTGGAGTCTCAAATGCCCGGAATCAATTTTGGTCAGGATCCAGAAGCAGACCAATGGCTGATTAAAAAAAAGGGGGGGGGCAGCTGGGTAGCTCAGTGGCTTGAGAGCCAAGCCTAGAGACAGGAGGTCCTAGGTTCAAATCAGGCCTCTGATAACTTCCTAGCTGTGTGATCCTGGGCAAGTCACTTGACCCCCATTGCCTAGCCTTTACCACTTTTCTGCCTTGGAGCCAATACAGAGTATTGACTCCAAGATGGAAGGTAAGGGTTAAAAAAAAAAAAGTTGTTCTAGCTATGAGCCACATTAGCTGAACTTGAATTCTTATTTTGTAGTTGATTACTTTTTTTTTTAAACCACATAGTTGGGTTGGTAGTTCCTTAGGAAAACTAGTGATGAGGTTGTTTATATTTTTTTCTGTTGGTCCTGTTGGGACTCACATATGTTTATCAGTTGTTTAGAAATATACCTACTATTTTCTAAATCAAAAACAACTTATTCATTCAGTTATAAAATTGAGTCTTCAAACAAAATGGAGTCAGTTATGCTAAGCTAAAAATATTAGCTAGATAGCTTGGTGGATTGAGAACCTGAGTTCAAATCTGACCTCAGATACTTCCTAGCTATGTTACCCTGGACAAGCTATTTAACCCTCATTGCCTAGCCCAGTGATGGCAAACCTTTGGCACTGGTGCCAAAAATGATACTCAGAGAACTCTTCATGGGCATGCGGCCACCCCCCCCCCCCAGTTGCTACCCCCCATGCCCTGCAGTTCTTTAAGAGAAAGACAGAGGGACTCCGGTGGAGCTGCTCCCCTCCCCCTGTCCACCATACATGATGACATTTTTTCACATCCCCCATCCCTCTGCCTAGCAGCCCAATGGGAGCGCATGGGGGTAAGATGGGTGACTCACAGGCAGAAGAGCTGGAGGGGAGCAGAGTGCTAAGGCCACTCCACATCCCCTCTCTATAGTCCCTGAGGACATTCCTCATTTCCCCTGCCCCTCATCCAGTGGCCCAATGTGAGTGATGGGACAGAGTGTACCCAGCACTTGTGAGGGAGGGGCATGGCACACAGTCTCTGGGAGTGGTTGGGCATGACACTTGGTCTGGGGGTGGGGTAGGGTAAGGGACCTGGTACTCTGACTCTAAAAGTTTGCCATCATTGGCCTAGCCCTTACCTTTTTCCTGCCTTGGAACAATACACAGTATGAATTCTAAGACTGAAAATAAGGAATTAAAAAAAAAAAGTTATTTCCATGACAGCAGGAAAATATAAAGAGAAAAATTCCATTCAAAATAATTATGAATATCTAAAAAAAGCTAATAATCTACTTAATATATATTTGGAAATTTTAATGCGGCCATAAAATATTCCCAAATAAATGGAAAGAAATGAATTGCTTATAATTGAATCAATTTAATAAAAATAATATTACTTATGTTAATTTACTTTTTTTCCAGGCCATACAACAAATTACTAAAGGGATACTTTATAAAGCTAAAAAAAAAAAACAACAAAACTTAAAAAACTGATCTGGAGGGGAAAAAAAGGTTAGGAATCTCAAGAGAAATAGTATAGAAATGCAAAATGAAGGAATTGTGACCAGAAAAGAATTTACTTACTATCTGAGTGACCCGGGGCAATGATGACTTGTCCTCTGAAACCCCCATATTGACCCTTGTCCCAGTTTGAACAATAATAAACTTTCAAGTTCCATTACCCTAGCCAGTGATGGCAAACCTTTTAGAGAGCTTAGAAACTGAGTGCCCAAACTGCAATCCTCATACCTCATATGAGCCTCCTGCCTTACTTCCATCGGGGAGGGAGGAAGAGCTCCAAATCGGCTGCTGGGCAGAGGGGCTGGTAATTGGAGAAATGTCCTCAGGCACATGGGGGAGAGCAACCCCCCTCTGGCATGCTCTGGGATGCGTGCCAAAAGTTTGCCAACACAACATCTAGACAGTATTGGTGGATACAATCTAAAGAACTACCATTTTTTTTCTTAGTTTCTCCTCTTGTATCTAAGGCTGCTCCCAGCTACACCCTCTGTTCCAAGTACTTTCTGTAAAGTTTATCCATTCTTTCCAATACTTCCTAAAGTATACACAGGAGTCCAAATTCTGCAATTCAGTGGAAATTCCCAATAATTATTATGTCTTTTCTGAGTCCCAGGTGGTCCCAGGGCAGTTGGCTCTGTGTGGTGTCTATGATTATTTGTCTTCGTTGTCTTGATTAAAAACTTGTTCTAATATAATTACTCTAGTAGTTATGAGGTATTTTACAGGTTGACATAGTTAACCTGTTTTCTTCAGTTTCATCTATAAAATAAGGATAATAATAGTACTGTTAACTAGAAAAAACACAGAACTATTAAATAGTCAAAAATCACTCTTTAATCAAGGGAAAAGGGGTCAGCACTACTAATAGGACAGCAGAGCTGCTTTCCAAGACTGCACAGAGTCAAGAGGCCCTGGCCACCAGCCCCTGGGAGTGCCACCTGAGGAACAAAAGAACTTGGGGAACCTATATACCACTCTAGGTGACCTGGGGGCTTGGAGTGAGAGGGACAGTTGATTGACTTTACAATGGTGAGAAAGGAAAATGAGTTCCACAAAGGACACAAAAGGGAAAGACTCAGCCCAGGGCTGGGCCACCTTGGTCATGGACCTTAGCCTAGGGGGAGAAACCATTGGGACAAAAGGGATGCTTAACATTGGATGGGATTAGCTGTTCCCACCCAAACTACCAGGAAGTTCACTGGCTGGTGAAGAGGGACCTTCCCTCAGGGGAAACCTCTCCTGTGACAAGGTCCAAACCTGGGCTTTCTACCTCCCAACTAAGTTAACTGGGGATCTCTAGATTTCCGTGTGGACAGTACCTCCTTCCCAGGGTTGTTGTGAGGATCAAATGTGATCATTGTAAAGGGCTTAGCTAATATCAGTGTTAACTGTTATTATTATTATTAATAATTAGGGGAAAATAGACTTAGACTGTGTAATTTCAGTGTGAACCAAAAGTATGTTGTGGCAACCAACCAAAGCTAATGTGATTTAGCAGAAGCTAATATATGGAGGAGCGCTGAGGTTTTAGAACTTCAAAACACTTATTCTTTGATTGCTGACATATTTGCATAATAAGACAGGAAATTGGACGGAGAGTCTCCTTAGAATACTTTTTATTCTGGCTTAAATTTATTTGCTAGTAATTTTTAGAAAATATAAGGGGGAAGCTAGGTGACTCCCTGAAAATTGAAAGCCAGGCCTAGAGTTGGGAGGTCCTGGGTTCAAATTTGACCTCAGATACTTCCTAGTTATGTGACCCTGGGCAAGTCACTTAATCCCTACTGCCCAGCTCTTACCACTCTTCTGCCTTGGAAGCAAAACACAGTCTTGATTCTTAGATGGAAGGAAAAGGTTTAAGGAAAAAAAGAAAAGAAAATATAAGATTATCATAGGGCCAAATGGCACAGTGTAGAGAATGCTGGGCCTGGAGTCAGGAAGACCAGAGTTCAAATGTTAACTCAGATGCTTACTAACTAGTGACCCTAGGCAAGTTACTTAACCCTGTTTGCTTCAGTTTTTTCATCTCTAAAATGGGCTGAAGAAGGAAATGGCAAACCACTTCAGCATTTTTTGCAATGTAGATCCCAAATGAAGTTATGAAGAGATGGTAGGGACTAAAATGACTGAAAAGCAAACAAAAAAAGAAAAGAAAAGAAAAAAGATTATCAAGCAAAGTTAGCTTGCTATCTGCAAGGGCAAAGTTTTGATCTTCAGATAAAGGTTTTAAAGTAAAAAGCCTCAGTCTTAAACTAGGGGTGCCCACAACTAACTCTTGCTAATTGGAAATGATGGACAAAAAGGTTCATCCTGAACCAGAACGATATTGTTGTTTATGGAAGCTGAACTGGCTTGTGATCCTGAAGAGCTGAGTTTACTAGACCACAGAGGGGAGCAAAGGCTAACAGTAAGGTAGCAGAGAGACTAGTGGTGAGAGCAATGGAACCCATCACCATCACGTGTAGACAAGAGGAAGCCCAGTAAATGTCAACCTAGTAATAAGAGAGTGCTGACACTATTAGAAAGCTCCTACACTACAGGTGAGGCAAGTTGCCCCTTCCTAGCTCTCTCATGGGTTCTTATGCGTACTCACTCTCTCTGCTGCTGCTGGATATATTCATGCGCTCCAGGTTCATAAGAGGAATGTTCTATTGAAAATCCTCCTGGTGGGCAATTTCGTGAAGTGTTTTTGCTTTGAGATAATTATGTTTTCTAGATGAAGAAGAAAAATTAAATATATACACGGGGGCTTCTGAGTTATTGTTTTGAATGGATATGGCATAGCTATTCTAGTGGACTGGCCCACCATGCTACAGTTACTAAATAGAAAATTCTATTCAAAACCAGGAAAATGACAGCCTGACTTCATTCTTCCCTGGTAAGACCACATGAGAGTATTATCTTTAGTTCTAGTTCTAGTCCAAGTTTCAAGGTAGACATTGGCAAGTAGAATGTCCAAACATAGGGCAACCCCGTCAAAAGAACTGGAAATTCTGCCTTGTAAAATAGACTGAAGAGACTAGGTACACTTAACCTGGATTAGAAAAGACCTGGGGATGCCATGAGAACCATCTTGAAATATTTTGAAGGGTTATTTTATGTGAAAAATACACTAGATCTGTTTTGCTTGATTCCAGAGGGCAGAACCAGGAATTTACAAAAGGCAGCTTTAATCTGGGTTGAAGAAATTTTATTCCCTAAAATAAAATGTACTCCAGTGTAGAATGGAGACTGTGTATATAAACACTTTGGGAAGAGATGATCAAGAAGAGCCTGGGGGGTCTACGCCTAAGATTCTCTGTGTCTGTAGAGGTTCCTGATTCCTGTTCTGCTCATTCTATTTTCCTCAATATTTAGCCTTCTGTGAGGTAGACAGAGAAACCAGACTGTCTCCGTTGCTATAGCAATAGCTGTATTCTCATCCCTGCCTCCTCCTCCCCTCCAGCCCATCCTGTCCTCCCCCTCTTTGGAATCTTTTGTTCTTTTCAAGCTCCTGGTTTTAACCACACCCTGGCTGGAAAAGGAAATCCTGAGGTTGGGTGTGTCTGTGTGTGTGTGTGACAGAAAACAGGTGGCCCTGCAGTGACTTAGCTGGCAGGAGACAATCCTGGTTGTGGTGATGGTGTTGATAGGTTGGATCTGGGCTCTGAGGAGTTGGAGGAGGAGGGCTAGAATTATCTTGAGAAGAGGATGAGAGAGAAGGAAGAGAGCTGAAAGGTCAGGAAGGAAGAAGGAGGAAGATGTTTGTGTCTGTTTGTGACTTTAGCTTTGGCTTTTTAACAGACTTAATAGCAGTTAATAGTTTTCTGTTCTGGTTTGCCTCCTTTTTGAAACTTCCTTTTCTTGTTTCTGCAACATCATCTATTGCCTGATGCCATGTGGGAGTGTCTGTGTGGAGTGAGAAATTAGTCTGTTATTCTCAAGTTATTAAAAGTCGTTAATATTTAGAGGTTGGTGTCTCCCCCTCCCCCCCATTCTTACCAAAGCTTTGCAGTTTTAGGGGAGCCTGCCTGGGAATTGCCCCAGGCAGGAGTCCCAGGCTGATGGTCTTAGATCCTGAAGTACCCTGGATCAAATCTTAGTACTAATCTTGAGTACCCTTTTGTCCTTGAAGACTCTCTCTTGGTAGCCCCTCCTAGATAATCCAGTGTTGAGCTATTCCCCCCTTTGTTTCTGTCTCCAATTTCTGGGTCATTTCTTTAAAGTATTGATTGGTTTGGATGTCTCCTTAGTGAAGCTGTTCTCCAATTTCTTGAAGATGTTAATTAGCTCGAATGTGTTCTTTGTGAAGTCAAACTATTCAACTTTCTGTCTCCAACTATGGTAAAATGTTAACCCCCCTTCTGGGAGACTTGATTGCCTCAGGATTCTCCTATAAGTAAGGGATTTTTCTGTGAATTTGGGGGCATTGGCCACAACTTGAGGCAGTGTCCCACATTTTCTCTGTAATCCCTTGGGGCACTATCTTGGGTCTGGGACTTGAGATAGTGCTCCTCACCCTATTCCTCTCTCAATAGAGCGTTCTATTTTAAATGATTGATTTCCATAGTCATATATTTTTTAGGAAGTGGTAAGAGAGTGAACTTTGAAGTTTCTGAGGCCCCCTCAATTTCCACTTCACACAACTCAAATGGGTTCAATTAATACTGTAATAATGTAGTACCATAAAAAGTGTGGTGAACTTTCCTCCTGAGCTTGGTGTCTCTGGGTTAAGAATCAGCCACTGGAGATGGTATCTTGGGCTAGTGATTTAATCTCTGGGCATCTCCTTAAGGGGGATGTTGTATTCTAGAAGATTCACCCTTTGGAAAACTAACCACTGGTTTCTTCACCTACAAAATACAATAATTGAACTGGATGGACTCCCCTTTGAGATGTAAATCTATGACCCAAGGCTAAATAGTCATAAATAAGGACAGAAACTGGACCCATAATTGCATTCTATGATGCAAGTGGATACTTCTCTGCAGCTTGTAGTTTTCACAGATTTGTGTGGAGCACCAAGTAGTCAAAGGCCAGCCAGAGTGGATCTAAAGAGTAATAGTTACTACAAATCACTGCCTCTTTTTGTTTGTTTCCCACCTTACCAACTGCCTGCTGGACAACTATCAACTAACCACCGCCTAGCATCTTACATTTCTCATGTTCCACCCCTTCTATACCTGTTTCCTTTTTATTCCTGTTAAAGACATCATCCAAGTGTCATCCTCTCTTCACTCCTTGTCAGTTCTGTATTTGATGATTTTCTAAATCTGGTAATTTTTATGCAATAATTCTCACATCTGTCTCTTTTGCATTGTAATATAGCAAATAACTCCTAATTGCTCGTATAGTCCGTCAACGTGGAATCTAGAAACCCCCAAGATTGCAGCCTAGTAAGATCTGATGAACCCCAAATTTTAGGACCAACTTGTAAGTTGGAGACCCCAAAGCTTGTCCTTGTTCTGGGTTCCAGTGTGAATTCACCCCAAGGGAATCTCAGGCTAGCAGTTTAAGACTGAATAATAGCCCTAACTAAGGTAAAGGACCATCCCATTTAAGTGGGGCTAAGCAAATGCTAAGTACTCTTTTTATTTTAGGGTGTCTTCCCCGTGGTATCAGAGGCCCTTTCCCAGGGAGACCCACACCTGGGCTGGGAGCATCCTTTAGTATCCATAGTAGGTAGTCCATTCCCTTAGACCCCAGCCTCTAGCTATGATCCCTTTCCCAAGCTTGATTGTATCCTGTCAGTAGAGTTGTGAACACTCCTATTTCCTTGTAGCTATGGTGATGTCAATCATCTTTCCCTGCCCCTGGGTCCCCCAAATGGCATAGAGGTTCCCCAAATTCTTTTGTTACTCAGAGTTGTCAATCTAGCATGGTTGGCTCTCCCAGTGACCAGAGCAACCAGTCTCAGCAACTCTGTGTGGGTGTGTAGCTCACAGTTCTGTGTGGAGGCCTTGAGGAGAACACTGTACCCTTTTCCTTGATTAAAGAGTGGCTCTTCTGATGAACAGTTTTGTGTTTTTTTTCCCAGTTAACAATTCTTTCTCTCTTTTCTTGTTGGTGAGTCATTTTTCAGTTGTGAATGACTCTCCAAAACCTCATTTGGGGTTTTCTTGATAAAGATGCTAGAATGATTTGGCATCTCTTTCTCTAGCTCATTTTACAGATGAGGAAACTGAGCCAAACAGAATTAAGTGACTTTGGCCAGGGTAACCCAGCTAGTTAGTGTCTGAGGCCAGATTGGAACTCGGAAAGATGTCTTCTAGGACTCTGGGACTTGTACCCTATCCACTGCCTCCCCTAGCTGCCTTCTCTTCTTTTAGCATTCTATTTAAAATCCAGTGGACATATGTTTCTTGCTCCTCGGACAAAAAACAAATCCCTCATCTTGACATGTAAAGCTACCCAAATGGAAAGTCTTTCCTTATTTTCCTAGTTACAGGTGCTCTTTCTGTCCCCATTTTATCTTGCATGAATACCTATGGTTCTTTATCTCTAAGGGAAAATGTGAGCTCCTTTAAGGGCCAGGAAGATTGCTATTTTTTTTAAGGCTTTGTATCCTAGTTCCTCATACATACAATGCTTTGATTAGTTGGCCCTTCATGGATGTTGACATTTTGCTTGTGATTTGCTTTTGATTATGTCTGTACTTTTGTCTCCTGTGGTCCTCTTGTGTATCCACCTCAAGTCTGGGGAAGGGGAAAGGAAGGGAAGATGACCAGAGGCTTGGACTGGAAAGTAGGAGAGACCCTAGGGTGGAGGGACCCAGAGGTGGAAGATCTTTTCTCAAGCCTGTGATATGCTAATATTTAATAAATATGACTAAAGAGCTAGTTGGAGGCCAAATCCACAGCAGTTGTACCCCATATACTGAGCCTGTGACTGGAGATGGGGAGATGTTTAAGATCCACCCTTTGGAGTTTTTTGGACTTCTCTAAAAGGGCAATGAGTACTCCTCTCTTCTTCCTCATCTTCCCCCAGCTGCCTTCCCACGTCTCTTCCCTTTTCCCCTTAAGAACAGCCCATTCTAGGCAAAACCTTAATTGTTCTTATCTGTTGCAGGGTTGCCGGATTTTGTTCCAGATACTGACCCTGCTACTCCATTCCTTTTACATTTTTATTTTCAGGCCTGAATTCTCTTCCTTGCCCAATGAGGAAGGCAAAGAATCCGATTCCAGAAAACATCATCAAAAACTCACTCACGGGGGCCTCAGTGCTTCGTTACCCAAAAAGCCCGTTTCGCAACCATATGTTTCCAGTAACATTTTCCTCTTTCTTCTTTGCCTTAAAGTTTTGAGTGTTCCTATTACTGTTGATAGTGAAAAGGTTAGTGACTTGCCTTATCTGACCCAGTGCTTGCTTAGGGCAATGCAGCTGTCGGGAGAATTATAGCTATTTAATAAATGCTTATTGACTTGAATTTGCAGAAGGAAATGTCAACAGGGAATCTAGGAACCCCAACTGGTGGCCTTGTGGGATCTGATGAGTCCCAAGTTTCAGGATTAGCTAATAGGTTGGAGACCCCAAAGTTTGTCCTTGTTCCTTGTTCCCATTGAATCTGCCCTGAAGGGCAGGGAATCCCAGGCTGGCAGTTTCAGACCGAGTGGGGGATCCTCAGGGGAATGACAGTCCTAGTTGAGTGGGACTAAGCCTATGCTAAGGACCCTCTTTGTCTTAGGGGTCTCCCCTATTGTATCAGACCCTTTCCCAAGAAGATCCACACCAGAGCTGGGACCATCCTTTAGTATCCCTTGTAAGCAGCCCCTTCCCTGACAGCCAGCCTCTAGCTAGGATTCCTTTCCCAAGCCTGATTGTGTTCTGTCAGTGTAGTTTGGACACTCCTATTTTCTTTGTAGCTAGAGTGATGTTGTCAAATAGAAAAAACGCAGCAGAACTATTAAATAGTCAAAATCACTCTTTAATCAAGGGAAAAAGGGGTTCAGCGCTACTAGGTTGTGACACAACAGAGCTGCTCCCCAAGACTACACAGAATGACACCCTGGTCACTGACCCCTGGGAGTGCCAGGGACTCAGGATGAACTTCAAGGAACAAAAGAATTTGGGGAACTTATATACCATTCTAGATCACCCGGGGGCTTAGGGTGAGAGGGGGCAGTTGATTGACTTTACAATGGTAAGAAAGGAAAATGAGGAGTTCCAGATAGGAATAACAGCAAAGGGGCTGATGCCCTACAATGGACACAAAAGGGAAAGACTCAGCCCAGGGCTTGGTAATGGACCTTAGTCTAGTGGGAGAAACCAATGGGACAAAAGAGATACTTAATATTGGATGGGATTAGCTGTTCCCACCCAAACTACCAGGAAGTTCACTGGCTGGTGAAGAGGGACCTTCCCTCAGGGGAAACCTCTCCTGTGACAAGGTCAAAACCTGGGGTTCTATACTCAAACTAAATAAACTGGGGATCTCTAGATTTCCATGTTGACAATGTCAATCATCTTTCCCTGCCCCTGGATTCTCCAAATGGCATAGAGGTTCCCCAAATTCTTTTGTTCCCTGCAGTTGTCATCTAGCGAGGTGGCCCTCCCAGTGGTCAGTGACCAGAGCAGCCAGAGTTCAATCCTCAGACTCTGTGCAGTCGTGTGTGGCACGCAGCTCTGTTGTTGAGGCCTCCTAGCACTGAACCCCTTTTTGCCCTTGATTAAAGA
The DNA here is from genome assembly GCF_027887165.1 of Monodelphis domestica. NCBI lineage: Eukaryota > Metazoa > Chordata > Mammalia > Didelphimorphia > Didelphidae > Monodelphis > Monodelphis domestica. The sequence continues at coordinate 9,052,835 of NC_077230.1, read as the reverse complement.
GTGATTTTGACTATTTAATAGTTCTATGTTTTTTCCTAGTCAACAGTAAGAAATGTCTGAATGGGTATTTACACAGTTATTTCCTGAATCCAGATTTGGAACTACGTGCTCCAAAATATGCCAGGTCACTGATATGCTTGAACAAACTGGTTTACTCTGCAACAGGAACACAAAACTCTTAAGATCCTTTGCCACTACCTCTCTGCCTTTGTTCCTAATATTCTCTGGGTTTAATATGTTCTGAACACACCAACAATCTGAGTTTATTCTCTATTCTCTTCCTTCATGGAGCCTTTCTTGCATCTTTCTTTGTCAGAATACATCTCTCACTTGTCAGAATTCTCACTAAACTTGGTCTACTCCTTCCTTATTTTAACAATAAGTCATGTTTTTAAGGCTACGTAATGTTTAAAAAGTGCTTTCCTAATGACAATCCTGATATGATCTAAGCAGTACTAAAAAGTTGAAAGTTGCTGGGCAGGGCCATGGAAGAGAAGTTTAGTCCCAGACTGCTTTTTCTCATTTATAAAATGAGTATGGCTCTTTTCCTACTAACCTAAACAATTAAGGCACAATATTCATGTGAACTATTATTTTGTATTCGAATTATTTGTGCATGTTATACCTCCTTTACTCTTATGCAGAAACCACACAGAAGGGCCTGACATGGCCAATTGATAAGCATTTTTTCATTAGAAAGTATTGAATTTAATAGAAACTATTGTAAACAAGTCCATTTATCCATCAGCTTAAAACAGACTTTTACTAGCCAAATAAAAGCTAAAATCTAGAGATACAAATATCATTGAGGTTGAGGGGTACTGGGAACACAATTCAGATTTAATATTAGACTGGTCGTTTTTCAGGGTTTACTAGGGAGTTTCTGAGTTACTGATTTGTGAAACTGAGTCACTGAGGCGTATTGAAGCTTAGTGTACCTGTATGTATTGTGTGGGCCTTTATGATTATAATCTTGTCAATTCCATAGGTAAGGGACATTGATGAGAGATAGCATGCAAGGGGGACTGAATGGGCAATCTTCTCTTGCCAAGGGCCACTCTGTGGCCTCCTTAGCTACCACGGGTGACTCTGTCAAGGCGTTGGGGTGAGATGATGGCTCCCAGCAGTGGATAGCGTAACACTGACAAATCTCACGAGTGAAACATTATTCATGCCCCACTACTAAACCTAATCCTGAGAAGTAAGGGACCTTCTGTGAAAGAAGCAGAAGCAAGACAAGATAAAAAAGAAAAGCAGATATTCCTCCCTTACTGTACCTGTACGTGGCACTATTTTTGTTCAGGTTCGAAGTGCCCACTTTCCCCAGCTCTATATGTCCATATGCTACTGCATTAATCTCTTCTAAAGACCTCTTCTGGAGTGGTGAAACAGTTGTCAGCATGGAATCTAGGAACCCCAGACTTGTGGCTTAGTGGGATCTGGTGAACCCCAAGTTTCAGAATTAGCTTATAGGTTGGATACCCCAAAGTTTGTACTTGCTCCCTTTTCCCATGGGAATCTACCCTGAAGGAAACCCAGGCTAGCAATTTCAGACTGAGTGGGGGACTCTCAGGGGAATGACAATCCTGGTTGGGTGAGACTAAGCCTATGCCAAGGACCCTCTTTGTCTTAGGTGTCTCCCCTATTGTATCAGACCCTTTCCCAAGAATCACACCTGGGCAGGAACCATCCTTTAGTATCCATTGTATGTAGCCCCTTCTCTTACACCCGGCCTCTAGCTTTGATTCCTTTCCCAGGCTGGATTGTCTCCTGTCTCTATAGTTTGGACACTCCCATTTCCTTTGTAGCTATAGTGATGTCCAGCATCTTTCCCTGCCCCTGGATTCCCCAAATGGTATAGAGGTTCCTCAAATTCTTTTGTTCCCTGGAGTCCATCTAGCATGGTGGCACTCCCAGGCGTCAGTGACCAGAGCAGCCAGAGTTCAATCCTCGGACTTTGTGCAGGTGTGTGTGGCTCGCAGCTCTGTGTCGAGGTCTCCTAGCACTGAACCCCTTTTTGCCCTTGATTAAAGAGTGATTTTGACTATGTAATAGTTCGGTGTTTTTTCCCAGTCAACACAGTATATGTGCACATTCTCTCCCTGTGCCTTGGGGTACTATTTTAATTTAGGCATTTCAATGTCCACTTTCCCTTATTTAGCAATAGGACATGGCATTAGAAAGTAGGAAATAACATACTTCAGAGAAAATAAAGTTACCGAACAAAACACCTCTTACCCTTCCAGCTGAGTATAATAAACTCCCCTACACCATTTTCACGAAAGATAGATAAAGCCCTGCTTGGAGAGGCAGATATCTGATTGGCGAAATATTTTCCCACAAAAAACGGATCCCTTGAAGTCTGTATATCTTTGTGGCTCTGATAGCAGGCTTTAAGGGCAAATTAGGCAATATGTGGTTTCTTGTGAAAGGAAAATTGTTTTTTATTGCTTTTATATTATTATTGATCATAAACCAAGTGATCGCATATTATCCTTTAGGTAGATAACTACAACTATGTTTTTCAGAATGCTAGACCTAGTTAGTAAACTATGTATAAGATGTCAATTATAATAATATTTATATTATAATTTATATTTTATAATTTATATTATAATATAATATTATATTATATATTATATTATATATATATTATATATGTTATATATATATAATATTATATTATATAATAATAATCCTATTAACCATAGGATTAGAAAGGATATAGTTTGGTATATTAGAATGGCATCTAACTAGATTAAGAATCTCTGTTGGAAGAATAAAAGTTTCAGGTCAGTGTAGTTATCTTGGGAAACTGAAACCCATGCAGAAGGAGCTGTGCTCATCTGGGATGGCGAGTGCTCAGCTGACCTGAGGAAATCAAAGGAAAACAACCTTGGCATGCCCAGGTGTTGTTTTATCCTGTGAAGATTTATGCCACCTAAAGAGTCCCCAGGGAATTATGGCCAAGAAGTAATATGATCATTCTAGAGTTTTAATTCAATTTTCTCATCTTAATCTTGCAGTGGAACTTACCACCATATCAAATGTTCCAAACCCTTGCTACCAAATGCTATACAGCAGTGATAGCAAACCTATGGCATCGGTGCCAAAGATGGCACTCAAAGAGCTCTCTATGAGCATGTGGCCACTCCCCCCCACATACACAGTTTGTCACTAGAAAGTCAGAGGGACTTGGGTGGAGCTGTTCCCCTCCCCTTCTCCACAAGGCTTGATAACATTTTTCACATCCCCGCCCCTCTGCACAGCAGCTGGCACAGGGGGTAAGGGGAATAGCTCACAGGCTGCAGAGCTGGAGGGGAGGGGATCACTCTGGTCACTTCCCTCCCCCTCTTCACCTTCACTGAGGACATTTTTCACATGACACACCCCTCTGTCTAGCAGTCCAATGGGAGAGCCTCCCTCCCCTTTGTGGGGTTAAGGGTGGTGGGCACAGCACATGGTAGGGGCACGGCAAGTCACTGGGTCTGGGAGGTGGGGTGGGACCCTCCATTCCATCTCTAAAAGGTTTGCCATCACTACTATATAACATGTTTCTTAACATATGTGTCTTCTGCCTTGTTCATAACTTATGCTAATCAACTTTCAAAAACGTATGTAAAATATGCTGTTTAACATCTAGAGGGCGTCTTTGCCACAGGCTGGGCATGGGGAGACCTCCAGTTTTAATTTCCACAATTAAAGTTTGGATCTTCAGCTCAGAATGATGGTCCAGAGATTTCTTTATGTCTTACACTTGGAAGATTGTTTTTTTTTCTTTTTCTTTTATACTGTAGAGTGATCCCACTAGATTGCTATGAACCAGTATCAACCCTTTAAAATACTTGACTGTTTTCACTTTTGAGTTCCAATTGGCATCTTCATCACATACAAATATGGTTTGGGAGGTGCTGCTGGAAGGCATGTGTGACTTACTTCCTCCTCAATGGCCTTGTGTAGTACAAATGCCTTGTGTGCCCCCATAATGAAGATCATGGCTTCTCTGGGATCCATGACTGTGTCCACACTCACCAGAGTCATCGTGGGGATTTTGGAGAGTTCTCCACTGAAGAACTGAGCACTGGCTAGGGTGGTATCCATGGCTAGAGTTTTCCCTGGGGTCTTTGATACCAGACTTGAGCCAGACTTATTGAAGATGATGTTATCCCTCAGGACCAATACTGCCTACAAAACAGCGCCATCTCACCAGCTTCCTTGATCTTCTCTTCAAAAACATTACATTCTGTCTGCAGAACACAGCATTCCCATCCAGGATGTGGGTGTTCTGAAGACAAATGTCAATGTGTTCAAAGAAGCTGTTCCAGGGGTAGCTGGGTGGCTCAGTAGATGGAGATCCAGTCCTGGATGGGAGGTTCAAATTTGACCTCAGATACTTCCTCACTGCGTGATCCTGGGAAAGTCACTTAACCCCAGTTGCCTAGTCTTTACTATTCTGCCTTGGATCCAATACTTTAGTATTGATTCTAATTCAGAAGGTAAGGGTGAAAAAGAAAAGTTCCACATGAAGGAGTGATCACGTGAGAGGCTCATATATTTCTCCATGTTAAATGTCTTCATTTAGGTCCCTATTCTTAAAGCACTCAACCAGCTTCTTGTAGCACTGAAGAGGGATACACCTAGTAGGAAACCCAGGGTGAAATATGCATCTGGCTCTGGTCAAAACTGGATAATTTGATTTCTGATGTCCTTGGCATCCCATTTTGATGTTCCAGAATGATGAGTTTCATTGTTCCTCTCCCATCCATAATCCTGGGTTCCTGGAACACTGAAACTCCTTCTCTGGGTCTAAAGTCATTAAGAAGCCTTTATCAAATGGGCCATTCTGTGCCAGTCCCTGTGTTAAACCTTGGGGGGGGGGGTTAAAAAGAAAGGCAAGAAAAGGTCCTTCTTGGTCAGGAACTCATAGTTCTAATGGAGAAAACAACATACAAATAAATAACTGAACAAGCAAGATATGTTCAGGATAAATTGGGAAGGATCCAGAAGCATTAGCATTAAAAGCTTCTTGTCTGAGATCTTTAGCAGAAACTAAATAAATCCCTCCCAGGCCTTCTTTTCTGCTTAGATGAACTCTATGACTCCTAATGATGATAAGATTTGGAGAGGACACATGTATTATCTCCCCTCATTAGAATGTAAGCAAACTGTTTTTGTTCAGTCCTTCATCATGGCTCATTCCTGTTGACTGTTTTATTTTTCTTTACCTACTAGAATAGATTTCAAGCTCCCCGGTCTACAGCAATAGCTGCTAATTCATGTGTAATTCTGATTGTAGCTCTGGTTCTTTCTCTCTATTTGTGTTTTTTCTTCATTTGACCTGGAAGCTCTATCTTTTGGTTATAACGTTCTTTGGGATTTCTTTTTTAGAGTATCTTTCAGGAGGTAACGGGTGCATTTTATCCACTTTGCCCTTGTGATCTAAGAGATCTAGTAAGTTATTTTTTTTTAACTCAACTTCTGTCTTAGAGTCAATACAGGATACATGAATTAATAGCTTCTGCTGTGGAGGAGTGTGGAGCTTATTCCAGGATCCTGGGCTAGCTCAGGCTGCTGACCTGAAAGCTTTCAGTGCTTCTGAAATAATGTCATCCAAGGTAAAGTCTGATTACTCGCCCCCTGGTCTGAATGCTACAAGTTCCTGGCATGGGGTTGGCTTTGAGCTCTGGTAGATACTGTTGGACTCAACCACTATCAGACAGATGATTTAGAGTGAAAGAATTTTTGGTTTGGGATCTTTCCCTGACTATCCCTTGTAACGTCACACTCCACATCTGCCATGTCTGTCCTTATGTCCACTTCCCTGAATTATTATAATTGGTCCTTCTTCAAATCTTCTTCCTTTCCAGTCCTTCTTTCTCCCTGTCAGCTCTCCAAGTTCCATTTTGGGCATGTTCAGTTTGAGAAAGATATTCATCAGGTAGAATCTGGTAGAACTGGAGTTGGAGCGAGGTTAGAGCTGGCTAGATAGATGTGGGACTTGGCTATAAAGAAATAATAATTGAACTAGTGGCAACTGATTTTTCAGTCATATTTCAGTTGTGCTGATGTCATGACCTTATTTGGGGTTTTCTTTGGCAAAGATACCAGAGTCTTTCTCCAGCTCATTTTACAAATGCAGAAACTGAGGCAAAGAGGATTCCGTGACTTGTCTGAGATCACACAGACAGTGTTTGAGACTAGATTTTGAACTAGGAAGATGAGTTTTCCTGACTCCAGGCCCTGCACTCTATCCGCTGTGCCACGTAGATACCCCAGAGATCAACTAGAGTATATAGAGAAGAATGCCCAGGACAGGACACTGAGGGGACCCCTACTACTATTTTAAAGTATTAGGTAATTTAAAAATCATTTACATTTATTTCTCAAAGGTATTTATAATACTTAATGTGTTAAAATGCTTTTTCTAGGCTAACATTAAAGCACACAATAATTTATAGTGGAGGAAGAGAGAATCTAAAAGTGTGCAGAGTAGTCATTGGAAGCCACCCTGTAATTCAATATCTGCCCACATAATTAGATGAGTGATTGAGTCTTTCCTTATAGATTAGCATGCTAAGCAGCCATAAAATATTGGTCACTCAGGAATGTGACACACTCCTCCCCAAAGTAGCTAGCATCTCTACATTTCTGACAGGTCAAAAGATTATTAGAGACTAGACGAGCCTTAGAAGGCCAACATCTTCAAAACAAAAGTGTAGAGAAGGGAAGTGAAAAGAGCAAAACTAGCATTCGATTCCAGATCCGTTCAGCTCCAAATCCCTTGTTACTGTGCCTCAAAGAAACTCACTTTTTAAAAAACTTCCGTTGCTTTAAAAAGATTTTTGTCCTTAAGTTTTATTGGTGAATTTTGTTTTTTCCATGATAAACATTTCCAGATTGTTCCACTGTAAAACAATGAAGTAAAACTAAGACTGCCCAGCAACCTCATCTAAAGTTTATGTACTTCTCCATCTAGAGCATCCCTCCATTATTTTTTAAAATTAAAGACATCTTTACTCTCCCTCCCACCCTCACTCCACTGGAAGAAAAAGAGTAGAGAAAGAAAGAACAATTAAAAAATGAATATGCATAGCCAAGAAAAACATATTCCCTCAATGACTGTCTATGAAAATATGTGACTCACTTTGCACCCCAAATCCATCACCTCTTTGTCACTCACACATAATACATTTCATCATCATCCTTTGGAATCACGATTGGTCACTGTATTACTTGTCATTCTTTCACCTTGAAAAAAGTGTTTGTTTTTAGTGTTGTTGTTATTGTATAAAATGTTCTTCTGGCTCTGCTTACTCCCTGCACCAGTTCATATAAGTCTTTCCATGGCTTTCGAAATAATTTATTTCCTCATTTCTTACAGCACAATAACATTCCATTCATTATATTTATATGCCACAACTTATTTAGTCATTCTTCAATTAGTGAACATCCTCATCCCTCTTTGCCACTAAAGAAAGACTGATAGAAATACTTTTTAATGTACAGAACCCTTCTTCTTGCTTTGATCTCTTTGAGTTATATACAGTAGCAGTGGTTTAGCTGGGTCAAAGGGTATAGGCACTGTTTGCTGATCTTTTGTGTATACATGCAGAATGCTTTCCAGAAAGGAAAGTACATCAAAGGACCTCTTTTCCTACAGTTCTATCAGTTTTGCTTTTTATGTCATCTTTGCCACTCTGATGGGTGTGAAGTAGAATCTCAGAATCGCTTTAGATGATGATTATCTAATTAGTAGTGATTTAAGCATTTTCACAATTGGGTTGTTCTTGTCCTTAGACCATTTTTTAATTGGAGACTGGCTCGCCTTTTTATAAATTAGAATCATTTCCTCACATATCTTGGAAAGAAGATCTTTCCAGAGAAATTTGTTGTAAAGAGTTTCTCCTAATTAGTTTTTCCTGTTAATATTGGCTTTGTTATACTTTTTGTGGAAAAACATTTTAACTTTATACAATTAAGGTTATCTATTTTGTCTTCTGTGATCCTTTCTATCCCTCCTTTGGTCACAAACTTTTCTCCTATCTACAAAGAGGAGATATTTTCCATATCTTAAACTCCTGTATTTATGATGTGACTGTTCATATCTGGGTCAAATACACATCTGGAACTTATCTTTGCATAAGGTGTGAGCAGTTACCTAAATCCCCAAACTTGGGGATGTTTTTTATTTAATGAAATTTGTCTTATTCGTTGTTCCTTCACCTGTCAATTCTCTAGAATGAAGTTATTTTGCCTCTTTCTAAATACTTTCATTTAAAATAACTGCTATTGCACTTTAACAGTGAAGACTATGGATATTCTGTCTGCTTTTCTGAATATGTTCATGAGGCAAGAATAAAGAGAGCAGAAGATGCCTGCATGTGGGGCTACATCTCTGAGACAGAAAACGAGCCAGTTTCAGGAAGTGAAATTGAAGGAGTATTAAAAGAACTCCCAAAGGAGAGTGGGTGGGAAATGGTTCAGGTGGATCTGGCATGGGACAGTCATGGTGCCCTCAAATTCTAGAAGCATTTCAGGCTAACCTGTGGGCAGGAACATTCCTTTGCTCCCTTACATCCTTGTGACTCCTGATGAAACCCTGCGAGCAACATTCTCCTTGGCTTGTCCCTTAGATCTGAGATGGACAGAGAAGTACACTTGCAGGCGACGCCTTGATACCATCGGGGTGTCCTGAAGACGTCCATCTGTCCCCTACACTATGAGGTTTATGTCCTATTCCCCCCCCCCCCAGTGCACACCCCCAAAGCCACAGATTAACTGTTGTATAAAGACCCAAGACTTGAAGTCCTGTGGAGGCAGCTTTCCATCCTGCCTGGGTTAAACATTACCTCCTAAATGAACACATTTCTCTTTATTTTTAAGCTAAGTTTTGGAGTCTTGCATTCTTGCAAAGGGCATCCTTCCTGAACCCCAGGGGTTCATCTCAAGCCCCCCACAACAGATTGATGAGTGAGTATCTATCTACGTATTGAAAAAGGAATGAATAGGGGCAGCTAGATAGTGCAGTAGATAGAATACCAGGACTGGAGTTGGGAGGACCTGGGTTCAAATTTGACCTCAGACACTCCCTAGTCATGTGACTCCGGGCAAGTCATTTAACTCCACTGACCTAGTCTCTCCTTCTGTTCTGTCTTAGAATTGATAAAGGTTTTTAAAAAGGCAATTGATATCTTTGCTACACAAATTTTCTTAAAAATTTTGTCAAACACTACAGAACTCCTGAAAATGATACAAATTTTGTTTTACACCTAGGCCAGGAAAGAATGAAGTAATGAAAGAGGATTATAGATAATTTGATTTAAAATTTTAGAATAGAATTCTGGCAAAGAGAAGATAGCAATATATATATATATATATATATATATATACCAAAAAAAGAGAGAGAGAAATCATTAGGTTTAAGAATGTTTTTTGAGGGGGCAGCTGGGTAGCTCAGTGGATTGAGAGCCAAGCCTAGAGATGGGAGGTCCTAGGTTCAAATCTGACCTCAGATACTTCCCAGCTGTGTGATCCTGGGTAAGTCACTTGACCCCCATTGCCTAGTCCTTACCACTCTTCTGCCTTGGAGCCAATACACAAGACAAAAGGTAAGGGTTTTAATTTAAAAAAAAAGAATGATTTTTGAACAATATAATAAATGCAAAAACATTCCAAATAACCAAATTATATCACTATATGCCTTTAAGAAGCCTTGGAGAAAATGTAATATTTATTTGTGTTAGGAAATAAAACAACATCAACAAAAAAGGAACAAATAAAATCAACAACACTACCAAACAATCTGAGGACCTTTTATAATACGATCAAAAGTTTATATAAGTATATTTTAAAGATACAAAGATATTAGGAGAGAAGCGATTTTGTGACTGAATGATGTAAATATAATACTGACTACTCTATCCAGCATGTGTGAGAGTCTAATCACATTACTTTTAGTTTTTAGCCCTACCCAGAGGGTTTTCTGGTATCTCAGGTAGGGTTTGGGTTGGGGTGTTTAGACTCTGTGCCAATTGTTTCCGCCTCTACTTTTGTTCCTGTGATTTTCAGGAGTAGGTTTCCCCTTGGGCAATTAGGGGGCACAGTGGATAAAGTCCTGGGCTGAAAGTTTGGAAAACTTGAATTGAAACTCAACCTCAGACACTTTCTAGCTAGGTGGCCCTGGGAAAGCCATTTCACCCTGTTTACCTCAGTTTCCTCATTTGTAACATGAGCTAGAGAAGGAAATGGCAAACTACTCCAGGATCTTTGCCAAGAAAACTTCAAATGGGGTTGTGAAGTTGGACACAACTAAAACGACTGAACAACAAGAATAACAGGTCCACCCTCCCCAGTTCCATTCAGCTATCAGCAGTCAGATTAGCTTTTACTAAAGTATATTGACTTCAGAAGTATAATAAAAAAGTCTCTAGACATAGTTCCTAGCACGTGGAATACAGCTTCCTTCTACCACCTCGGTTTGGGGAAGGGAAGGGGGATTAGGTTCAGTATGTAGCTCAGCCCCTCTGCAGCACAGTCCCAGTTTCAAGTCCCAAACCTACCTTGAATCTGAGTTTCAGGCACTCTGGCTCCTCAGCCTGAATGTCTGTAACATTTTTCCTGGAATCCTGGCTCCAGGGCTGCCAAGCTTGAACTCAGTCCCACAGAGATTTACCACCTACACCTGAGCCTGAGGAGAGCTAATAAAAGAACAGAAAGAAGCGCTCTGTGCCCTGTGGCTTTAAAGGAGAAAAGATGGGGAGGCAGATATGCCAATTACTCAGTTCAGAGGTCAGGGGGGAACTGGATGTGCACTTAACCCTCTGGACACAGCAAAAAGGAGCATGAAGGAAAGAGCCTGAAAGTGTCCTACTCTGACATGCAGCCTATTCCAGCTATGCACTTAATTAAAGGAAAGCACTCCCACCCACATGGCAGGAGAATGCACGATATCCCCTCCAAGAAGTAGGGTGCCTCCATGTTGGGAGATCTGAGCATGCTTGAAGCTTCCTTTACATAAAGATGATGTGCTAATGTATTAGCAATCTGTTTACATCCTGTTATCCTTTAACAACTTTTTATTATTATTTCTTTACCAATCATATGTAATAACAAATTTCCACACAAGTTTTCCTAAGTTATATGATCAAACGTATCTCCCTCCCCCCCAGTGCTGGCAGGGGATTAAATTTGGGTTATCCATGTATTATTATGCAAAACATAATTCCATATTATTAATTTTTGTGAGTAATTTTATAAAACTAAAAACCCCAAACATAAACCCAAATAAACACGTGAAAAATTGTATGGTTTCATCTGCATTTTGACTCCAAAAGTTCTTTTACTGGGCGTAGATAGCATGATCTGTCATAAGTTCCCCAGAATTGTTCTGGATCATTGTGTTGTAGGGTTGAAGAGGTGGGGTTGAAGGCTACCTTTTGCAAGAACGCAAGGTTCCAAAACTTAGCTTAAAAATAAAAAGAGAAATGTATTAATTTAGAGAGTAATGTTGAGAATGGCCAGGAGGATAGTACAGGTGGAACATCAGCAAGATGGAAGGCTGCTCCTTGGGAGGACAGCATGGATGGAAAAGCTGTCTCCCAGACGACATCAGTTCAGGCATTTAGTTAGGGGTTTGGTGACTGGGGTCTGTCTGGAGACACAGGGAATGATCCTCATAAAAGATTCTCTGGTTTTAGGGAACAGACAGATGTCTGAGATACAGCCTGATAGAATCGAGGTGTAGCCAGGAGGTGCATCTCTGTCCATCTTAAATCTAAAGGAGGATCAAAGAAGGGCAATCATCTCCTATAGGGGTCCTATAGGGGTCATTAGATGTTTTAGGATAGGAGTCAGGAGGATGTGAGGGAGCAAAGGAATTTCACTGATAATAGTTTGCCTGAGTTTCTGGGGGTACAATGCCCATGTCAATTGTATTGCTAATAATAGCCAAATGTATTACAATTCATCATTCCACAATATTGCCGTTACTGTGTACAATGTTTTCCCGGTTCTGCTTATTTCCCTTTGCATCAGTCCATGAAGGTCTTTTCAGCACTTTCTGAAATCATCATTCCTTAGAGCACGTTAGTATTCCGCCACCATCATGGACCATACTTTGTTCAGTCATTTCCCAATTGATGGACATCCCTTTCATTTCCAATTCTTTGTTACCACAAAAAGAGCAGCTATAAATATTTTTGAACAACTAGATCCTTTCCCCCTTTTTTGGATCTCTTTGGGATACCGATCTAGTAGTGGTATTCTGTTATCCATTGCCTAGCCTTTACTGCTCTTCTGCCTGGGAACCAATATACAGTATTAATTCTAAAACAGAGAAGGTAAGGGTTTTTTTTTTTCAAGTGACTTGCCTAGGGTCCCACAGCTAGGAAGTGCCGGAGCTGGATTTGAACCCAGGCTCTCCTGTTTCTAGGCTTGGCTCTCAATCTACTGAGGCACCTAGCAGCCTTTTTTGAGCTGCTCATTAAAGGAAAAGGACCCTGTGAGATACCTGGCACTATCATATTAAGAATCTAATATGTTAAAAGTCCTCTTTCCATGTTTGTGGGGAGGAATGTACGTGTTGCCAAATACTTTGGATTCTAGACATTGCTCCATGTCTAGAATATATATTCTAGATGAGATTGAAATGACCGTAAAGAGAACGTCTACTAGACCAAGTACACAAAAGGGAGATCTATGCAGACATCTAATGAAATAGAGTAGAACAAAGTCCCTGATCCATTGGTAAAGGTAGTGATCAATAAAGTCTATTTGCTCTTATAAAAAACAGGCTTAAGGAATGTACTTTCCCAGGCTGTAACAACAGATGTTCAGGGGAACTAGGGGATGCCCCCTCAAGGACAGGATAAGCCAGGTACAGGATAAGATAGACAAAGGAAGGTCCATCCTCCCACTCTGTGGCACATCTGGCCTGTGTGATAAGACTTGATTGCCCTGGTCAGTTTGCCCCAGACATTAAGGCCAAATTTCACTTATTTTAAACTTCAAGCCACGTCCTTCATTAGCTTTGTGTGAGCTCATTTTACCTTTTCAGTTCTCTCACACATATCAACCCATAAAAACTGTCTGTAACTTTGCCTCAGGGCGGCTTTCACTAGGAAGGCTGCCCTGGCCAGTTAGGAACTGATTATTAATCAATAGATTAATAAGCAAATATTGGTTCATTCATTGAACTTCTGGGTGTCCCGACTCGCTTTCTGACGTGCACTGCTTCAGTAAAGGCAGAGATAGAAGGCGGAGTAGCATGTGAAGAACTGAGATGTCCACCACCCAAGTTGTCTGGAGCAGAGAGTCCAAGGATGGAGTAATGCTCAATGAGGCCGAGGCTAAGTTGTCTATGGCTTTAAAAGCTTGGCAGAGGCATTGATTTTTGATTCTAGAGGAAATAGGAAACAACTAGAGTTGATTAAAATGAGGAAGTCATCAGGTCAGATTTGCAGCTACAGAAAATGACTTTCTAAATAGTCTGTAGGGCTGGAGTGGTGGCATATTTGAGATAGACCCATTTAGGAGACTGTTGCAATAATTTAGGTGAGCCATGATGAGGACCTGAGCTAAGGGGTCAGTTCTGGAGGGGAGAGAAGGAACTTGGTCAAGGTTGAAATGGTTGAAATAGCAACTCATTAGATGGATGGGAAGAAAGAGACTGAGGATTCCGGGATAATTATCGCTGAGGTTATGGACCCACAAGACTGAATAATTGTGATATTCTTTTTTTTTTTTTAACCCTTACCTTCCGTCTTGGAGTCAATACTGTGTATTGGCTCCAAGGCAGAAGAGTGGTAAGGGCTAGGCCATGGCGATCAAGTGACTTGCTCAGGGTCACACAGCTGGGAATTGTGATATTCTTGATGGAAATAGCAAAGTTGGAAGAGCCTTTGGAGAAGATAACTAATTCTGTTCTGACATATTGAGTTTAATATATTGTCCAGTTTGACACGTCCAGACAGCAGTTGGTGAGTTGGGAGTGAAGCTTAGAAGGGAGATTGGGGCCAAGAGAGAAAGAGAAGATGGTCTAGGACAAAGCTCTGGGAAATATCCACTGTTGAGGGGTATAATATGGAAGATGAATCAACAAAGGAAATTGAGAAAAGGAGGAGAATGCATACTCTGAGTGAGGAGAGTATCCAGGAGAAGAGGGTGGTCACAGCATCGAAGCAGATCAGATAGGTTGATGAAGATGAAGATTAAGAAAATGTCATCAGATTTGTCCATTAAGACATCCTTGGTAACTTTGGAGAGAGAAGTGTCAAATGAAAACCTTACAAATAGCCAGAGGGTGTTGCAACAATCTAGGCAAGAGATTCTATATAGACAATCTAGGCCCTCTAGGCAAGCACTAGGGTGGTAGCTTTGTGCCTGGAGAGAAGGGATCAGAAACTAAAGATGTTGTGGAGATAAAAAAAAAAGAGCAAGATTTGGCAGCTGATTGGATGGGTGGAGAGAGATAGGAGATTATAGATCTGAATCAGAAGAAGGATTTTACACACTGGGAGTTTCTCACACCTGTGAAATTACAGGTATAATAGTTCCTCCCCATTTAGAAAAAATCTTTGCAACTAGGAAACCCACCACTGACATCAGATACACAATGAAAACAATCTCATGTTCTATGCTGAAGTCTTATCAAGCACCAGAAACTGTTAGGGGAAGGTCTGGGTATAGGTATAAGATCACTTTCCTCCTACATGCAGGCTCCACTAACATCATATTCTAATCTTTTATTCCCTCTAGCAGCAACCATGATTCTGTGGGAAAGATATTACTTTCATTTTTATCCTAAACATAGAGAAAATAGGAAAGAAAGACTATACCTAAGACCATGAGTGTTTATCATGTACAGATTTTTTCTTTTTAATAATAAATGCATTATTTAATTACAAACAATAATTCAATAAATGTTTTTTTAATAAGTTTAATTATAAAAAAATAAATTCCAGGAGAAGCATCTTTTAAAACTTTGTTTCCATTAGAGATTCCTTCTATCCTCTTCTGTGAATTAAAAAAAAAAATCCTTCATTGATCATCTTTGCTCTCCTGCCCTGCCTTGTCCTGCTCTCTATTCTACTCAGTCTTTGCAAAATCCAAAGCTGCCTCTAAAGCACAAGTGTCTTCCTGATCATTCTGCTGCTTTTCCATTTGACAACATAAAGGAGAGGTCCTTGAAGTTTCTTTTTGTGATGACAAAGACATCTTTTATGTTGCTGCCTTTAGAGGCATCACCAGAAGAAACTTCTTGGCTCTAGGATATCCTTAGCAATTAAACCTCCTCTTTTTCCTACTCCTTCTTTTCCTTCTCTTCCTCCTCTTTCTTCTTCTTTCTTTTCTTCCTCCTTCTCCTCCTTCCCCTCCCTCTGTCTCTTAGCTTCTGTCTTAGAATTGATACCAAGTATTGGTTCCAATGCAGAAGAGTGGTAAAGGTCAAGCAATTGGGGTAACATGACATGCTCAGGCCACATTTGAACCCAGGGACTCTCTAGCCACTGAGCAACCTAAAGTGATTGAGGATGTAGCTTTCAGTTATGTTTTGATGCACATGCTGGGAAGGAGGGAACACGGTGATTTCTTAGAAGTGGAAGTGGAGTTCGGATCAGCAAGTGTTGCAACTCAGACAGGTATATGCCAAGAAACAAGTCACAGAGGATGATGGGAACAGGGGTTAGGTATGGCCTTTACTTGCCAGAGAAAGCAGTGACTTTCATGTGCAGGAAAAGCAGAACCAGTCTAAGGAAACTTAGTACCATAGATTTAAAGCTGAAAGGGACCTTAGACATTCAGTGCCATCATTTTAGAAGATGGGTAGAATTTGGCATTGTTTGCCATGGGTTGTAACTAGAAGCACTAAAGAGGAATGACTGAGGAAACTGAAGAGTTAAGTCAGTATCATGCAAGGGACAACAGTTAAACAGGACTTGTTTTCATGATTATTAATAATAATGCCTAGCATTTGGAGAGCATCTTAAATTGGGCAAAAAATACTTTCAGTGTTATCCTATTTGATCGTTACAAAGAAAGAAGTTGGAAGAGGAAAAGGGGAAGAATATAAATATTTGTGATGCTTCTGTTTTGTTTGTGACAACCTCTGGAAGAGGGGAAAAAGAGCAGAACGGGGAGCTTGACTGTACTCTGAAAAACAAGTGCTCCGCAGGAGGTGATGGTGTAAAGATCCTTCTTCATATTCACCACGTGGGAAGAGGCAGTGTGGTATAGTAGGTATTTGGAAGCTGAAAGATTTGGATTTTCATCCCACTTCAGCCACCAAGTAATTGTGTGACTGACCATAAAGTAAGAGGTTAAACAGGATGATCTCTGGTTAAACAGGCTAGCTCCCTCTTGGGCCAGATACAACGCTGGGACCAAATGAGGCACTTGTAAGTCATTGAACGTTTGACAAAGGAGGTTTACTCTGCCCCAACGCAGTCAGAATGTCCAACAAGGAAACAGTGACACTTGGCTTCTCTTAACAGGGGCTGCCCTTGTCTTGTCTCCCTTTGGAAGTGTCTGATCAGCCAGTCATCATGCTGTAGCATGACTTCTGGCAGCCCCCACATCCGTGAAGCATCCACTAAAGAAGGCTGGCAGGAAGCTGCAGTAGAGAAGCTGACATCAACCAAGTTGCATAGGGAAGCTCCAGAAATTCTGTTAGGAAACCGATGGTCCCAGTGGCATGGGCATTGTACCCCCAAAACTAAAGAAGTGTTTCAGGCAAACTGTAAGCAGGGAAACTCCTTTGCTCCCTCCTATCTTTGGGACTCCTAACCCCAAACACCTGATAACTCCTATAGGACCCTGAGATTATTATCATTCTTGGATCGTCCTTTAGATAGACAGAGAGCGACACCTCCTTGGAATCATCAGGTTGTATCTCAGACACCCATCTGTCCTCTAATCTATGAGGTTCCCCCCTGTGTCTTCAGGCAAACCTCCTCCCTGCCCAGGCCTGAGCGCACACCACTCTAGAGTCACATCTTCACTGTTGTAGAGTATAAAGACCCCAGAATTGGTGTCATTTGGGGAACAGCTTTCCATCTCTGCTGTTCCACCTCGGCTGTCCTGGCCAGATTCAACAATTAATGCTTCTAATGAATAAATTCCTCTTTTTGTTTTTAAGCTAAGTTTTGGGGTCTTGCATCCTTGTAAACCCTGGGGGTTCACCTCAAGCCCCCCACAACACCAACACACTCATCTTGCATATGAGGGTGCAAGAATGAGGATTAGACATTTTCTTTTGAAGTGGGAAAATTGTACGTACAGGGTATGCGACAAGCTGTCAAAGCTTAGCTTCTGTGGAGAGAGGGTCCAGAGCTCAGAGAACACGATCGAGTCCTTGGCCCCTGCAATTGGAAACAAATACAACTAGGCTAAAGAAGACATCCTTTAAAGGGAACAAAGAAGTACAAAAGGGCAGCATGTAGGATAGGAAGGGAAGGGCAGGGCAGTTAATCCCGCCAGCTAGGGTAATAGGCAGCCTGAAGTTGCCTTTTCCCACCACTAGATGTTGGTCTTGTATTGACAAGGTAAAATGTCCATTGAATTTATGAGCATCATCTAGAAATGAATGCATCGGTTCTTGAAAGTACCGCCTGGGAAGCTGAAACAGGGTCTACGTGATGAAAACTGAGCTGTGCATCATGTCATGGGAACATTGATCCTAGACCACTTAGTTTAACCTCCATTTTGAAGGAAGATCATTTGAGGGAAATATTGTTTGTTAGGTATATAGCACAATGGAAAGAACTTGGTTCTGGGAGGGGAACACTCAGAATCTTGGGCACACCCCTGGCCCTGGGTGAGGCCGATGGCCCTGGCTTTCCCTCTTGGAGCTTCAGCTTCTTTATCATGAAAAAAGACGAATTACACAAAATTAAAACAGGAAGAGTTTTGGTTATTATTAATAATATTTACCATCGGTAAAGTACCTTTAGATCTGCAAAATACTTTGATCGGTACAACAACCCTGTAGAGTAGCTGATATTATTATCTCCATTTTACAAATGAAGAATCACAAAGCGCGTGTCCAAGACTGGTTTTTAACTCGGCTGTTCCTGACTCCTCACACGAGCACACACTCATTTATACCCCAGAGCTGCCTAGTTGCCCAAGTATTTTAGCTGACTCTAAGACTGGAATGAGTGAACCTTATGAAATGGCAAGCAAAATGGCTTCTGGGTCCTTTCTTCCTCTCCCTTTTCATCTTCTTTTGTTGTTGTTAGTGTGGTCAGGTAAAAATACGACTTAAGATTTCATCTGGTATAGAAAACTCCATCAGGGCACCTGCTTGGCCAGGTGAAGACTTAGGGAGTTTCTTGGGTTTGAGCCAGTAAAAACTGGCTTGACTGGTATGGCCTTGTCCCATCTCCTCCTTTCCCCCCTCATTCAGATTCCTGCAGGCATGCTGCCAGAAGAGTTAAAGCTCTTACTTCTCTGCTCTTCCTTTCCACTCCTTTACTTAGCATTCTTTTAAAAATAACTGAGAAAACCCTTTGACCCAGCCATAGCACTGCTGGGTCTGTACCCCAAAGAGATAATGGACACAAAGACTTGTACAAAAATATTCATAGCTGCGCTCTTTGTGGTGGCCAAAAACTGGAAAACGAGGGGATGCCCATCAATTGGGGAATGGCTGAACAAACTGTGGTATATGTTGGTGATGGAATACTACTGTGCTAAAAGGAATAATAAAGTGGAGGAGTTCCATGGAGACTGGAACAACCTCCAGGAAGTGATGCAGAGCGAGAGGAGCAGAACCAGGAGAACATTGTACTCAGAGACTGATACACTGTGGTATAATCGAACGTAATGGAATTCTCCATTAGTGGCGGTGTAATGTCCCTGAACAACTTGCAGGGATCCAGGAGAAAAAAACACCATTCATAAGCAAAGGATAAACTATGGGAGTGGAAACACTGAGAAAAAGCAACTGCCTGAATACAGAGGTTGAGGGGACATGACAGAGGATAGACTCTAAATGAACACTCTAATGCAAATACTATCAACAAAGCAATGGGTTCAAATCAAGAAAACATCTAATGCCCAGTGGACTTACACTTCGGCTATGGGGGGTGGGGGGGAGGAAAAGAAAATGATCTATGTCTTTAACGAATAATGCTTGGAAATGATCAAATAAAATGTATATTAAAAAAAATAACTGAGAAAATATGGTCACTTGACTGGTCCCACTGGTCACAAGGACCTCTCACATTGTCATCCCCATGGCTTTGTCTGAAATGATGAATGTGTGAGCCCAGGGGGACTCTGGACCTCCAGCTGTCACCTGTTACCTCTCCCCAGATGCTGCTTCTTGTGGACATGGAGGTCGCACACCAACACTTGCCTTGTCAGTAAGACATTATTTTTCTTTGTGAATGGCAATAGTTGGTTACAATGAGCCCTGGGAAGACGACCCTTTAATAGAAGTAAAGTATTTAGCGAGGGAAGATAAAACCTTGTTTGTTATACCCATGTCAGATTATATCAAAATACTTTTTGTTGGGTGTACAGAATCACAGGGTTGGAAAAGCCCTCAGAAGTTCTCTAGTCCTGAAAAAGAGCCCTCTCCAAAACATCAATGACAAGTGGCTGCCCGGCTTTTGCTGCCATACCTCCAGAGAGGAAACCCCTCTGCTCCAAGGCAACCCATTTCATTTTGGGGCAAACTCAGTTGCAGAGTTTTCCCCTCTCTTATGTCAAGCCTAATCTGTCTCTCTGCAACTTTATTCCTATTCTCTGGGGCCACACAAAACAAGTCTAATCTTTTCTGCTTTCAAATACTTTGAATATAGCTCTCATTTACCCCCTAACATTTCCCTTTTCAGTCTGAGGAAAGGAGATCAATCTTTTGTTGGTACACAGTGAATCTCAATGCAGATGAAGTGGGCCATCATCTCTGCCAACCACAACACAGATAAATTGTATCACTGTCCTGTTGGTAATTTGAATACTGAAACATTCTTTTATGTAGAACTGAAAATCCTATATGTTATATATCGTCGTGCTTTTCATTTTTTAAGTATAACTAAATAAGATAGTTAAAAAATGCCACTATTAAAATATGGAAAACACTTGAGAATAGTCATATTTTTGTGATTGCGCATCATTACATTTACATTTTCTTTTTTGCGTGTGGAAGGAATCCATCATTTGTTTAGAATGGAGGTGGGGGGAAAAGATGCTAGGAGCTTAGCATCAAATGAAGAAGGTGCTAAAGGGGATCCTAAGTGTACCCTTTGGGAATTGACATGAATACAATTGTCAAAAATGATTGTGTCTTCTCCATGGATTGGGACATTTAAAAAGAGATGTGTGCTTTGTGGAAAATCTGCCTGCCCTAAATTGATATGCCACGAGGTGGCCAAATGGTACGGCAGGAGGATCTTTAGCTCTGGAGTGAGGACTACCTGCACAACTTATTGATCTTGATGCTCCATGAAGTCACTTCATCTGCCCGAGTTGAAGCTTTGGCATCTGGAAAAGGACCGGGTTCCACGACTTGGCCTCAGAGCGTCATTTCAGCTCCAGAGGCAGGAAATCTGAGCATGAGCTTGGTGTGGGGTTCAGAGTACAAATCATTCTGCCTTGGTATGGATTAGAGATGAAGCAGGGCCACTGCTGGAATGATATCACAGGAAACTCCACGGAGGCTACAGAAGTCAAAGAAAGATGCCTGCGAGAGTGAGCTCGCCCAGGAGTCTAGGAACCCCCAAGCCCTGGGGCAGGACGGGTCACGTGAACGCCCTCGCACTGGGACTTGGAAGGGGTCTTCAGGTTCCAAGTTTCCAGGGCTGACGGACCAGGAAGGCGATGATGTAACAGCTGGCGTTCGGGTGAAACTGCCCCTCGGAAACGGCAAACCCTTTCTCTCTTCTTGTGGCTGATTTGGGGGATGCTTTCATAGCCTTCCTTTGCGAAAGGGCTCTGGAGGAATCGGCTCCCTTGGAAAAACTTCAGCTGCAGATGATTCCCGTCTTCGCTCCCCCTGCAGCTGCTCGCACTTTTAGACCTTCGGAGGAGGAGGAGGGACACTCAGCGCTTCAGGTGTTCGGATGCTGCGTCTTTCGATTTCTATTCCTGTCAGTAAATGATCTCTAATGGACTGTGAGAGTATTATGGGTAAGACATCGGAGTCTCCGTGATGATGGGATCAGGCAAGCCAAGAAATTAGGATTAGCTTCATAGTCCCTCCCCCCTAAAGCAAGACCAGACGCAATAGAACAACTGATTTGTGAGCCGCTCCAAAGGCGGGAGATGGGGACCCCTCTGTGCGAAGGGAAGGAACTGGAGCAACTTAAATTGTGAGCGCCACCTGGCGGCTTCCATAAACACTTCACCGCGAGTAGCCGGGAGCTTCAGGACTTGGTCAGCCTGTCTCTCTGCCTCCAGTGTTAGTGTAGAGAAGGCTCTCCTGGGGAGGAGAAAATCTGCAGCTCTAGGCTGCAAATGAAGAATACAAAGAAAGGCCTGACAGACATCTGCTGTCCATCAGAATCTCTCTTTGGGTCGTTTTGCTTTTTTCAGGGAATAGACTGTTTTTGGTTTGTTGGGGTAT
This sequence comes from Monodelphis domestica, assembly GCF_027887165.1. Classification (NCBI taxonomy): domain Eukaryota; kingdom Metazoa; phylum Chordata; class Mammalia; order Didelphimorphia; family Didelphidae; genus Monodelphis; species Monodelphis domestica. Next base: position 9,031,270 of record NC_077230.1, on the reverse strand, counting down.
CCCAGCTGGTTTGCCTAAAGACCATGGAGCCCCCATGCCCCACCCTGCACAGCACCCAGGCTGGTCTGCCACGATCCCCTTCTTTGTCTTCTAAGACTTGAGAGGCAGCGTGGAAAGCCGCAGAGAGTGCTGGTCTTCAGGAAGACTTTGCTTCCGGTTCCATCTTACACTGACTAGCGGTTGGACCCTCTTGAGCAAAGCATTTCGCCTCTCTCTAGGTCTCATTTCCACCCTCTGTAAAGCCAGGGCTTAGCACTGAGGACTCCGCCTCTTAGGTTGCTTCCTCTTTAAGTCTAGATTCTTTCCTCATTTGCTGAGCTTGTTCTGTTTCAAAGATGAGTTCTAGGAGATCTCTTGAAGTTCTCCCGGTTTCCAGGATTCCCTTGGTATGGAGAACAGATTCATTTTAGGATGACCAAACAGTGGCCCCTTTTCTCTGGCCCAGCTAATTGAGTTTAGACCTGCTTCCTGAGGGACTAAGTTCCAAATCATCCTACTCTCCTGGGAGCTTTCCCCATGGTTCCCTACTGTTTCTAGATAAGGCTTTCTAGACTAGGTTTCAGAACTAAAAAACCTGCTCACATCACTATTTAATACATTTCTACAAAAGATTGAATCATGTAGTGTATGTATTACCCAGATTAAATTGCTTGCCAGCTCCGGGAGCGAGACAATTTGGATCATATAATGTCAGAAAATTTATGTGGAAATTTGTTATTACATGTAATTAGCAAAAAATAAAAAAAAAGATTTAATCACGATTCAAATGTCAGCCTTCCCTGATGCTCTCCATTCATATGTCATCAATTTCTCTTCTGTCTCCAGAACAAATAGTACAAAAAACCTTGTACTACTCTGATGGCACTTATGAATGTTAAGAGACAGCTCTCATGTTGCAGTACTCCAGGTATGGTTGTTTAATAATGCTCTGGAGTGGATTGGTTAAGAGTATATGCAGATTATGTGCAGATATGTTCAAGTAATTAAAAATAAAACCCTAGGGTTGGGTTATCGAGGGATGCTTGTTAGAAGCGGTATATCTATGTCTGGGATTTGAAGTAGGACATTTAAATGTAAAATAACCATGTTAAATAATATTTTGAAAATCTTTCTCATTCCCTTTATTCTGTATGACATTATCTCATTTAATCTTCACTTGATACTCAATTACAAGGACTTCTAGTTTACATGACCAAGAAGAGAGCATGTTAGACATTATCTATAATCTTTACCATCTCTCAAATCTCTCCAAAATAGGAATTATACACCAGAGATAAAGCAATTTCAACTATCTTTAAGAGCCCAAACAAGGTAAAAACTTAATAAATGAATAATAGATAATATGGCTGTTAATCCTTAATAGGTGCTCACTAAGTTCTTATCTCTCTCGATTCCCTTCTCTTCCCCTCTCTTTCCCTCTATCTTTCTCTCTCTCCATTCTCTTCCTTTCTTTCTCTTTCTCTCTCTCTCTCCCTCCCCCCTCTCTCTCTTTCTCTCTGTCTCTCTATCTTTCTCTCTGTCTCTTTCCTCTCTTTCACTCTCTTCACCCATCTTTCTCTTTTTCTCTCCCCCTTCTCTATCTCCCTCAGTTCCATCATACTTCCTGTATGAGTTCAACCACAGGGTTGAAACTCAACTCCACACCCCAAAAGTTCCTCCATCCCTCCCAATGGAGAAGAGACTCTAAACTAGCAATGGAAGAAATGTGCTTAGGCCTTGAATGGCACTGTTCTGTACTGCAACCAAATTCTGCCTGATCTGGGGAACGAAAGGTCCAGGGCAATATACATGATTAGGCTAGGAGCAGAGCTCAAATCCACACTTTTCATACCAGTCCCATGGAGATCCAAATTCCAAATGGCAGAAATATTCTTAGAATGTGATTGCAAGGTGGTAGTTCTCTGTAGCTCTATGCCCTGGGCCAGAAAACTGGGGAACAGAGGGAAGGGATGGCAGAACTTGTGTGCAGAGAGCGATGTGATATTCCATTAAGCCTAAAGGAAAGAATCTAGTATGCAGCTGGGGCTAATTTTATCTCTCACAGAAGTCACTTAGGTCATAGACCTAGGCTAATGAACCATGACTTGCTCAGTGTGCAATGAGACTGAGACACTGTGAGATCAGCCCCCCAGGAAAACCTCCATCAGAAGTGAGGGAATAAAAAAATAAACAATAGGAGAAAAAAGATGCAGTGGTGGGAATGGAAATTTTCAAAGATTTCAGGAGGAAGAAAAATCAAAGATTTTGAGAAAAGCCAGTAAACCAAAAGGGAAGACATTAAAAGCAGAAGGAAATATGGCTTCCAAATCTTGTAAAAGAGTTCAGGCATCTATGAACAAATACTGTAAAATAAAGGGAATGTTAAAAACTTCATGAAGCAGAAGACCCTGTAGATTTTCAAGAGAGGATCACAGCACATTTTTTCTGAATGGTTTAAAAGAGAAATAAGAACAATAAAGCAGAATTTATGGTTGGCACAGCAAAAATAACTGGTAGAATAGAAAATGCTAGAGGGCATGAAATAATCAATGACTCAAACAACATAGGAGCTCAAAATACAGCCCAAGGTAACCTACCCTAATAATATATCACATATTCCTCACAAGAAGACACTTTTTTTTTTAACATTTGACTTCTGCTTTCACCTTTGTCTCCTTGTATATATTTAGAAAAAAAAAATCTCTTAATGACCTCTATTATTTTGTTGCTATTGTCCTTGGTTGCTGTATTTGTTTATTCTTCTTTATCTATTGTTTAGAGTGTTTGAAAAGCAAATAATTCTTTAGGTATGATTTTCTTTCTAAGAATATTTTGAACACCTTTTTGTTATTGAGTATCCATCTTTTTTTGTGTCAAAAATGTTTTGTAGTTGTGTTCATATAATTGCTGGGTTTCTTTTGGCAAGTATACCCTGCAGTTAAAATTGTATTGTTTACTGTTATTTTAAATGGAATTTCTTTTTTTAATTTCTTGCTGTTGAACTTTTTTGGTTGTAAATAGAAATGCTGATAATTTATGTGGATTTAATTTACATCCTGCAATTTTGCTAAAGTTGTTAATTATTTCTATTTTTTTGGTTGTCTATGTATTCCAACACATCATCTTCCAATTGTTTCCTCATAACCTATTCTAATTCCTTCAATTTCCTTTTCTGCTCTTATTGCTATTGCTAGCATCTCTAGTGCAATATTAAATAGCAGTGGTAATAATAGGCATCCTTGCTTCACATCTGATCTTCTTGGGAATGGTTCTAGCTTGTCCCCATTACAGATAATATTTGCTGATGGTTTTAGATGGATGTTTTTTATTACTTTAAGGAAAGCTTCTTTTATTCCAATGTTTTTAATAAAGAATGGGTGTTGTATTTTGTCAAAGGCTTTTTCTTCATCTGTTGAGATAAACACATGGTTTCTGTTGGTTTTGTTATTGAAATGGTCAATTATTTTGTTAATTTTCCTAATATTGAATCATCCAGGAATTCATGGAATAAAACTTACCTGGTCATGCTGTATGATCTTTGTGATATAATGCTGTAATCTCCTTGCTAGTATTTTGTTTAAAATTTGTGCATCAATATAATTCTGTCTATAATTTTCTTTCTCTGTTTTAACTCTTCCTAGTTTAAGTATCAGTATAGTATTTGTATCATGAAAGGAATTTTTAAAAAATTCCTTCTTCCTCCATTTCCCCAAATAGCTTACATAGTATTAGAATTAATTTTTCTTTGAATATTTGGGAGAATTCACTTGTAAATCCATCTGGTCTGGGGGCCATTTTCTTAGGGAATTCCTAGATGATTTTTCAATTTCTTTTTCTGTGACGGGTTTGTTTAAGTATTTTTCCTCTTTTTCTTAATCTGGGCAGTTTATATTTTTGTACATCCATCTTCTTTCATTTCTGGTTAGGATCAGATTTTCAGTCTAGATCACATTGGGCTGTATTTTGAACACTTATGTGGTTTGAGGCACAATATTTTATGCCCTCTAACATTTTTTTTCTGCCAGCACAAAATAATTCTGATTATTAATTCTTTAGTATAGTTTGGTAATGCTAAATTCCTTTCCTTCATCGTTCCCTGTTCTTTGTTATTTCCCTGGAGATTCTTAATTGTTTGTTCCTTAATATGGATTTTATTTTTTTTTTCTAGCTCTGTAAAGTTGTTTGATTATTATGGATACAAGTAAACAAATTAATTTAGGTAGTACCATATGCAATTAACATTCTAATAATAAAATTAATTAGTTAAAATTATTTAGGTCTGTTTTTGTGTTTTATAGCTGTACTTGTATAATTCCTATGTGTTTTTTTAATAGATGGATCCCACAAATTTTTATAATGTAGTTTTAAAAATGAATTTCTTTGGGGGCAGCTGGGTAGCTCAGTGGATTGAGAGCTAGCCCTAGAGACGGGAAGTTCTAGGTTCAAATTTGGCCTCAGACACTTTCCAGCTATGTGACCCTGGGTAAGTCACTTGACCCTCATTGCCTAGCCCTTACCACTCTTCTGCCTTGGAATCAATATACAGTATTGACTCCAAGATGGAAGATAAGGGTTTAAAAAAAAAAGAATTTCTTTCTCTCTCTTCTTATTGGATATTAGTATTGATATATAGAAAAGCTGAAAATTTATGTAGGTTGATTTGATATGCTACCATTTTTCTAAAGTTTTAATTTTTTTCAAATAATTTAGAATTTTTAAGGTACTAAAAATAGAATATCACATAATCAACAAAATGTGTTCATTTGTTCTTTGCTTATATTAATTCTCTCAATTGCTTTTTCCTGTCATATTGCTATAGTTAGCATCAACTAATAATGGTGATAATGAAATCTTTCCTTATCTTTGATCTTATGGAAAGGCCTTTAGCATGGATTCATCATGTCTAATGTTGGCTCTTGGATTTAGATAGAAGCTACTTACTATATTAAAACATTGCCATGTTTTCTTAAAAAAAATAAAAACAGAATTGAGTATTGCATTTTGTCAAAATCTTTTTGTGCATCTATTGGTATAAATATATAATTTTGTTATTCTTGTTATTTAATATGGCTTATTCCTGTTGATAGTTTAGTTTATATTCAACTACAAGTAGCTTTTTAACTAAATGAATCTGATCATAATATATAATTTTTTTAAACAATATTTTATTTGGTCATTTCAAAACATTATTCATTAGAGACAAAGATCATTTTCTTTTCCTCGCCCCCCCCCCCCATAGCCGATGCATGATTCCACTGGGTGTCACATGTGTCCTTGATTCGAACCCATTTCCATGTTGTTGGTATTTGCACTAGAGTGTTCATTTAGCGTCTCTCCTCAGTCATATCCCCTCAACCCCTGTAGTCTAGCAGTTGCCTTTCCTCAGTGTTTTTACTCCCACCGTTTGCCCTCTGCTTGTGGATAGTGTTTTCCTCCTAGATCCCTGCAGATTGTTCAGGGACATTACACTGCCACTAATGGAGAAGTCCATTATGTTCGATTATACCACAGTGTATTAGTCTCTGTGTACAATGTTTTCCTGGTTCTGCTCCTTTCGCTCTGCATCACTTCCTGGAGGTTGTTCCAGTCTCCATGGAATTCCTCTACTTTATTATTCCTTTTAGCACAATAGTATTCCATCACCAACATATACCACAATTTGTTCAGCCATTCCCCAATTGAAGGGTGTAAACCTTAAAATTTCTTAGACTTATGAATGTTGGAAATTTCCCCATTGGGAAATTTCATACTTAAAAAAATCTCCTACTGATAGTAAGAACTCTATTGGAATATGAAACTCCTTGGCATGGGAGGATCCTTCTCCCTACTTAAGACTACTTTAGGACAGAAACCTTTTGCTAAACAATGGAAAGGGCTTTGACCTATGCTTAAGCATAGAACAGGAAGTTCTTTGAGTCATGATTGATTTTAGAATTGATACAATAGAGATACTTGGAATGACAGAACCAGGTCTTGGGAAACTACAATCTCCACCCTACTCAGAGTAACAGGATTTAGGAAGGGCTTCAGCCAAGATCAAGATTTAATTATTTGAGAATATGACCTTCAACAGACATGTGCAAAGGGGGCAGACCTCTGGGTGGTCCTGGGTTAAGCTAGAGCCACCATTGGCACAGGGGAGACATCGACAGTGATTGGTAGATATGAGAACTGAGGGGAGGGAACTTAGATTTTTGGCTTAAAGATAGCTGGGTCTTAGGACTGAGAGAGGTGGATGCTCTGAAGGAGGGCTGAGAGGAGAGAGGTCCTGGAGGGAGAGCTCCTGGAGAGGTCTTGAAGGAGGCTGTGGAAGGAGAACTCAGGAGGAGTCAGGAGGAGAATTCTCTGGAAACATTTCTTGAAAGGAGGCTTTCTTGAATGTGGAGCCGGAGGTTGGCATGAGAAGCCTTACCTAGAGAGATCTTGGGTGAGTGATAAAACCAACTGACTGATTTATCTCTTAGGACTGAGGTCTAGGCTTTATTGGCTTGAGGCCCTTCATTCTTATTCCTTTCTTCCTTTCTCTCTTTTTCTATTGATTAATCAGTGTATTATAAATTAAATTTCTTTATAAAACCCAGTTGGCTTGGGCATATTCATAAATTGGGAATATATTCCCTGGTGACCATCTTATATTTATATAAAACCAAGACACAGTAGAAAACATATTTCAGCGGTCATAATTGTTATATATTTCCCTTGCTCCCAAACATTTTAATTATCACATTTTATGGCTCCCACTCGCTTATCTACAACTATTTAAAGCTCAAAACTATTTTAAATCTAACAAGGGCATCCCCTCATTTTCCAATTTTTGGCCACCACAAAGAGCGCAGCTATGAATATTCTTGTACAAGTCTTTTTCCTTATTATCTCTTTGGGGGTATAAACCCAGCAGTGCTATGGCTGGATCAAAGGGCAGACAGTCTTTTATCGCCCTTTGGGCATAGTTCCAAATTGCCCTCCAGAATGGTTGGATCAATTCACAACTCCACCAGCAATGAATTAGTGTCCCTACTTTGCCACATCCCTTCCAGCATTCACTGCTTTCCATAGCTGTCATGTTAACCAATCTGCTAGGTGTGAGGTGATACCTCAGAGTTGTTTTGATTTGCATCTCTCTGATTATCAAAGATTTAGAACACTTTTTCACGTGCTTATTAATAGTTTTGATTTCTTTATCTGAAAATTGCCTATTCATGTCCCTTGCTCATTTATCAATTGGAGAATGGCTTGATTTTTTGTACAATTGATTTAGCTCTTTATAAATTTGAGTAATTATACCTTTGTCAGAGGTTTTTATGAAGATCTTTTCCCAATTTGTTGCTTCCCTTCTGATTTTAGTTACATTGGTTTTGTTTGTACAAAAGCTTTTTAATTTGATGTAGTCAAAAGTATTTATTTTACATTTTGTGACTCTTTCTAAGTCTTGCTTGGTTTTAAAGTCTTTTCCTTCCCAAAGGTCTGACATGTATACTATTCTGTATTCACCTAATTTACTTATAGTTTCCTTCTTTATGTTCAAGTCATTCACCCATTCTGAATTTATTTTGGTGTAGAGTGTGAGGTGTTGAACCAAACCTTATCTCTCCCACACTGTCTTCCAATTTTCCCAGCAGTTTTTTATCAAATAATGGATTTTTGTCCCAAAAGCTGGGATCTTTGGGTTTGTCATATACTGTCTTGCTGAGGTCACTTGCCCCAAATCTATTCCACTGATCCTCCTTTCTGTCTCTTAGCCAGTACCAAATTGTTTTGATGACCACTGCTTTATAGTATAGTCTGAGATCTGGGACTGCAAGTCCTCCTTCCTTTGCATTTTTTTTCATTATTTCCCTGGATATCCTTGATCCTTTGTTATTCCAAATGAACTTTGTTATGGTTTTTTCTAAATCAGTGAAGAAGTATTTTGGGATTTCAATGGGTATGGCACTAAATAGATAAATAAGTTTGGGTAGGATGTTCATTTTTATTATATTGGCTTGTCCTATCCACGAGCAGTTAATGTTTTTCCAATTGCTCAAGTCTAGTTTTAGTTGTGTGGAGAGTGTTTTGTAGTTGTGTTCATATAGTTCCTGTGTTTGTCTCGGGAGGTAGATTCCTAGGTATTTTATTTTGTCTAAGGTGATTTTGAATGGGATTTCTCTTTCTAGTTCTTGCTGCTGAGCTGTGTTGGAGATATATAGAAAAGCTGATGACTTGTGTGGGTTTATTTTGTGTCTTACAACTTTGCTAAAGTTGTTGATTATTTCAACTAGCTTTTTGGTTGAATCTCTAGGATTCTTTAAGTAGACCATCATGTCATCTGCAAAGAGTGATAGCTTAGTCTCCTCCTTGCCTATTTTAATGCCTTCAATTTCTTTTTCTTCTCTAATTGCTACTACTAGTGTTTCTAGTACAATGTCAAATAATAGAGGTGATAATATAATATATATATTTTAAAATTGTTTTTGTTTAATTGATTAATCTATTTGCCAATTATAGCTTTTCTGTTAATATTGTATTCAATATTATAAGCTTTTATTTGATGTATTTTATTCATCTATGATTTTATTTTTCTGCTTTGTCTTTCCCTAATTTGGGCCTCAAGACTGCATTTGTATCACAGGAGTTTGGTAGGTCTACTTTTTTTTTCATATTTTTTCCATACAATTTAATCAATATTTGAATTAGTTTTTTGAATCTTTGATAACATTTACTTGTAAATATGCCTAGTCATGGAATTTGTTTCTTTTTGGTGTTAATTTGTTGCTTATTTAATTTCTTTTTGTAAAATTTAGTTGTATAAATCCTCTAATTCTCATAGGTTTAACTACATATTTTATATTTTTTTTATAAAGCTACATTTTTATATTTTTACTTTCTAATAGATCTGGATGGTTTTTATTTATTATTCCTTGAATTATGATATCAAGTTTTTTTTTCTGTTTCTGTATATGTGGTTATTATCGTGCAGATTATTCTTAGTATATTTCTCCTTCATTTATTATTCTCATCCCTTGTTTATGATAACAGCTACTTGCATTTTCATATTGTTTTAGTCTTTTGAGTATGTTTTGTTTCTTAGAGTGTTTGTTTCTATTTTGCTCATTCTAATTTTAAGAGAGTCCATTGCTTGGATAAGGTTGACCATTTGCTAGATTATGTTATTTATTTTCCTTCTTATTTGATGTTTTAAAAATTTCTTTCTTCATTGAACTCTTTAAATGCTAGTCCCCCCCCCCCCAACTCTTTTGATGGCTTAGGCATTTTTTTTTCTTCTGAACTTCGGCTTATAATTGTGGAGTGATTTTCTTCTTCCACATTTGTGTCTTGAGCATCACTGGTTCTAAAAAACTTTCTTTATGTTAGTTGCTGCATGTGCTTTACATTAAACTAAATAGCACCCAATAAATTTAGCCTATTCCTTTTTTTTAATACCCCTACTTACTGTCCTAGTAACAACTCTAGGACAGAAGGTGTGAACTTTAGATTATTCCACCCTACTTAGTCTAACAAAATCAGGAATGTCTACACCCATACTTAAGGATTAAGTATTTAGGAGGATGGCCTATGACAGACATGTGCTAGCAAATGACAAATCAGAAACAACTGACAGACCCCTGGGCTATCCTAAATCAAGATTAAGCTACCATTGGTACATGTGAGACGCAGGAAAGTGATGTAAAAACTGTCTATATATTTCACATCACTTCCTCTCTCCGGCCTCTTTTGTGGCGGAGAGGTGGCTGGTGGCAGCGTGCCGAGACTTTTGGCATCTTGGTGTGGAGGCAGCTATTGTCTGGGTTAGTGGTGAGTTTTCCTTGATACCATACTGGAAGAAGCCTAGTAACCTAGTTCAGGTGAGGTGTCTTCTCTGAGCTCTCTTGGAGTTAAGGCTGTTTCTTTCCTCCTTTACCTTCCAAACACTATCCTTTTAGAAAAAGCCTCTAATCTTCAAAGATCTTGTGGCAAAGGACTTTGAACTCCCCCTGGCACAGGCCAGGCAGGAGAAATCCTATACCTTTCCCTCTCTCTTCTCCTTAATTCTTTCCCTCTATGTTAATTAAACCACCATAAATTTCTAAGCTGACTTAGGTATTTTATTTGGGATATCCCTTAGTGACCAAAATTAATTTAGATTAGGTCACAACCCTAAAATTATCCTTACAAAGGACAATGGCTAGGCAAACAGAATTAAGTGCCTTGCTCAGAGTCACATATCTAGGAAGTATCTGAGGTTAGATTTGATCAGAGGTCCCCCCACCCCCATAACCTATCACCTTTAAAATATCAGTAGCATATAGGGGTAGCTACTGTGCCTCTTTTAGTTTTGTTACATTTGGTATTTTTTTGTCATTTTAAATCTTGTTTTCTTTTTTTCTTTTGGCTAGTGAGAGGAACCAAATCATATAGTCTCATTCTTAGAAGAGTTTTGAAGAATAGATATATGAGGAAAGATGGGAAAATATATATTTAATGGAGGACGGATTAGTGATCCCAGTCACTGCATACATGTAGAGTGTTGCTGATAAATTTCTAAATGTGTAAGAAGGTACGGAACCTGCATTTGGATAAGTCATCATGATGTTTAATGAAAGTGCCTTGTGGAAGCTTTAGAGCATGCATAAACACTCTATAATTTGTTCTAGTCTTCTATAATTATACATTGGGCATATCTGTAAGTCAGTCTCAGCCCTTTTATTTGGTTTGACTTCTCTCCAGCTGGTTTCTGCCTGCTTGGCAGCACTCCATGAGAGATAATTTTTTTTAATTATCAAAAAAATTTACATAACGATGCAATTTTTTAAACAGTCATTTTCTGACATTTTGCAATTCATGTTCTCTCCCTCCATTTATCCCTCAAGAGAGCAGGTAACATGCACATTTCCATGTTCATCATGCTGTGAAAGAAGACACATATTGCTTACACTAGAGAAAAATTCATTCAGGAAATAAAATGAAGAATGAAATGTTTCAGGCTGTATTTAGACTCCATCAGTTCCTTCCAAGGCAGTGGATAGCCTTTTTGGTCATGAGTTCCTTGGCATTGTCCTGGATCCTTCAATTGCTGATAGTAGTTGTTGTTCATGGCTGATCATTGTACATTATTGCTATTACTACTTACAGTGCTCTGGTTCTGCTCAATTCACGTCACATCGTTTCATATGAGTATTTCCAACTTTTTTGGTGATCATTCTCTTTGTAATTTTTTATGGCACAAAAAGATTCCATCACAATCATATAATACAACTTATTCAGCCATTTCCCAATTGATGGGCATCCTGTCAGTTTCCAGCTCTTTGCCACAACAAAAAGAGGTGCTAGAAATATTTTTGCACAAGTAGGTCCTTTCCCCCTATCTTTGATCTTTTTAGAAATCCAGACTTAGCAATGGTTGTTCTGGGTTAAAGGCTTTGCAGAGTTTTATGGTCCTTTGGACATGGTTCCAGATTATTCTCCAAAATGGTTGTATTGGTTCACAGCTCCGCCAACAGTATATTAGTATCCCAAATTTTTCATGTCCCTTCCAACATTTGCCATTTTCCTTTTTTCTTTGCATATTATCCCATCTGATAGATGTGAAGTATTACCTCAGAGTTGTTTTAATTTGCATTTTTCTAATCAAAAGTGATTTGGAGCATTTTTTCATATGATTAAGTATAGTTTTAATTTCTTCTTTTGAGAATTGTCTGCTCATATCTTTTGGCCATTTGTCCATTGGGGAAGAGAGGTAATTCTAGGGGAAGACATGTACAATCTATATTATATTACTTGCTACCCTGGGAAGGAGGAATGGGGGAGGGAAGGAGAGAATATGGATTGCAAAATGTCAGAAAACTATTATTAAAAATTGTTGTCAGAGGAGAAGCTTCAGGAGCTCTGCCTCTATGAGAACACATCTCAGTTCTTGGTCTTAGCATTTGTTTTAGATTAAAGAGATTAATCAGGAAGTTGCAACCTTTGAATTTCAAAATGTCAGTAAGTCTTCAAGTTCCAGGTGTCTGAGAGCTAAGTCTTTGTTGGGTTTTGTAGCCGGTCGAGCATCAGTGCTCCAATGAGCAAGGAGTGACCTTTACCCAACTGAATAGTAGCTGACACTAGGATAAAGCCAGCATTGATGCTGAATTTGGATGTGAACTTAATGGGACTAAGCCTATGTAGAAACTCTTGGAAGTTTAAACTCCTGGAGCCTGAAGTGGTATGGGGAACATGAATGTTATGAGGAAATGTTTATATTTCTGCTTTTGATATATCTTTGAATTAAATAAGTAAATCTCTCTTTATAAAATCTAATGAATATTAGAGATGGATAAATGGAACAGGAACTGAGGGTGGAAGGAACATATACAGAATGGATGTTCAAGTTTCTGGCATTAGGGAAAAGCTATTCCGCCAATCCCTCAGAAGTCTTTTCCTAGAAGTGGAGATGTATTTGGTCTTATGCTAGAAGAGTGGGGCCAAAGAATAGTTATTGCATATAAAATAAAAAGCTTACATCTTTACTGGTGGGTCTTGGATTTATGAAAATTCTGGCCACACTTAGCCATTTTGAGAAGTAGCGAATTTTATTTTCAAGATTTCAGTACTTAGGACACATAAAAGGTGCAATGTGAGACCTCTGATGGATTAACGTATTCTTAGATTAGGGCTTCCTGGGACAAAAATGACTACTGGATATACCATGATCCCAAAGTATACATTTTAATTATAAAATTAATACCAACAAAGACAAAAATATTTTCAAATTTATAGTATTCGATGGTCCCACAAGATGTTAAATCAAGAGGAAAAAATTTTAATTTTTTCATTATGAAGTTTCATTGAAGAATATAGAGAATTCTTAACAATCCTGTATCCAGTTTCTCCAGTTAAATGCTGAATTTGACCCATGAGTAAGTGTTTTAACTGGTGGGTTGTTCAGTTGCCATTTATTCTCTTCTATTTCTTCACAGAAACACATGCCAAGTGAAGGGATCTAGAAAAAATATTTTAATAGTTTATTAATGGGAACTTTTAGCCAAGATGGCAGCCTGTATACCCACTTTAGCAAAAAATGTTAAGTTTTCGTAGGATAGAATAATAATCAAGAAATCAAATGAGAACTATAATAATCTTTGTCTCCTCAAGAAATTCATGAAAGTCAGCCAGGAACCTGTAGCAAAGCTGACAGAAACTTAGGCAAATTGGACTACAAGCCAGGAGTGACCTTCAGGACAGACTCCCAACACAACCAGACTGGCCATATAGATACTTGTAACATGCAGGGCTGTCTGTAGCTTGGGGAAGCCAAGCACTCCACCTCAGGTAGGTAATAAAGACTTTGAGGACTCTGATTTCTAGCACTCTGTCCTGAGCTTCTATAGATGCCCCAAAGGTTTGTACTTTAAAACTCTAAGATCTAGGGGGACTTATCCTTAAGAGGCTGAGGTTAGCACAAAAACTCAGGGGTCTCAAGTTAATATTGACCCAGAGGGATAGCAGAGGACACTTGGCTCTGGTACATAGATTGGATTCAGGAACTAAAGCTACAGAAATAAGTAAACTAAAGGAGATATCAACCAGATGATGGCCTGGAGTCAAGAAGACTCATTTTTAGGAGTTCAAATCTGACTTCAGACACTGATTAGCTGTGTGACCTTGGGCAAGTCAGGGTTAAATTAACCCTGTTTGTCTCTGTTTCCTCATCTGTAAAGAGTTGGAGAAGGAAATGGCAACATTTTCCAATATCTTTACCAAGACCCCAAATGAGGTCACGAAGAATAAGACATGATTGAAAAATGACTGAACAGCAACAAGGTATATATGATGTGATCTCAGATGGATGACTTAGCAGTAGGGGTGACATGGAGGGGACCAGAAAAGGCCTTTTGAGCAAGGTGGAATTTGAGGTGAGTCTTAAAGGAAGCCAATAGACAGCTGTGAGTAGGGAAAACATTGCAGGCTTGAGAAAGAGACAATGGCACAGAGATTAAAAATGAAGTGTCATGTGTAATAAATGCCAAGTAATCCAGTGTCATTGAAATGTAGGTTATGTGGAGAGGAATAAAGAGTAAGAGCAGTGGAAGAAGAGGAAGAGGCCAGATGGTGAGTGGCTTTTAAACTAAACAGAAGATTATAGATAAATGATCCTGGATGATAAAATAGGGAGCCATTGGCATTTATTCAATTGCGGGAGGGTAACAGGGTCAGATCTGTTCTTTAGGAAGATCAATTTGTCTCCTAAATGGAGGATGGATTAAAAAGGGGAAATACTTGAGATTGGTAGACCAATTAGAAGAATATTTCAATAGTTCATGTGAAAGATGACAAGGGCATGTAATAGGTGTGAATACAGAGAAAGGCATTTATAGGAGAGATGTTTTGAGGGTAGAAACAACAAACTATCAATGGATTGGATATGTAGGGTGAAAATGAGAAATCAAGGATGACACTAAGGTGTAAAACTAGGTGTCTTAGAGAATGGTAGTGTCCTTGATGGTAATAGAGAAGTTAGGAAGTAAGGAGGATTTGAGGGAAAAGAAAATGGATTCTGTTTTGGTCAAGTTGAGTTCGAAGATACATCATCAACAACACATAGAAACCACTTGAGTAGAGATGACCATTAAATCCATGTGAGATAAATGAATGAGTTAGTAGAGAGGGAGAAAAGAAGGGATCCAGGACAGGACTTTTGCATATATTCATGTTGGCCATGACTTGAATGAAAATCCAGCAAAGGAGAGGTCAGACAAGAACCAGGAAAGAAGAATATGACAAAAACCTAGAGATGAGAGACTATATAGGAGAAGAAGAGGACCTTCACCAATGGCTGCATATTGTTGAAGAAGCATGAGATTTGAGCAAAGACTATTAGATTCACAATCAAGAAATCAATGGTAACTTTTGAGAAAGTAGTTTCAGTTGAATGATGAGTTTGGAAGACTGTTGCAGGTTTAAAAGTGAATAAAGGAAGATGAAGCAGAGTCCGCTAGTGTAGATAGCTTTCTCAAGGAGTTTATCTTCTGGGATGGTGGTTAGCAAGGATGGTGGAATCAAATAATTTTCTAAAAAGCATGAAGTTGAATCCAATCAAAAGCCTCCAGAGGACAGGGAAGCTAACATTCCTCCTCTAGAGACTGTATCAAGAGATCTGACAAAGCTCCAAGAGGGGAGACTGACAGCCCCAAAACCAAAACAAAATGAGAGGAGCACGAGCACAGACAAATATGGGGAGCAAAGACGGGGTAAACTCGAGCAAACAACAGAAAAAGAAGAAAGAAATTACAATACACAGCTTCTACACAGGTAATGAGCAAAGAGCGAATGAAACAGAGGGGGAGGGAACAGCAAAGGAAAAATCAGAAATCCCAGCAAATTGGATACAGGCTTTGGAAGAACTCAAAATGCAATTCAAAACACAATTAAGAGAGGCTGAAGACAATTGGGAAAAGAACTTAAAAACTAAGATAAGTCATCTAGAAACAGAAAATAGTGTCTTGAAAGCCAAAATCAACCAGCTGGAAAATGAGGCAAAGGAGATGAAAGATGAGGCAAAGCAGATGACAGATGAGGTGAAGAAGATGAAAGATGACCTCCAAAGAAAATCCGACCAAAAGGAAAAGGAAGACCAAAAAACTAAGGATGAAACTTGGAAGAAATTACCTGTCAGATCTATGGATAAGGGAATTGCTCATGATCAAATGAGAGGCAGAGAGCTTCACAGGAGGTAAAAATGAAACAATAATTCTGGAGGGGTAGAGGGATGATAGGTCCACTATTACATTGCTGATGGAACTGTGAGTCAGTCTGACCATTCTGGAAAGCAATTATGGAATTATGCCCCCAAAGCAATTAAACTGTGCTTATTCATATACCCAGTAATAACACTATCTATAGCCCAAAAAAGATCAAAGGATGAGGACAAGGACCCATATGTACAAAAATATTTATATTTTGTGGTTATAAAAACTGAAGAGGAGCACATTTTACAGGGAAAAAGTGATGGCATATGAATATGCTGGAATAACTATTCTACTTTAAGAAATCATGATGCAAAGGGTTGCACAAGAAGACGTGTATGAACAGATGCAAAGTGAAGTTAGCAGAACCATGTGAATAATTTATGCAGTAAGAAGCAATATTGTAAAGATAATCAACTTTGAAAGACTTGGGAACTCTGATCAACTCAATGATCATCCAGAATTCCAAAGAATTTGTGATCAAATATGCTCTTTACCTCCAGATAGACAACTGGAGTCAGAGTTGTAAACTGTAATTTTGGCACCTGGAATAAAAAGTAATACAAGATATAATTGAGATAATTGTTTGTCCAAGATGGAGAATTAAGTACTATAATGGCTCACAGATGAGTTATTAATTATGCTTTCATTTTAACCTTCTATGTAGGTGCTGTTTTCAGTTGTTTCTGCATTGCTAGGAATTTATTTGCTGCCAACATCTTTACTTTCTCCTTTAGGCATCTGTATCCTCCCTCTGCTAGGAGGGGCGCAAGATGAGATTGAAACCACATAGGTAGAACAATCCTAAAATGAATATGGGATTCACTCAGCTCCCTGAATCAAGCTATTTGTTTTATTATTCTAATTCTAGATTTGATCTCATCAAATTAGATTCCTTCTTGAAAACATGTCATGCCACACAGAATATTACATATCTACCTATAGAAACTAGGAACTGTGGTATGACTCCAAAGGGTTTGTAATCAATCAATTGGAGGGCAAAGAGGTGGGTTGTATACCACTTTTTCTCCATAACAATCACATACCACAATCCGTATAACAAGTATCTCCATATGTCTACATTTACCCTTCATTATCCAGTATTCTTCCATCCTTTTCCTTTTCTCCCACTGTACAAATTCCTACACCCAGCCCAAACCTTGTGCTCTTAAGGTAATTATAACCTAACCATTACTTGGATATCCATGGTGGCAGCTGTATAGATGCCAATGAGAATATGCTTTCTACCCATCCCCCTGCAGTTTACCTGCTTCCACCACCATGTGGATATAAAATGCTACTTAGATAATAGACTTCACATTCTGAAGGCAACCCAAGACTTGTGAGTAAAAGCTGCCCCCCTGCCCCCTTTTCTTTTTGGATAAAAAATGATCTGTCTAAGATGATCAGGATCAGTGGATTATGTTCCATTATCTTCCCTTACCCCAAATTCACCCCTTTCCCCAGACTTCCCCATTTATTTTGAGGATACTGTCACTCTTCCCTTCCCTTTCATTCCCTCCATATAGCCAATTTTCTTGCCAAATCTCTGCCTCTAAAATTGTATCTCTCATCTCTCCCCTTTTCTTCAGTCACACAATCATCACTCTAGTTCTGGTACACATCTTCTCTCCTCTGGATGATTGCAATGGCTTCCTAATTGGTATTTCTTCCTCAAGTTTCTCCTACCTCCAAAGCATCTTCCATACAGCTATCTAGACGATTTTCCTAAAGCATGGCTGATCATGTCAGAACTCTACATACTCTCTGTTGACTCAAGGGTCAAATGTAAATCCCTCTTTTTGGCCGTTGAAAGCCCTTCACAACGTGATTCCAACTTAACCTTTCCTTTCTCATTATATTCATATAGTCTCCTTCTTACACTCCTTTGATAGAGCTAAACTGGTCTCCATAAAAAATTAGTAAAATATTTAACTCTGACTAGGAAATGAAGTCATGATAATGCCCATTAAGCAGAGCCATGTTAAAAAAAAAGGAATGGATTTTTACTGAAAACTTTTTGTTGAGTAACTGAGACCAGAGATAATTGACTTCTGCTTGGTTAGTGATTATATAGTGCAACATGAGTCCTGAAAAACTATTATGTTCACTGACTGTTATGATCCATTATTTAACTGTTGTATTACCAAAAAAAAACCCCAAAATGAATTCGCTCTTTGAGCTAAACATAAAGAAACAAAGAACTGAATAATTAGTTCTTGCAGACAAATGTGACCTGCCCATCTATGCTATTACTCCAGAAAATATACAAGGATTATTAAAAAGTAATGAAGCAAATTCAATCATATTTCTCATGCCAAAATTAACATTGCTAATTTTTATCTAGCATAGTAATTAGCATTTTATATTATGGTTTTTCTATTGTTAAGTAAAAATTTTAAATGTTTAAAATAGTTTATAAGTTATCCTGTTAACATTCCCATTATATGTATTCTATAATATATAATCCATTGCATCATATATTATATGTATTCATGTATAGATATTATATATACGCATATACATGTACATTGTATGCCTCTAAATCTACAAATAAGTATACATATTTTCAGAGTATATTTTGAATGTTTTTACATGGGCATAAGATAAAAAATATTTGGAGATCTATAAATGAAATATCTAACCTCCCTTGCATCATCTGGGACAAATTTGGAAAAACAAGCAGGTAATACATAGAAATTCTGGTGATTAATGCAGCTTTGTTTTAATTCCTGCTACTTTGCCAAAATTATTGGTAGTTTTAAGTATTTTTTTAGTTGAATCTCTAGGATTTTCCATATGTACTCTCATATCATCCATGAAGAGAGATAGTTTTATTACCTCTTTGCCCCCATTCTGATTCTTTCAATTTCTTTTTTCTTCTCTTATTGCTCTTGCTAGCATTTAAAATATAATATTAAGAAATACTGGTGATTATGGGCATCCTTGTTCATTCCGGATCTCATAGGGAAAGCTCCTAATTTATCCCCACTACAGATCATGGTTTCCTATGGTTTTAGGTATATCCTTCTTATCATTCTAAGGAAAAATCCATTTATACCTAAGCTTTCACATGTTTTTAATAGAAATGAGCTTTCTGTTTGTCAAAAATGTTTCCTGCATCTATTGATGTAACCATATGGGTTTTGTTTCTTTTGTTATTAATGTAATCAATTGGAAAGTGGTTAAGCAAGTTGTGGGATATGATTGTGATAGAATTCTACTACACTGTCAGAAATGAAGGGCAGGTTAATGAAAAAATATGGGAAGACCTACATGAAATGATGAAGAATTAAGTGAATATTATATATAGCATTTCATACAGGAACAGACATATTGTTTGAAGAATAACTTATGTATGTCCACCTCCAGAGAAAGAACTGATAGAAATAAGCATCACCTCATGATCATAAAAGTTCAAACTAGTACCTAGGTGATCCCTAAGAGTTATAAAAGGAAATCCTATTCTTCATCAGAACATGGGGATGAATGAAGACAAGAGAAAAGCAAGAGAAGGAAAAAATTGTGACAACTGGGAAATTTGTAGTGACTGCTTGTTTGAGTTTTTCTTTTCTCATTTTCATTGGTCAAGAATTAGTAGGCCTGTCCAACATTCATCATCTCTGATAACAAAAAGAATCAGTAGCAAATCAAGAGACAGGAATCCATGGATTTAATTCCCATTTCTGATATTTACTGACAATATGACTCTGGGCTAGTCATTTAGCCTCTATGTATCTTAAATAATTGGCTTGGACTATCAGTTGTAGAGAGGGTGTTGACCTTTATTGGCAGAGGGAATTTACTCTTCTAGGAGGTACCTATACAAATGGAAAGGCCAGTCCACTCCCAGTCCCCAATTTATTCTGGTCCTCCCCCACTGTTATCTTCAGTAATCTCGTCCTTTAATTTTAAAGTTTCTTTTTATGTCATACTCCCATACTGAGGCATGTTAGGCTCCTTCCTCAAGAAACGCCGTGTATAAGTACAATGTCTGAGCCTATGATGCAGCATGTGGCATATATGAGGGAGAAAGGAATTGGATTTGGGAGAAATACAGATAGAGAAGGTCTGGACTTTGGGATGACTGATGGGAATTTCCAGATCCTCAGACATGTGGAGAAAGCCCCTAAATATATCCCTTGATTTGCAGCACTAGCAAGGTCAAGTGACTTTTGTCATTCCCTAGCCAAAGAACCCATTTAATCTTATTAATTCTAATTTGTATAACTTCTCTGAGTTCTGTCTTACTGCTTGCTTAGATAAATGTTTGCTAACTATCTGTGGTTGTCTTTGATGTAATAAATATTTGGTTAGAAGGAACTAAGCTGGCTGAGAGGAGGCTAATTAGTACCTTTTCAGTGTGAGATAGGACTACTTCTCACCCAGAATGCCTAGAGAAAATGGTTTTTATTCTGATTTCAAAAGAGATTGCATTTATCTGACATGCAGTAGAGATATACATTTTATTTCAGTGTCCCTGTTGGAGATAGGAGAATGGATAGTAAGTGCCCTCCTGCTCTGCCCCAAAGTGGAAATGGCAGTTTCTTCTCTAGGTGGGTAATGGGGATTTACAGATCCCATATTTTATATATTTAAATGATCCTTTCCACACGCACTGCACTGGATCCTTGTGGCTACCATCTATATTCATTACATGAATGAGCTAAGAAAAACTCTTACATTTATTTTTGTAAAGGAAGATAGAATAATGACTCATCTCTTAAAAAAAACAATTGAATAATCAAATGATAAGTGCTGGGAAGGGCAAAGGATTATAGAATTTAGAGCTAGAAGGGATCTTTAGTCTAACCCTCTAATTTTCTATGTGAAGAGTGTAAGAGTGAGAGAGGTAAAGTGAACTCTTCCAGATCACATGACTTTTAGTACTTCAGATTAGGTTTCTTTTAGCTCCCAATTAATTTATTCTCCCATCATACCATTATATCAATTGAATGAATTCCTCATCTATTTATTCTTTGATCATTGAGACTTTTGCCAAGCATCAGGACATAATACAGCATCCAAAGTGAAAATGGCATTCCATATGGAATATCCTACTGGAAAATCCATTTACCTTTCTGACTAGTTGGGCAAAGTCACTGATGTCTCTGGGTGGGAGGTTAAGTAGTGGTCGAGTGCAAGAATCCAGAGCTGAACCATGGCTTATAATTGAGATTACACCTCCTAGGGGGAAAAGAGAAAAAGAAAAGAGGATCAAAGTAATAATTACTCCAATTACCCAAAGTTTAGATTAGAGTCCCTCAAATATTTTGTAGGATGAAGTTGGGAATGTGGTGGTAAATGTTTAACAACCAATTTCCCGAAAACATGACACTTAGAAAAGATTCAGCAATTATTGTTTATAACGTATTATGATCAAATATGTTAAATTTTAATCTGCATTAACATTTTTCCATCACTTTATTTTCAAGAAAACAATAAATCAATCCCTAATTTTTAGTATTTGTTTATTTCCCAAATGAAATACCCAAAACTGAAGATTTAACATTTGACTTTTTTCCAAGCCCCTTGAGTGAAGGTATTTATCAAACCTTGAGATCTCCTGGGGAATGGCAAGGGTGTGAGGTATATCAGCATAATGGTAGAGCTTTCTGGGCAGATCAGTGCATGCCTATGAGTAGCAAGATTCCCATACCAAATCTGGTCATAATACATACTATTAACAATAGCTACTGTATTTTCTCTTTTCAAATTAAAAAAAATATTGGGTTGGTTTGATTTTGACTTGACACATTTCCTTGTCTTTAGCTTTGCTTTAACATCTTTGCTAGAACTAGATCTGGAGGATGAAGACATGAGAAAAAGAGAAAACTCCAAAAAGTTTGACAACCATTAAATCTGTCCAAGTTGTCTTGGCTAGTTTCTAATTTAGATGTAAAATCTTAAAATAGAGGGAATGAAAAGTCACATCCATTGCCCAAAACACCTTGACTTTCACCTTGGCAAGCAGCAACAATCTGCTTCACAGTCATAGAACACCGTTTGACGTAGTCGTCATAACTTTCTGATGTCTTCAGGGAGGAAAGTGGAAATTCAGATCTGAAAATGAGGATAAAAAGAACTCTCAGAACTCATGGTAAGTCAGGGCTTTCCTAAGTAAAATTGGATAGTTTCCCTAAACAATCATAAAACAAATAAAAAAACGAACAAACCAAGTAACATGGTATTAGTCTCAGATGAAGGCAACTGATGGGATACAGGAAAATTCTAGTGACTTACTGGATAAGGATCGGCCAGGTCCCGGATGGGTTTTAATAAAAGCAAACTGCCCCGAGTTTGAAGTTGGCTTGAGGAGTCAGCTCCAGGGAAAGGCCGTTTAAGGAATCTCTGAACGCTTCAGAATATGATTTTATCTTTTTTCTTGTAATTCTTCCATAGTGCAGCAAAATAGAAGAGGAAAATTTACCTTCCCTCCCTTCTCTGGCTTTCTACTAAAATCATAGTGGAAAACTTGTCTTTTAGCACAAAAGTGCTCCATAATTTTCATATGCATAATATGTTTAGCCATTCTCTAATTTATGGACATTCTCCTAATTTCCACTTTTTTGACAGCACAAGAGAGCAGCTATTAACATTGTTGAACAAAGGATTTTCCGTCTTTCTTCAATGTCTTCTGGGTATAGGTCTAACAGTGGTACATCTGGATTAAGGGAAATGAGTTGTATGATATAACCGAATATAATTTCAAACTGCTTTTTAGAAGACCTGTATTAACTGATACAGAGTGAAGTGATCAGACCAAGAAGAACCATTTTTACTAGAACGCCGATATTTATAAAAATAATGGATTTTGAGGTACAAGCTTTATGCATGATTCCAGTAGACTGATGGTGAATCATGCTATCTATTTTCTGATGCAGAAGCTGATTCAGAGTGCAGTATAACACACATCTTTTGAACATAATAAGGGAGTTTGTTTTGCTTGATTATGAATACTTGTTATAAAGAATTTCTTTTTCTCCCCCCCCCCCCCATATTTTGGGTGTTAAGAGGGAGAGAAAACAGATTTTTGTTAAGTATTTTAAAATTAATTTGAAAAGAATAATTTTAACTCATGGCAGAAGCAAATGCTCACAGGAAATATGTATTTGCATCCTGAGAAGGTAATTAAAAAAACCAATTTCTCGAACCCTAATGTCCTGAATTTCCTACAGAGTATGATTCCAGAATTCAGCCTTTTAGAGGGAACTTCTTAGGATAGCACCAACTTAGAAAATTGCCTTCCAAGTTTGGGATTTCTTGAATTTGAGAACTCTCGGCACTGCATTTGCTAGTGAAACATCTATTGATACATAGTGCTTCTTGTAGAGAGAAGACAGTCCACTTGGTTCCCATATCACTTCCACTCAGCCAGACAAGGACTGTTGTTAACCTCATCAAAGACTGTAGGTGAATCAAAACTGGCAGTACAGGCAGTAGGTGGTGTCCATCAGTGACCACAGGGAATAGCATCCAGAGAATATCCAGTATAGATTTATGAGAGCAATGTTAATCAGAGGAGTATGGAGACATCTGTAGCCGTACACAGTTGAAGGTGTTAGTTATCCTTTTGTGTATGTTCCCGTGTGAGGGTCCTATCATCCATGAATATGTGCTTGACTCTTTTCTTCTTTCTACATTATTTCATTGGATTATCTCATCAGCCCCAATGGATTCAATTGTCGGTCTCTACAGGTGACTTTCAGATCTGTGATTCAGTGACACTAGCTTCCTTGTGGCTCCTTGTATAAGCTAAGGAGCATTTGCTTTTCCCTCTTTAGATTTCTTGGTCGTTATTAAATCTGGTGCCTTACGGATCTTTGCTGGCATATATGTGGGAGAGTTGGCATCTTCTACAATCTGTAGCCATTTCCATCTTAACTGGTAGTCTCAGTTTAAATTTCTTTAAATTTTATAGTTTTATAGCAATCGAGGCAACTATCTATTTTACCAAGTCTTGCTAGATTTATTCCATCTTTTATTATGTCCTCATCAGTCTTATATCTTAAGGTGGTCCAGAAATAGGACAGTGTGAAGGCTCTTAAAACAAGTCTTCACCTTTTCAATGACTTGAGTTTTCCTTGGTTAATTGTAAGCCTCCTCAATTCTGTCTTTGAATGATAGTGAGGATCCCTGTGCTGTTTTCAGATTGGATATAACCATCCCAAAGTTATCAGCAAATAGGAATTTCTGGCATACAGCATCACTTATTAGAGAATTCTTCTTCCATTTCCAATTTACTTGGGTCATCCTTTGTGACAGTGGCTCCCTCGATGAGGGAGATCTCCATGATCTTATTAAGAGGACCACTGATCATTTTTAAAACCTTACCTTCTGTTGTAGAGTTGATACAGGCAGAAGAGTATTAAGGGCTAGGCAGTTGGGGTTAAGTGACTTGCCCAGGGTCACACAGCTAGGAACTGAGGCCTGATTTAAACCCAAGACCTCCCATCTCCAAGCCTGACTATCCACTGAGATATTTAGCTGCTCTAAAATTATCTTTGAACTTACACATATTAAAGAATCTTGTATGCTGTTCTCATATTCATGAGGAAAACCTTGATTTATAGTTGCAGTTCAACCTTCTTGGTCAAATGAGTTTTGTGGCACTGAACATGTGGTGTGAGGAAAGTGCTCCCAAGGACAAAAGGCCATATTATATCTTTATTCCACTAATGGTTCCCTGTGTCTCCAAACGAATTTCCTTATGGACAACCTAAGATAAGCTAAGATAGTCCCCAGTCAATAGCCGCCTTCTTGTCAGGTCCTAATCAAAGCCTGTATTTTTCTGGCATGATTTCTCTTAGAAAGTGGAGGAGCAAAGGAGCAGTGGGGACATATAGAAGGAGATCAGAAATCTTCAAAGCAGCAAGAAATCAGATACTTTTCTGTTCTTTCTCCTCTCTGACTTTGCCGTTGGGAAGGATCAGGAGCTGGGAGTCCTCCCTCTCCTTTCTCTCTCCACTGCCCGCTATACTTAGGGCTTCCCCCCACAGAGGAAAAAGGTCCTTTGTCTCTTGGTTTGTTCCTGGGGAAAAAAGTCACCATCCCATATGCAGACTCTAACTTCGCACAAGATGCTCCCTAATTCCCCGAATGTTTGCCTCCCTCATCTCTGCCTCTCAAGAATCCTTCTCTCTCCTCCAGGTTTAACTCAGATATCAGCCCCACTACGCAACTTTCTTGCATCTGTGAATTATTACGTTACGTCTCCCCAATAGGATGTACGCTTCTTGTGGGATGGCCAGGGGGAGAGGATGGTCTTGTTTTTGTCTTTGTATCCCTCGTGCTTGGAATGATGTCTAGACACATCTAGCAAATGTTGGACTGAGGTGAGCTGGAGACAATGTCTTCTGTTTATTTTGTATCTCACACAACATTGCTTACAGCGTATGTACTCTACCCAGCATGCTCAGCACAGCTCTGGGTGCGGAACTCATCCAGGCTGGGAAAAGTTACTTGAAGTGTAAATGATGAAAAGCCTGGGAGAACAGAAGATCAAAGGGAGAAACAGGAGGCCAGCATACATACCTGTAATCAACGTCAACATTATACTTAGCTCTGCTCAATTCAGCCAATGACATGAGGGCGGGGATTGTGTCACCTATTTCCCATTTAGTCCATTCAAAGAGTCCTGGTTCCACTCTTATTTTCAATGATTTCTCCTGTTTGAGTTCTAGATGCAGAAGCACAGTGATTTGGGTTAGATGGAACTGAAACAGACTCCAACAACTAGCACATAAAACACGCCCAAATATCATATTTGAAAGAAGAGAAGTTGAAACATCTGATGTGCTCAAGAAAATGTTGACTAAATAAAATAAAAAAAAAATAAAGTATCCCACAGTGGGGTGGCTAGAAAAAAAAAGAAAATATTGCTAAAAAGTTACACAACAAAGCATGTCCTTGTGAAGTTAGCGGATGACCCTATCCTCTCTGTTTACTACCACAATCACCTGCACACCCAATAAATATCAGTGTAGAGAATGAGATTAGTAAAAATGACAGTCGATGCAGGAACCTGGAAATTAATTATGTAAATGCAATCATGGCAAAATGGAGACAGCATTATTGTATGGGTATACCAAATGCTATTGATAGAAGGATGAAAAGTTTGATCTAGAGAAGAAATAAAAACAATATCGAACCCAGGAAACTGAATAACTTGAGTGATGTACACATGACAACTCTTAGCCACAGTAGTTATTGTCCATCTTCTGCATTCTCTGAGGACTTGGTCAATACGATGGCACATGAGGGAGAAGCAGTCAAGGCAGAGGTATTGCAGGGCAATTGGCAATCTACTATGTCTGTAGTCCAGGGACAGTGATTCAAGAGCCTGGGAAGAAGACCCTTTCTATTGATGGAGGTGGCTGACCTTGACTAACTACCAAGTTGAGTCTTCTTACCTTTGGTCTTGTGACAGCAAGAAGCAGACATTCTCCTGACACAGGACTAAAAGTGGAGAGTCATCTTTGCCAGAATAATAGGGACCAGGGCTTAGAATGTGGCCAAGAGATACAGCTTCCTCTGCTCTTCCCTGATAGCTATTGTTCTATATCTCTCTCCTTTGACGGCTAATCTCCTTGAGAAGTCCATGTATGAACAGAAGCCTCCACTAGCTTTCTACGGATTCTCTTCAAATCCTTCTGGAATTTGGCTTTATAGAGGCTATCTTGAAAATTGCCGGCGATGTCTCTTTTCCTCTACTTAATTATTAAAATAAATTTATTCTTTATTAACATTCATTTTCAAAAAATATTTTGAGTTCTGAATTTTTCCCCTCACTATGATTCCTTCCTTTATCCACTGAGAAGACAAACAATCTATACATTTGAAATCATGCACAACATATTTCCATATTAGCTAAGCAATAATCTCATAATTACCAGATCGAATAGTCTTTTTCAAGGAGAATCTTCTCTCTGCCATTTTCCTGAAGGTCAACAACCTTTCTTTACATCTTTTATATTTCGTACAGTAATTGGTACTGTGAAGACTGGATTTGGCTCTCCCCTGATTGTAACAATGAAGGTACTTTGCTCTTTCTTTATTGTGAAAATTAAATTGTAATCCCCTGCCTATTTTTAGATTCTAAAGCCCAAGGTGTAAACCCAGTACTAGAAGTTTGGGTTAACCACAAAAAAGTGTGAACTAACCACAAAAGGTGTAAACAGCCATTTCATACATTGAGTGGGCGGTCTGTGACCCATGTGTGAAAGAGTGGGCAGTCCTGGAGAGGAGTGTCAGCTGTGATTGGTAGACATAAAATTCGTGGGAGGGGGCAGCTGGGTAGCTCAGTGGATTGAGAGTCAAGCCTAGAGATGGGAGGTCCTAGGTTCAAATTTGGCCTCAGACACTTCTCAGCTGTGTGACCCTGGGTAAGTCACTTGACCCCCATTGCCTAGCCCTTACCACTCTTCTGCCTTGGAGCCAATACCCAGTATTGACTCCAAGACGGAAGGAAAGGGTTTAAAAGAAAAAATTCAGAGGAGGTGACACAAGAGAAAAAGGTCTTTAAATAGTGGAAACAGAGACACACAGTGCATTGTAACATTTAACAACTAACTGTTTACTGACGGTCTAGCCAGATTTAGGAGCCTGATGAGCAGCAGAGATAATATGCCCAGGGTTTAGACCATTCCAGAATAGGAGTAGATCTGATTTATTCAGTGTTTGAATGTTCACTCTGTTGCCTGTAATTAAGAGACTAGCATTCCTTTTTTTTAGCCAAATTAGACCCACAGATTGGTTGGGCACCCTGTAAAGAAAATTAAACACTACTCACTGCCCATAGAAGGGTTAATTGGACTCCCTGATAAGCAGGTAGAGACAAATGATGGACACTTTCACCAGGGAACTATAAATAAAAAGATGCCGTTCACCAGGCAGCCTACACCAGACACTGGCTCAAAAAAATGACATTTCCATTGAAGAGGGACACTCTATAGTATAACTCGGTCGGCTTACCCAGGTTAGTTCTGATAAAGGGTGAAGGCTGAACCTCAAAACAGCAATTTTCTTGCTTAGTAAAACTGGACCATAAAGACTCCTGGGCTACAGAGACATCCCCCGAGAGTCCAATAATGCTAATAGCTAGCTTTGGACCTCCCAAGTTCAGATTTAGTAATGCAAGACTAAGTCAGTTGAAGTTTAAGAGCAAGTAGATAGACAGGTGACTGGAGAGCTGGATCTAGTTAATCCGTGTTCATGTTAATTGACTATATTGCAGGTGAAAAATGGAGATGTGGCTACCCATCCTGTAATGTGTGCCTTACATGTAATTATAGATACTCATTGATATATTGGCCAAACGGGATAAGTCTGCTCCTCTTCTACATCACAGTCCTTCAGATTCTTTAAGAAAGGTACTGTATCCCTTCTAAGTTTTCTCTTCTCTTGGCAAAACAGGTCCACTTCTTTCAGATGTCCTACCAGGTCCTGGTCTCTGGATCCCTCACCATCATGGTCACTCTGGACCTGTTCTAGCCTGTCTCTTTCCTAAAATATGGCACCCCAAATATGTTTTGGGTACGCTTCTGCTTTATTATTTTGCTGTCCATGTTTATTTGCAAGTATTATAGATCAGTTTGTCCCTTAGCTATGCATTATTTTACTCTTTCTACAGGTTCAACCTTCACAAACCTTGATTTTTGGTTTCTGAATCTTTGTGACCCCATTTGGGGTTTTCTTTTCCTTTTTTAAACCCCCACCTTCCGTCATAATTGTCCTGATAAGTGTTGATGTTTGTGGATTGCAAATACCCCAGAACTGATATTTTAATGGACTGCAAGATTTCTGGCCCCAGAGAATAATAGGATGGGCTCTAGATAGCATCAGCCCAAGAAACTTGGGAGGAAGTATCCATTTCTCGGGGCAGAGGCAGGTGACCTTGGTTCCAGTGGTGCCTTTTTCTAATTTTTCCATTTGTGGGAACAAGAAACAGAGTAAAGGGAACCTAGAAAAAGATGGCAGCCACTGTAAGAAAAGCGAGGATAAAGTGCTTTACATACAGCGGTGGGGATGCTGAACACGTCTGGTGCTCCCCTGGCCACGCTTATAAGA
Source organism: Monodelphis domestica (assembly GCF_027887165.1). Taxonomy (NCBI): domain Eukaryota; kingdom Metazoa; phylum Chordata; class Mammalia; order Didelphimorphia; family Didelphidae; genus Monodelphis; species Monodelphis domestica. Next base: position 9,002,522 of record NC_077230.1, on the reverse strand, counting down.
ATATTGAATGACAGAGATCACACATTGCAGAGACAACTAACCTTTGAAAGAATATTTGGCCCAGGAGTTCAGCTACATATACTAGCTAATGAGTGTGCCTAAACTTTTAAGGTCAGAAGAAGAAATGCAACTTTGCTGAAAATTATATCTGAAAACAACTTTCCCCCCTCTATTTAAGAAAGAACGTTTTGACCCCAAATGGCATTAATGGTGAAAATTTGTTCTATGCTCTTTACATAGATGCTGGTGCTTGTATAATTATGTCATTAATGGGTTTGAGACCAAGAACTCTCCAGGTCCAAAGGAATGTCTTTCTTGCCTAAGAGCACTCAAGAAGGCATGAGAAAGATATGCGTTTAGTCAATATCTATTCTTCAATGGAATTAACCCGCCATTCCAAGATACCATATCCTTTATTACAATTAGAATGGGGGTAGTAGTAGTAGTCGTCTCTTGGTAACCGAGGATGACGATTGTCTTTGTGCACTTTCGTCTGTGATGTAGATGAGTGTGCACAAAGACACTTGTGTGTAAAGGAGATTTAAGTGGAAAAGTCGATGCATAGAGACAGTCCCACTCTCTTGGTGTTGGAAGCCTGGGCCCAGTGGCACGAAAAGTCGCTACACCTGGAGACTTGCTCAGCTGCATTGGATGTGCTCCAACACACCCTAAGTTCTCCAGAATGGGGGTAGCAAGGTGGTTCAATGGAAAGAGACTAAGGCCTGGAGACAGGAGGTCCTGGGTTCAAGTCTGATCTCACACATTTCTTACCAATGTGATCCTGAGCAAGTCACTTAACCCCCATTACCTTTTCCTTACTGCTCTTCTGCTTTGGAACCAATACTTAGTATCAATTCAAAGGCAGAAGGTAAGGATTTTAAAAAAGAGAAGTTAGAGTATATATGGGTTTTGCATTCAATTTTGATTTTATCTTTTATTTAATTTAAATTTATTTAGAATATTTTTCCATGATTTATACGATTCACGATTTTTCCCTCCCATCTTCCTTCCCCTCTCCTGGAGCTGACAAGCAATTCTACTGGGTTATACAAGTATCATTGTTTAAAATCTATTTCTATATTTTTCATATTTGTAACAGATTGATCTTTTAATGCCCAAACCCCAATCATTCCCATTGGACCACATGATCAATCATATGTGTGTCTTCTGTGTTTCTGCTCCCACAGTTCTTTCTCTGGCTCTGGATAGCATTCTTTCTCATAAGCCCCTCAGAAATGTCCTGGATCATTGCATCGCTACTAGTAGAAATACTTTTATCTTTTAGAAGTGTGGTGGTAATATTTATCACAAAAAAGTGACACTATAGTAAAAATTAATTGTTCCCCCTGGTTTTACTCCTTCTTGGTTCAGAGTAAGATACTGAAAGAGCTGCTGGAAGAAATTGGAAGTTTGAGGAATGGGAATACAGAGAAGTATGGAAACAAATAAAAAGCATGAGAGCACTGGATGCCAATATGTGATCACTATAGGCATATAGATTTCTGTTCAACACAAGAGGAGGAAAAAGCTCTCTTTAAATAAAAACAGTCCAACAATGCTGTCTTGTCAGATTATTTCCATCAGGAGAATCAAAAAAACACTTAAAATCACTTATTTTTAAGCTAAGTACATCTATATTATACAGATGGGGAAACTATAGCAAGTCAGAGATGTGACTAGATTAAACTAACCCAATTTATCACCGACTGGGCAAAGTAATGAATAGAAATTTGGACTTTTGACTGTGAGATGACTACTTTTATTCTTATGTAGTGTTTTCCTTCTTCTTTTCCTACAAAAGAGAAGAATATACCTTCAAAGCCTTAGTCTTTAATAGACAAGCGTTTTGCTCTGCTACATTCTTGGTAGCAATTTCTTTTGGGAGAGGTACCTGATTTCAATTTCCTCATCCTCTCATAGGGAACTTAAGAATTAGAGTCTAGAGTTGGAAAATGATCTTATAACCTATCTAATCCAACTTTCTATTCAATGTAGTGATTCCTATTTCAAAAAGTATAGTAGGACAGACATTGGCTTAAATATGAAGGATGGAAACTATTTGTGAAGGATGAAAACAGATACGCGATGCTTATTTTTTCCTTCAATGGAGATATCTTGTTCTTACAGTCTTGTTCCATTGAGAAATTTTAATTAGGATAATATCTACCAATTTTAGGAAGTATATCTTATGATTATCTGATTGCTCTCAGAGAGTAGACCTGGAGATCTCTCTGAATTAATTATTAGTTAAGTTCTTAGCTGTGCTTAATTCCTTTTTGCCATTGGAAAGAGATATAGCATAAGACAGGGGAAATAACACTATGCTATATGTCAGGAAACCTGAACTTTAGTCCTGTCTGCCATTTACTAGCTATGTAATCCTAAGCAAGTCAGGCCTTTTGGGGTCTCAGTTTCTTCAACTGTTAAAAAGAAGTATTGGATTGATGGTGAACCAAGTGCCAAATTACAACCTTCATACCTCATGTGAGCTGCCCCCTTGCCCAGATTGGGGAGGGAGGAAGCACTCCCATTGGACTGCTGGGCAGAGGGGCAGGTGATGTGAAAAATGTCCTCAGGTACAATGGAGAGGGGAAGGGGAACATCCCCCTCTGGCACACTTGCCATTGGTTCGACAACATGGAACTAGATGAACTCTCAGGTCCATTTCAGTACCAACATTATAAAATTCTGTGAATAACGATTGCAATTTTCTTAGGAAAATAATGGAAATTCATTTAAATATTTAATTTACCTTCTAGGATGTATTTTGCTGTCTGTATACATCGTAGTGCTGGTGAACAGTACATATAGTTAATTTTGATGCCACTATCTAGTAGAGCTTCCCCTGGAAAACAAAAACTTAAATTTGACCATGAATGGGTTATAATTGATTTTCTTACTAATATATAGGGAAGAGAAATAACTCAATCAAATATTCCTTCAGTTAATTTGTAGGTGGAAATTTGCACACACACACACACATCTACATCTACACAAACACATGTACAGACACATCCATGTCTAAAGCCAAACAATAGTTTGATATATTACAGAAACAGATTATTTCAGTTTAAAGGTACTTGGGTTCTTTTCTAGTTCTAGTTTTGATACTCATTAGCTCTGTGAATGCTATAACAGGATATTTCATTTCAGTGTGCCTCACTTTTCTCATCATCTAAAAAAAGTATATAATTTTAATTTTTCAATCATTAAGTTTTAAAAATTTATTCCTCTTACTACCTCCTCCATTGTGCAAATTAAAAAGAAACTCAAAATAGAAAATTCTCATAGCTGTCATTCAGCAAAACATATTAGCTACATCCAAAAATGCATATTTCTTTTGTTTTTTTTTTCAAGATTCTATCATTCCTTTGGAATTATAGTTTATAATTGCTTTTATCAGTACTCTAAAACCTTTCAAAGGTTTTTTTTCCTCTTCCTATAGTGGCATTATCATTGAATAAATTGTTCTCTTACTTCTGTTCACTTTAATCTGCTTCATTTCATAGAGGTGTTTTTAGTTCCCTCTGAAATGGTCCCTATCCTAATTTTTTCATGGCACAATAATATACCATTATATTCATATACCACAATTTGTTTAGTCATTCTCCAGTAGGAGATACCCTCTTAGTTTCAAATTTTTCTGATCACAATAAGAACTGCTGGAACATTTTTGCACATAGAGATTCTTTTCTTCTTTCTTTGATTTCTTTAGGGTTACAGGCTTCATAATAGCATGGGTCGAATAAAATACATAATCATATAATGGTTGATAGCTTAGATGTCTTCTTTTTGAAAACTGCCTGTTCATATCCTTTCACTATTTACTGATTGGGGATTGACTTCTTCTTAGTCTTGTAAATTTCAAAGTGTTCCTTGTATATTTTGGAAAATAGATCTTTATAAGAGAAAATTGCTATAAAAATTTTTCCTAGTTAAATGTTCCCTTCTAATTTTTGTTACATTAGATCTACTTGTGCAAAAAATTTTACATTTTATATTATATGCTGTGGGGTGGGCCAGCCTCCCATAGGGGATAGGGTCTTGGAGGTGGGATGGTGTTGGTGAAATGATGAATGGGATACAGCTTTCTATTCAACCTACAGCACAGGTTTCACAGGATAAACTGTTCCCCTTTTTGGCTGAGGCTTGGCTTTATTTTATACTCTCATGATCACACATCTACTTGGCACACAATTTCATTCTCAACATACATGTTTCCATGGAACCTAACAACAGACATGAAGCCTAAGAAGATAGTCAACAAAACATTGTTGCTAAGTTCAGGGTCAGAGAGTAGAATCAACATGACACAGATTTGCCGGAAGTTTTTATGCCTAGAAAAGAGGGTCTTATCTAAGTGGGCATATAAGAATCCTTAGGTTTAATTTTGTAAGTGGGATATCCTGGTAATATTCTGGGGGGACAGAGTGGGACAGACATCTGTATTAACCCTGCAAGCATGTTGCTCTCATCTGTTTTTCCCAGGGCTAAGTAAGAATAATAATCATAGCAATTCCAATAATAAGGGGATGTTAATAAGAAAAGTCACTTAGTGGGGTTTCAATGGATGTTTCCATCCTTTCTGGGGGCTGCTTTGCAGTCCCCGGTTTCCACATGTGACCATGTCAAATAGTGTGTTCTTTGATGGCTCCTGGCAATTAGAAGTTTTCATTTTACCTTTTAATTTCTCTGCTACTGTTATAGGGAAGTTAAGCAGAAGGGATCAAACTAACTAACTAACTAACTAACTATATATAAACTTGATAAGATATGAAATCTTTTCCTATTCATAGATCCAAAAGTTAATTTCCTCCCTGCTTCTCTAATTTGCCTAAGATCAAGTCTTTTATGTTCTGGCCTATATCTATTTCATGCTTATCTTGGTATATGATGTGAGATGTGGGTCTCAACTTAATTTCTGCTAGCTGTCCAGTTTCCCCTAGATTTTTGGTCATAGAAGTCCTTCTCCAGTTTCTGAGATAATTAGTTTTCCTCACCTTTTAAATGAGGATGTTGAAGCTGATATTCCCTAAGAGCCCTCTCAGATCTAAAGGTATATGATAGATAAGATAAAATTTTGGACATAAAACTGAACTGAAGAAGTAATAGATTAACAAAAAAGAGAAAGAACTGATCAATGCATTGGGAATGCAACTAAAAATACTAGAAAACATTTAATTAAATTAAATACTAAAACAGAAATCCTGAAAAGAAGAAGTTAGATAAATTGAAAATGATAAATCATTGAATTGATGACTAAAACTAAGGGGAAAGGAAGTAAAAGATTAAAAACATAAATGTAGGGTATGTTTTGACTTAAAAAATTATAAAGTACTAAATTTCCCCACCTCTAATTCTGTATAGATAGTTTTTAATTTCAGTTCTTGGCATTAATGCCACATTAGAGAAAAAAAATCGAATACATACCTGTAAGTCTGGACTGGAAAATGCCACAGGAGGATAAAGGTGGATCATTTTCAAAATTTTTGAGTCCATTTTTCCTTTCTGGCAGACTAGAAGGGAAGTTCATATCTGGTCTATAGTATTTTCCTATGGTATAAATTAATGTTTTGGTTAAAATGAATTTCATCAAGTTGGTAAAAAAGTCTATTATAAATCACTTTACTGTCTTACTCCAAGATTCCAGAAGGCTCCAAAAGTAATCAAATTAAATTTATGCCCATATGAAATTTTCTCTACAGTATCACCAGATGTAGTCATGTAACCTTTATTTGGAGACCTCCTTTGAAGTGAAATCCATTACTTTCTCAGGAAATCCATCCAACCTTTAAATCACTCTAAAAATTAGATTTTATTTTATTTTAATTTAAATTAAATCATACAAAGCTAAAATCTGGCTCTCTGCATCTTTTGGCATTAATTTAACTTTACGATGGTGATCACTGAGTTTACACTTGGGAATTTATAGTGTTCACAACCCTAAGTTGATCCTTGGACTTAGCAAAATAATATAGAGACTGAGGGAAGAATATAAATACAGAAATGGACTACTCACTGACTTGGAAAGAGGCTGTAGTAGCCATGTGGCCTCTACAGGGAACTATTGGCGCAAAGTTGGTGCCAGAAGGAAGGAGATGAGTCATACAAAGATAGAAAAAAGATTCAGAGCCTTTATAAGGGATGGTGGGATGAGAGATGGAAATAATGATATTCACACAGATCTGGAGAGAGACCTGCAGGTTGTAGTCCAAAGGAGATTACATATAGCTTGAAAATAGTGTTCAACATGGACCTGTTCCTTTGCTACTACCATGAATCATGTGGACTATTTATCTCTAGGTTTGCAAATAATCAGCATTTTTACTGAGGCCAAAGAATATCACCATCAAGGAGCAGCAGAAGAATGAATATAGCATAGTTCAGCTTTCTTGACATTCCTGTTCCCCTGTATATATGCCCGCAGTGACCCCAGTATAAGACAGTCTGAATAGAATTAAAGGTTCTTCAAGAGCTAAGAAGCCAATGAGTTTCGGGTTGAGTTGCACTTATGTTCTACTTGAGAAATTCCTCCCTCTCAGATGGGAATCTATCACTTACCCAAAAGCCTAGGTATTCAGCCTCTCATTTTCCTTGCTGTCTTCATACTAGCCTTTTTAACCTCTTTGCAGCATATAACACTGGTAGATACTCCCTGTACCTGGATACTAGCTATTCTTCAATTTTTCTCTTCCTATTGGTCAGTCACTTCTCAATTTCCTCTGCTGGACCATCCTTCTTGCCATTCCCATTAACTGTGAATATGAATCCAGATTTTTCCGTGGATCCTTTTATTTCTTTATATTTTCTTAGTGATCTCATCAGGTCTCTTTGAATTCAAATATCAACAAAAGTGGATTTTTGCAAAATCTACTTTTTTTTTTCTTTGCGCTCTACTCCTACTTCAACAACTGACTGGTAGATATCTCCAAGGCGTCTCAATCTCAATCTCAATCTCAATATCTATATCTATATAATTGACTTGTTTTCCCCTTAAAATATTCCCATTCTCAAAATTTTAACATTTCTTTTTAAAGTACCACCATCCTTTCAGTCATCCAGATTCAAGATTCTGGAGACAATCCTTCCTTCTCAACTACTCCCATCCCTATCTCCATCCAAAGTAATCACCGTATGTTTTCAGTTCTTCTTGCACAAGATCATGAGAATTCAACTCCATCTTTTTAAATTACCATCACCTTAGTCAACTTTGAATTTGACTATTTCAACAACCTTCTAACCAATTTACCTTCCTTTAGTTTGTACCTTTATTTTCAATATAGTTGACAAATTAATATTCCCCTGCACAAGAGGTTTCATCTATTCCCTCTTGCCTATAGGAAAAAATACCAACAAAAATCCTTCACAGTCTGTCCCCAAACTATCTTTCTAGAGTTTAGAACATAGACTATTTTTATATTGCTTCCTCTCATTTACTTTACATTTCAGTCAAGTGAGTCTACTTGCTATTCTCCAAATGAGATACTCCATCTGTTGCCTCAATGCCTTTGTCTAGACTGTCCTCCAACCTGGAAAGTTTCCCCTCTTTCCCTTTGGCTTTTGAAATTGCAAGTTTCCTTTTGCTATGTCTTATGGAAGGTCTTTCCTGGTCTCCCAAGGTGTTAATTGTACGTGCATGTATGTATACATGGATGTAGGTATACATGCACACATGTACATACATACACATATATGCATTCATTTATTTGAATACATGTTATTTTTCCAATGTCCCTTGAAGGGACTGTTTCCTTTTTCTTCTTGTATTCCCAGCATTTTGGTTGGAGCCATTAGTCCTTGTCCTGTTATCTGGGAATCACATAGCTTATTTCTTTTCCTAATGACAATCTTTGAAGTAGTTCAATTCATTGATCAAATCAAATATGTATTAAGCATCAGGATCACAGAACTCTAGGTGGTAGGCAGGCACTGTTCAAGTTTGTCTTCCTAAAGTCTTTTCTTCAACAATGTCATGTTTTTTCAGTGGATCCTCAGGGAAAATCGTTTTGAGTCCCTTAACCATCTTGTCTGTCCGCCATTAACTTCTTAATGGACTTACTGAAATGTGATCTGACCAAGACAGGATCGTCATCTTCCTTGTTCTGGATATTCCTTAGTCTAGGATCACATTATATATTTTTAAAACGGCCTCATCATATTACTATAATACATATTGAGTTTTTAGTCCATTAAAATTTAAAGGCTTTTTCATATTCAATGTCTTCTAGCTGAATCTTCTTTATATTTCTCTCGTGTAGCTATTTTTTTTAAGGTAGGTGCTATTATCATCCCCATTTTGCAGATAAGGAAACTGAGGCAAAGAGAAATTAAGTGACATGCATATAGTCACCCAGCTAGTAAGTCTTGAAGGCTAATTTTGAATTCCCATCTTCCTGACTCCAAATCTCTACAAGTTGCCTCAATAAACACTATTCATTGGCTAATTATCACAAAGGTCTTTCCTACATTTTGCTTCTGAAGAATAGACCCTTTATACTAAACCTGGGATTTATTCCCAAAGTGATCCTTGTATTTTGAAGGTCTTTGACCTTCTTTCAGTAACTGCTGAGCTGTTACCAGCTCACACAAAATAAATTCACCAAGAACTCAGCAGTCCTAAAAACTCTCCATAGATTCTCATCACTGTTGAGTGATAAAGCAAGAAGTAATTTAGAGATTAGAAGTTACCTAATCTATCCCCGACTTGTTTTACACATGAAGAAGCTGAGGCCCAAGAGAAGTTGTGACTTGACCAAAGCCACAAAGATAGTAAGAAGTTGAGGCAGCATTCCAAATGAGGTGTGATTTCAAATCCAATGCTCTTTCCACTCCATCACACCACCTCTTTACTGATGACTGGTTACAGATTGCATCATTATGCCATTTTTGTTCAGTTATTTCTAGAAATACTTTCTGAACTTTTTGGCTTTGTTTGTTTTTGGACTGGACTTGTATTAGGATGAGGAAACTGCTTTTACCAATGGAGATTGTCACCCGTTGGGCAATTTAATATTCTAGAAAATGTCTTGGGGTGTTGAAATGTCTACTGGCATGCCTGCAGTGACATGGCTGGTATATGTCAGAAGTGGGAATTGAACTCAAGTCTTCTTGATTTCTTTTCTTTTTATTCACAGTAGAGTTTAAATTAAAAAAAAATAAGACTTTATTTCCCCCCTTATTACATATAAAAACAATGTTTAAAATGTCTTCTTGATTTCAAGGCCAGTTCCCTACCTACTATACCACATTGTCTTTTTCTATGAACATATTACACATATGACAAACACATTTATAGGGAGAGTAATGCATGTGTGTACATATTCTATGTAAAATGTGCACATGAACATACATATACATACATATGGATGGATTTGTATTACTGTTCAGTCATTTAGTCATGTCTAACTCTTTGTGACCTTGTGGACCATAGCATGTCAATACTGTCCATGAGATTCTCTTTGCAAAGATATTATATTGGAGTGTTTGTCATTTCCTACTCTAGTAGACTGAGACAAGCAGGTTAAGTGGGTCTGTATATTTAGGCACATATATTTGAATACATATGTCTGTAATTTTATATTCTATAACTGTTAATGCCTCAGATAAAATGAGAGAATTGGAATAGTTGCCTGCTCTAGAGTTATGATTTTGTGTATGAATGCATAGATATTTTTCTTCTCCTTCATCATTGATGTAGCAAATGATATTCAAAGGAGAATTACATACATCTTGAGGGTTTTGTTGTTGTTGTTGTTGTTCCTATTTTGAACATTTTTTTTTAGTGGGAGGAGCTATAATCAAGTTTAACCATCATGCTTCTGACTGTCTTTTTTGGGTATTCTTTCTTAACTTCCTTTTGTCCTTTTGCTTAAAAATTATTTTAAATTGCATTTATTATTAGGATGATTCATTGATTTTTAGATTTTCTTTTCTTCCCTTTAGTTTCTAGTATTGCCATTAATATTTTACCCCTGTCTGATTCTTAGTGCCCCATTCTCCTCCAAAATAAATAGAAAAGCTTTCCCATGTAACAAAAAAATTCATGAAAAATAAATTCATTCATTGGCTGTCATTGAAAATATATCTAACTCTGCATTTCTTGGTCATCATCAATCTGTCAAGAGATAGGAAGCATGATTCATCATTAATCTTATTAAAAGTTAATCTAAATTGGTCGTAGCTCTTAAACCTTTCATATTTTTTCTTTATAATGTTATAATGAATCTCAAAAATTAAAATTATGCATGTACATAGTTGTATATATGTATACATACACAAAGAGACTTACATGAACACATTACAAAACTTAACCACTATTTCCCAATTACATTTATACAAGAAATGTAGTACTGATTTTTCAATCTTAGGAAAATTTTAAACATTTTAAGCTATTTTATTAATAAGAACAAGAAAAATAACAATTCAGAAAAAGCTTTTGACAAGATATAGCACCTATTCTCATTAAAAACCCCAGAAAACAGAAGAGTAAATGAATTTTTTTCTTAATATAAATTGCAGTTATCTAAAAACCAAGAGCAAGCATTAAATATAATGGTGAAAGTATTGTAGTCATTATGTAAATTTTCTGGCTCACTTCACTCTTGTATCAGTTCAACAAAGTCCTCCTAAGCTTTTCTGAATCTTTCCTTTGATCATTCATTGCATTCATATATCATAATGTGTTTATTCATTCCCCAATTGATGGACTCTCACTTTAATCTCATGTATTATATAGCAATTTAATAACCACAATAAAATATTGCTACAATATTTTTGTTAATATGGGCTATATATTTATAAATATTTGTATATACACCCATATAAACATGCATATGTATGTACTTATAGAAATGTAGACACATATGTATATAAACACATGGACACATTTTTCCCCCTTATTGGTTTGTTTTCTTTGACTGTGGGGAATAAGTAAATGAATGAATGGAAAGGTTTTTTAAGAACTTACTATGTATCTAGGACTGCACTAAGCACTAAGAATGCAAATAGAAGCTCTCAAGAAGTTCACCATCTAATTAGGAGAGACAACACATAAAAGAAAGTTCAGCAGAAGGTCAGGTGGAGAGGTCCATACCTCATGGGGAAGATGCCTATACCCAAGGATCACTCAGTTACATAAACAAATCAGATTGAAAAAAGATGGAGGAAAAGGGAGTCAGAAAACTATTTGGAGTCAGAAAACCTGATTTTGGAGGATAGAGTGACATCCATTTAAGGAGGGTGCTTAGTCCAGTCATCTCTTCATTTCCCACCTTGCCACACTCTGCTGGACTTCTCATTCATGCCCCAATGAAATGTTCACACTGAAAATTTAATTGGCTTTCAAAAGCCAGTTTTAGCTGACTCCAGCATGCCTGTGGCTGAAGGATTAAAGCCATCTAACACTTGGGTAGGAGATTTTGAACTCCACAGACTTCCATGATAATAGCTGTGAACTACTCAGATAGGGCAAATTTGAGATTAATGTGAAATAACTGTCCAGGGTTTCCTCTGGCGGAAATATATTGAACAAAATGGGCAATTTGAGTGCTTCCTATCTCTGTTTATGCTTAGCCTTGAGTAATTTGCAATCTTATGTTTTGTTTCATTTTTCCCTGTAGTGGAGAAAATTAAAAAACAAAACAAAACAAACCCAACTTGTCCTTTACCTAATACACATATGTGGGAGGAAACTACTATTCCTTTGTGGGGAAATCTTAGATATGAGTCAAACTGAAGCTTTGCTTTTGGGATTCCCTTGGAGGTATCCAGGTTGGGAACTGACAAGTCAAAGTGAATGTGATTTCTTTGGGGTTGAGCCCTGGGATCAAACCTAATCCATTTAAAGAGTCTCTTCTGGGAACTCCTACATCATGGAATAGTTTATATCTATATCCCACTTGAAAAGTAAAAAAAAATCCACTGGAAAAACTGAAATCATAATGAGCTGAAGGTTGGCCATGGAAGATCCTTCAGGTTTTAAAAGATAGATAGAGAGAAAGAGGTGAAATAAAGGGAATGGAGATCAAAGGAGATTGTCCAAGCCTGCTCTTGACTTTTTTCCTACCACTCTGTTACTGAAGAACTGATAGTACCACCAGCTGCAAAAGTACAGAGAACAGAGAAGTTCCAACTTTGAGAGTTGACCCATATAGCTGTGATGGTGAACCTATGGCACAGGTGCCAAAGATGGCATGCAGAGCATTTTCTGTGGGCACTCACCACTCTCACTCCCTGCCCCCACCCCGCAGAGTTCATTACTAGAAAGGCAGAGGGACTCAGGGGAAGCTGCTCATCTCCCCCTCTCCACCATGCCTGATGACATTTTTTCACACCCGCCGCCCCTCTGCCCAGAAGCCCAATGGGAGTGCACAGGGGATAAAGTGGACAACTCATAGGCAGAAGAGCTGGAGGGGAGTGGAGCACTCAGCCCATAACCTTCCTTCTTTCTACACTCGCTGAGGCCATTCCTCATTTCAATCATCCCTCTACTTAGCAGCCCAATGGAATTACTTTCTCTCTCCCCTGTGTGGGATAAGGGGTGGCAGGGTGTATCCTCATTTGGTGTGGGGGAGGGGTATGGAACTCAGTCTTGGGGGTGAGTGAGCATGGCACTTGTTCTGGGGAGTGGGGTGGGGATGGGGCCAGGCACTCTGTCTCTAAAAGGTTCATCATCACTGCCAGATGGTCCAGGGTCAGATCTTTGGTAGAATCAGCATCTGAAACCAGTGTGATATTAACTTACCTATTCTGGTAGGGAAAATTATCTAGGTATTGGGAGATTAGAGGTATGGGTAAAGATCTTGGCGTTGCTAGGTGGTACAATGGATAGAATGCCAGGCTTATAATTAGGAAGACTCATCTTCCTGAGTTCAAATTCAGCCTCAGACATTTCCTAACTGTGTGATTCTGGGCAAGTCACTTAACCCTGTTCGTCCCAGTTTCCTTATCTTTAAAATGAGCAGAAAGAAATGACAAACCACCCCAGTACTTTTGCCAAGAAAACTCCAAATGAAGAATTGGGAACAACTAGAACAACTGGGCAACAACAAAACTCCTGGAAGAAGTATGTGAGCCGGAGCCTAAAAATGAGAGTTCCTCTTTATACAGCGCTTTAAGGTTTCAAAGTCCTTAGGTATGTTATCATCTCATTTGATCTTCGAAATAGTCCTGCGAGGCAGGTACTATTATTACCCTCATTTTGAAGATGAGAGACAGAACCCAGAGTCACACAGTCAGTGTCTGAGGCAGGACTCAAACTCAGTCTTCCTTCCTCCTAAATCCAGTACTGGGTATATATTGCATCACTTAACTGCCTCAAGCTTAGGCACTTAAACTATAGGCTAGATCAAGGCCATATCTAAAAACTGGCCTAAAGAGTCCCTAAGTCTGGGAGAAACTATGAATCATATTATGCTCTGCTGGATTTGGATTCAGGAAGACATGGATTCGAGTCCAGTTTTAGACATTTACTAGCTCTGCGACTCTGGGCAAGCCATTGATCCTCTGCTTGCCTCAGTTTCCCATTGCATAAAATAGGGATAATAATAGCACCTGCCTCTTCAAGGTTATTGTGAGGATAACATGAGACAATGTTTGTAAAGTGCTTTGCAAACCTCAGAGACATATATAATGCTGTCGTAAATATTAGTATTTTGGTGAAGCAGATTTTTCTCTTTATTGCTTTTGTTCCTTTTACTTATTTTTATGCCTCAAAGTAAACATTATGATCTACATGTATGTAACCTTTTCCTAAGTTCATGCAATTACGGGTCCTCTTAGAGATGACAAATTGATGGAGGGAGGGAGGGAGAGAGGTTCTTGGCGGAGTGGAGATTTGGATCTGTTACGATTGGGTAAATCCTCCTACATCTGTTAGACTGATTAATGATCCAAGCATTAATGATTAATGATTAATGACCCTCACAAAGAGGTTAAACGGGCAGATGTTGCCAACCTGCTGAGAACCATAGAGGTTCCGTCCTTCCTCTGAAGCTCGCTCAGATGTTGTGTGGAGTGAATGCTACTGCGATGAACATGCACACCTTTCCTGTGCCCATTTTTTTGATATAGAAAACCAAGTCCATCTGGTTGATGGTAAGCATTGCTCCTGGTGATTGAGCTTACGATATTTAGTGACTTCTTCTTTTCACTCTAATTGTATGTCCCATATTTAAGAGAGCAGTAAATGGCTTGGGTTTTGGTGTTGTTTTCAGGGTGGGCTGAGAAGCAGAGGGAGATACGTCCAGCCTGGAAGGGGGGCTCAGAGTATTTTCTAAGCATGTGGAACCTAAAATTGAGTAGAATTGAAAGGTTACAACTTGGGGCACTTGTCATAACATTTATAGTGTGTACAAAGGAATGGTATGGAGAAGCTGGGGTAGTGTTTAGAGAATTGATTTCAAAAGAATAACCCAAGTTGGATCCAGGGTTTGACTCGACCTACCATCTATTGTTGAACATTGCTGCAACCAAGACTTTCCAAAAATCTGATCCACCCTTTCCCCATGACGCACCACCAAGAGGCTTCTTCTGTGTGTTAGTCCCTGAGAAAACGGGAGAAAAAGAATTAGAATGGCAACGGAGACCTACAATTTCTAGTGCTTTGCTGACTACCAAATACTTTTTACATTTTCATCCTTAAACTCATCCTGTATGGGAGCTAAAACAGCGATGGTTGTGATGAGCCTGAAGGTGTCACACCTGATGGAGTCCAAAAATGACTCTACCAAGGAAACTCCCCCAAGCCTTTCTATATGGAAGATGTATGTGATGTACCTCTTTACCTAAAATAAAACACCTGTTTGGTGACCGTGAGATCTTAAAAATGCTAATTACTGATGAAATAGCACTAAGCAGTGATGGTTCCTCTGACATGATTAACATTGTTGCTGAAAAGGACTGTGATTTGGATACCAAGAAGGGAATGACTATGGTTTGGATCACTAAATGGGAAGGAGCATAATGGTGGTTGCTTTGGTGGGATGACCATTGTTGGTTTTCACAAATACAGGGAATTAAACTTTTTAATGGGGAAAAAAGAAGTAAGTGGCACACACAACACCAAACAACGAGCAAGTGGGACTTGAACACCAGTCTTCTGATTTTAAATGCATTCAAATACCAAACGACCTTATTTGAGGATCAACACTTCTAATAGTATTATAGCATACTGACAAAGAAAATAGAACTTTCCTCCCCTAAGGTCTTGTCCTTCACAATTATGGGAAATTTTGCTTTCTAACGTCCCTGAGGATGCTTCTCACAGCTTCCATAGAATAAACATATTTGGAATTACTAAAAAGAGTGCTGATATAAGAAACAACGAGCAGGATGATTTTGGAAAATGCTAGAAAAACCTAAATGAACAGATGTCAAGCGAAAAAGCAGAACTACGAGAACATTGTCCACAGTAACGGCAATATTGTACGATGATCAGCTGTGAAAGATTTAGTTACTCTCAGCAATACAATGATCCAGGACAATTCTGAAGCTCTTCTGACAAAGAAGGCTCTCCACTTTTGGAGTTGGAATGCAGAACAAAGCCTACATCTTCTCATGGATTTATTTATGATTTTATTTTGGGGTTTTGGCTTTACATGAGTATTCTTTTACAACAATGACCAATATGGAAGGAGGTTTTGCATGATACTTCACGGATAACTGATATCAAATTGCTTACTACGTCTGAGAGGAGGGGAGAGAAGGGAGGTAGGAAGACAATCGGGATCTCATAATTTCAGAAAGCATGTATGTTGAAAATTGTTAGTAAATGTAATTGGGAAAATAAAATAGCTTTGAATATAAAAATCGTATTGAAAATAGTGATGTCTTAGCAAGACTCCGAGAAACGCATGTTCTGCGTCTTTTTCTGGGGGCTATTTTTCCTTTATTTCCTTTGAAAAATTCTTACTTCAGAAACCACTTTGAGGACCATCTACAATTGTTCTTCTATTGATTGTGTTAGAATATATATATATATATATATATATACATATATATATATATATATATATAGGTTTTAAAGGGTCACACTGAGGTCTCTAATAATTGTAGTTTTGCTATTTCCCTCAGTAATTCAATTAAATTTTCATTCAAGTCAAGCACTTAGCTATTACGCCATCCGGTACTTACATATTAAGTATTGATTTTATTTCATTTTCTCTGATGCTTATAAGTATTAATGTAATTTTCCTGCTTATTTCTTTTAACTACATTTATTTTTTACTGTTGTCTTGTGTGAGATCATGATTACTGCACCTGATGCTATGAATTCTGCTAATGCATACTAAATTATTCTTCAGCATTTTGGGTTTTTGTGATCTTCCCTTTTTTAAATTAAAAAAAAAAAGACTTTTTACTGTGTATTAGTTCCAAGACAGAAGAGGGGCAAGAGCTAGGTAATGGGAGTTAAATGATTTGCTCAGTCACAAAGCTAGGGTATGTCTGTAGCCAGATTTGAATCTAGGACCTCTTGTCTCTAGGTCTGGCTTTCAGTCCACTGAATCATCTAGCTACCCCTGTTCTTAATCATTTTTAAGGTGTTATAAAGGGAATACTCGTGTGCCATGAGAAACGACAAACAAGATGATCACCAAAAAACCCTGGATTTATATGAAGTGATGCACAGTGACGTTGGCAGGACCAGGAGAACTTTGTACGTTGTAAAACAATAGTGTATTATGATCAGCTGTGAAAGACTTAACGGTTATTAACAAAGCAAGGGTCCAAGACAACTCCATGGAACTTATGATGAAAGAAATGCAGATTGGAACCCACCATTCTTCAGTTTATTTCTTCCTTGAATTTTTCTCTAGTGTAAGTAATAAATATCTTGTTTTACAACGCAACACACGGGGAAATCTTTATTATATGAAAATACCTACAACCTATATCATACTACCTGCCTTCTTGGGGAGGGTGCAGAGCTAAAGAGGGAAGCTAAAAAATATTCAAAGCTATAAAAATTTGAACATAGCTAATGTGAGAAGTTGTTTCTCTTGGATTTGCACATTTATCACATATAATTATTATATTATTATTGTTACATGTGTTATATATTTAAAAAATAAAAGTGATTACACATCAGAAAAATTAATATAATGGCATCTGGAGACCAAAAATGTGAAAACTGCTGTTCTGTTCAAAGATCCACCGTATTTCCTTACCAACAATTTTAGTTCTTGGTTTTAAATCTATGCCTGTGATCATATTAAAAAAGGAATCTTTAGGGGAAGCTGAGTGACTCAGTGGATTGAGAGCCAGTCCTAGAGATCTGGGAGATCCTGGGTTCAAATCTGATCTATGAGCTGTGTGACCCTGGGGAAGTCACTTAACCCCCTTAGCTAGTACCACTCTTCTGCCTTGGAACCAATACATTGTATTGATTCTAATGTGGAAGGTGAGGGTTTAGGAAAAAAAGTGAGGAATCTTCTATATTTCTGCTTTGTAGGGTTTTTAATGTAAATGAGTGCTGTATTTTGCCCAAGGCTTTGGGGGCATCTGTTGAAATAATCATGTGGTTTTTGTTATCTTTGTTGTTTGCTCGATGAATCATGTTAATTATTTTGTTTAATGCATAACTTTTCTTGCATTCCTGCTTTGTATCCATGTTGGTAACTGGAAATTACTTTCTGGGAGGATTTTATTTTTAAAATTTCTATTTGTCCTTGTTTCATTATCAGGACCGTAACACAGATTTGGCAGTATGCTTTCTATCGCTGTATTTTAAAGTCATTTTTGTAGCATCACTGTTAATTGCTCTTGAAATGCTTGATCAATTATACTTGTTAAAATATTTGACTTGGAGAGTTTCTTAAGCTTTCATTTAAGGCTTGCTCAACTTATTTTTTTTTAAGATTAGGTTATGATGTCTGTTTTCTTGAATTGAGCAGGGGAGAATATTTTATATCTTTTAGATACTCATTTTCTTTTATAGTTTTATCTTTACTTGCATTCCCCATTTTAGAGGCATTGGGTTTTTAAATTTTTTTTTTGGTTTTTAAATATTTCTTTCAAAAAATCTGGGTATATTTGAGGTAAAAATATTAAATCTTTTGCAATAAGAATATTTTTTGTTATGAAGTAAAGAATCTTTAGACAATGGAAAGGAGTAACGAACCATGTTCTTAAGGAATAAAGTACAGAAATTTTTGGCTATGCTGTAGATATATTATCATGGCAAAACTATTGTTTGGGGAGATGTTATTTCCCCCCCAAAAGAACCAAGAATCATAGAAAGGAAGAAAAAGAGGGAGAAAAGGAGAGTTGAAATGTTCGCCTTCCCTGAGTGCTCAGACTTTGTTTGTCATCATTTTTGGCCCCAGTAATGTTTTGAAGTTAAATTTGGGGCTTCAGGATGCTAGGCCTTGTACTTCTTCCCTCTCCCTCTCATAACCCTTCCCCATTATTGACATTTTCCTTCCCTCCCACTAAGGTAAAATTTGATCTTAGAAATATATAATGCCCAGAAAGGTGAGAGCCCTGTGGTATTTGGCCCAATCAGATCATATCTAGATCATGTTCATTTCTGGGAAGTAAAATGAAAATTTGTAGATTGTCCAGAGGACAAGCAGGATAGTGAAAGGCCCTAAGATGTTTATTTTGGAGGGTGGCTGAAGGAATGGAGGATTCTTATTTAGTAGGACAGAAGACCCAGGGAGAAAATGGTACCCTTCAAGTCTCTGAAGAGTTTTCCTATCAAAGAAGGATTAGATTTTTCTAGCCAGCCTGGAGGGCAGAACTGGGAGCAATGATGCAGAGTTAAGTCTGATATGAGGAAAAATTTGTAACTCATGTAAATTGATTGGCCAATGGGCTGATGCAGTCTCCATGTGAATTTCACAGCATTTGTGAATATTTACTTTATTGGTTTTATTTCTTTATTAATTATTAGTAGTTATTTATTTATGAATGGTATGAATGGGGGGTCTTTCTGCTGAGCCAGAATAGTCTTGGAACTTAATCTTATCAGTGGGACTGTCAATGAGTATATAGTTTTTCTGTTGTCTATTCCCTGTTTATTCTGTCTATTCTTCTCTGGTCTTAGGTAAAGTAGTATTATACTAGGTTTCACTCTTGGGAACTTCAAAAGGTCAGGAGAGTAAACCACCAGAGGTCCAGGAACCAGAATTTGACCCAGTCCAAGGAGCAACCAAGACCCAGCTGAGTAGTGGATTGAGATTTTAGGCAAGACGCCGTGTCCTCCAAGGGACAGACTTCTTCATCACATCTGAGAGTGACCCTGCTAGGCAAAATGTTTTTCAGAAACAGTTTTTAGATTTGAGATCATTCTTCCCAGGTACTTAAAGCTAGAGAGAATTTACTAGAATGGGAACTTAAGCCAATACCATTAGAGAAGATGTCGCTCCGACTCCCAAGGTATGTATACTCCTCCCAGGGAAGAGGTGTAGCCATTCTCGGGGAACCCAAGGGGCTAGTCTGTAGGAAATAGACAGTCTTGCTATACTATTAGTTATTTCAAAGTGGATCGGGCTGGTTCTGAAGGAAATGGGCCCCCTTTCCTTTCCCACACTTGTCTAGTATGTTATAGATAGTATTCTTGTTTGGCCAAATGACTTAGAAGATCTCTTCCAACTCCAATATTCTGTGCATTCGATTCAATGAAGAACACTGCCTCTGCCAAGCTCTTTTTAAATACGTCATGCCTGCTTTCCTCTGATAGATTTGTGTCTGTGAAGTATTTATGTTGAGATATTCATGATTCCCTTTATATGTACTCTTTCCCCAGCCAAGAGATTCTCAACTGTAGAATCTCGTGCCAAATTCAGTTCTTTGTTACAATCCTCTTTCATCAATTTCTAAAGTCATACTCAAAAAAGGATACGTCTCCATGTTGGGCAAAATGAGATGGACTTCATAGAGAGCATATTTTATATGAATTTTCCTCAGAAATACAATATTTCATTAGGATGTATGGCTGACAACATACAAGTAGTTTTAACATGAAAACACAATTACCTGCCACGTCTGTATTTTGCTTGTTTTTGCTGTCATTAATGAATGTTGCAATTTATGGTTCATTGTAGTATCATGTTCCCTGTCCTTGGAGTCCAGAGCAATGGCTAGACTAAAGGTGTAAGTTCTATTAGAAATAAAGAAAGAATAGAGATATTGAGAAATTCAGTCACTGATTTGGGGTTTAGGTCTTAAAAAGTAGCACCATCCTAAATATATCCTCAGCATCAAAAAATATCTACGTAGCGCGCTTGCACATAGTTATGTGCTGGGTGTTTAACCTAAAGTCTGTTGTCTAGAAATCTTATCATTAACACATTAATTCAACAAGGTATTTATCAGCTGCTTACTATGTACAAGATATCGTGAAGGCTACAAAAAGAAAACATTGTTTACTGAACAAATAACTGTTATAAAAGTAGAAAGTCTTACTCCATTGACTCATTGTAAGGTGGAAGTGACCCTGACTTTTCCAAAGGCTGGGAAATCGCAGTGCAAGTTCTGGTGGGGTTTTCTAAGCTAGAACATTTTTGATGTACGGTCCCAGTGAAGGATACTTTCTGACCAGCCTCCTCACTAGTAGGCAGGCCATTAAGTAAAGGGTTTTTTGACCATACAAACTAGGTAGAAGCATGAAAACAATTTGAGATATGGCATACTGTAAGAATTTAGAGGAGAGAGAATTCTGGTTTAGGAATAGGAAGGCAGGAAAGTCTATAACAGAGAAAATATTTTATCTGAAGACAGTAATGTACAAATACAGTAAATACCCAAGAAAAAGCACTTACAGTATGAGTAGGGACAGAGAAAAAAACATTTAGTCAGATGGTTTGGAAGCATATTAAAAAGCCTTCTTTTGCATCCAACTAAGAATATTAAGACAAATAATCTTTAGCCCCAAGTCCTTTGGGACATCTGAACAAAGGAAACTTTTTATATATATATATATATTTTTAATATTTTATTTGATCATTTCCAAGCATTATTCGTTAAAGACATAGATCATTTTCTTTTCCTCCCCCCCACCCCCCATAGCCGACGCGTAAGTCCACTGGGCATTACATGTTTTCTTGATTTGAACCCATTGCTATGTTGATAATATTTGCATTAGAGTGTTCATTTAGAGTCTCTCCTCTGTCATGTTCCCTCAACTGCTGTATTCAGGCAGTTGCTTTTCCTCTGTGTTTCTACTCCTACAGTTTGTCCTCTGCTTATGAATGGTGTTTTTTTCTCCTAGATCCCTGCAGATTGTTCAGGGACATTACACCACCACTAATGGAGAAGTCCATTACGTTCGATTATACCACAGTGTATTAGTCTCTGTGTACAATGTTCTCCTAGTTCTGCTCCTCTTGCTCTGCATCAGTTCCTGGAGGTTGTTCCAGTCTCCATGGAATTCCTCCACTTTATTATTCCTTTTAGCACAATGGTATTCCATCACCAACAGATACCACAATGTGTTCAGCCATTCCCCAATCGAAGGGCATCCCCTCGTTTTCCAGTTTTTGGCCACCACAAAGAGCGCAGCTATGAATATTCTTGTACAAGTCTTTTTGTCCATTATCTCAACAAAGGAAACTTTATCAGTACTTATTCATATTATCAGGAAACAATGCCATCCACTAAAATTTTCTCTTCTTTCACTTCTTCTTTTAGGAAAGTATGCAAAAGGTTAAAAAATGGTAATCATTTCTAGAACAGATCTATACTAAAGTATGCCTTTCTCTATGCTTAGCACAAGATCCTGGGCATGATAGCAGTTCTTTTTCAGATCTCACAATCATCATTTGAGGAAGCAACTCTTTTGAAGAAGGGACATGCCATTCTCACCAACTGCCAAGAAAGGGCAAGCAAGCCAGTTTTTACATTGAGAGAGAGTTAGAGATAGAGATAGATAGATAGATAGATAGATAGATAGATAGAGAGAGAGAGAGAGAAAGACAGGAGATAGCATGTCTTCGGAAAGTCAAATCAGCACCACCACCTTCACCTCCATTTCCCCTCATATCCCAATTGTAGATAGCCCAGCATCCAGAACTCAGGAACCCAAGGACTGCCCCCAAGCACCAGATCTAATTTCAGCCCATTCCTTATAGCCATGATTGAGGGAAAAGAGTATTGTAGTATATTATAGTGAATATTCCCTGATATTACCAGCAACAGCTACTGACCAAGTGACACCAAATGGCGAATGGGCACATGAGGCTAGGGGAAAATGGACACGAGATCCCTTGCATACCAGTCCTATTTCCAGCCTAGCCTTCACAGTCATCATCTGGGGAAAGAATCCTTGTGAAGAAGGGGACAGTCAACCTTGTCAACTTCCAACTAACTGCCCTTCACATGGCAGGCAAGACAGTTTAGTTCAGATAGTAAGACAGGAAAAAGAGAGGAGATAGCATTTGCAAGGCAAGTCAAACCACCATCTTGGTCATCATCTCCCTTAAAATCCTAATAGAAATGGTCCAGGACTTTGAACTCAAAAGCCTTGAGAATAGTAGTGCTTCCATCTCATACTCACAGCCAACATTCCAGGAAGTAACTCCTGTGGAGATATAACCTGGTACATTTTCCTGTAGGTGCTATCACCGCAGCTATTGAAGACCCAGAAAAGAAAGTTCTTGATAACAAATTTGACTCCATCAAATGGTTCGATATCAGAAACTAATGTGATTTTATAAGTGGAAACACTAAAGAAAAAGCATTACCCCGTCAGGTTGACTCTTACTCTGGGAGTCGTGAGATTCTGTTAAGAAATGAGAGGAGCTGGAGACCTCCACAGTGCCTCCATTCCTAGCTTGCCTATCTAGAGACTTTGGGGAGTTTCTCATTGGGTGACATCTAGGACACTGACTCCCTCTTGGCCAAATTGATTAACCTTGCTCCCAATGGGAGAGCTCCTTCACTCTGTGATGTTGGGTACATAATCTCCTACACATACCTTCTCTGATTTTTGTTTTGCTATCATTTAAATAAATGAGTTTATTTATTATTCTTTATGTATGTCCTTTGTGGAACAATAAGTGGGGAAGGGGTCAAGCCTTAGATATAGATCTTGGGTCTCCCTTTCCCCCTATGTGAAAAAGTGATAAAGTTAGATGGAACCCAGTCATATTGCTTAGACTAATAATAGTTAAGGGAGCATATATTCTCTAATTAGAATTCTCTCTGAAGAGAGGAGAGTGGTGACCTTTACTCACAAACTCCTGGTTTTCCTTCCAGGCAGGAATGGAAGTCTCTTGTGGAGGAAGAAGAGGCTAGAGATGTCTCTTCTGTTTCCCTTTGAATCACCCACAACGACAAGCTCTTGCCACAGACACTACGTACGGACAACTGATTCACCCTCAAATTGAACAAGAAGAAAGTGTTCAAGATTGTCTTTGGGAAACTTCAGAATGATTGAGTAACTCTAAACCAAGACCTTTTCTCTGAAACAAAGGGCTTTATCTATGTAATAGAACAATACTCAAAGAATTAAAATGTCGCCTTCACCAAAGGGCAATAGCAGTTTTGGTCCAAGTATGCTGCAGTCAAATCTTAGAAAAGGGAAGTGGCGTAAAGAATGGCATCAGAGACTGCAAAGGGGGGTCCATTATGTGGTTAAGAATAAGAGTAGAATTGATGCACAATCCTCACGTGCCACTGGCAATGGCAAGAGAATTAGAGCAGGGACCGCAGCATTGAAGGATCAGCCAGCTCAGAAGGATTTTGAGAGAACATGTATGAGTCCCAAAAGACAGACCAATACGGAGACTTCACCATCTGCATTATGGGAGGGAATACTCACATGGGTGAAATCACAAATGCATTAAAGTATCAAACACCTGACATTTAGAGAATACTTTTCCACTTATGAAGTGCTTTCACTTACGTTGTTTTCTTCAATACTCCTAAGGCTCAGGTGGTTACATTTAAGAAGAAGAAGAACAACAACAAAATTGACATTTTCCAAAAATGGTTGCAGAATGTCTTGAGCAAACTAGAAAATTTATTTTAAACGTACACAAACCATCAAGGAAACACAAATCAGTTAATACCAATAAGATGATTCTATAGCCAACAAATATGCACACAGATAGCCTGGTTTGGGGGGTATATTTTGTGAATGGAGGTAAGAAAAGAACCCATTTGCCCTTCCATAAACATCTACCCCAATACTTGAGCTTGATCTGTTCGTTGCCACTCTTAGACAATGTTTATACTAACCTGTGTTTAACCCAAGTATCAGACTCATTGGCTCTTTCTGTGTAATTCTCAGGCACAAAGCCTCTGCAGCCTGTCCGGTGGGAGATCCCAATCACCCAGCCTTCACTGGCCTCGGCTTGCTGGGTTCGATCAACAAAGATATAGTCACCAGCAGTTATCATCAGCTCATCCATGTTTTGAGGCTTATACTGGAAAAGTGCTCTCAGTGTCTAAGAAAAGTAGGAAAATCTTTTCAGAACTTGCAAAAGACTTTGTATTAGGGAACAATTGTAACATAAAATTCAAAAATATCTCTTTAAAATTCCGATATTCAGAATCAAAACAACATCATACAGCATAAATCAGCAGCGTCAAATTCAAACAGAAATGAGGATCGCTTAACTGTACATAAGGATTCATGTGGACCACATTATGATTGTTTTTAAAATGCACTAACATCTATGTTTTATTGTATTTTTATTTGTTTTTGCCAAATATTTCCCAATTGTATTTTAATCTAGTTTGGACCCTATTCAGAAATGTTGTGGGCTGCATGTTTGACACGTCTGGAGTAAATAATTATGTGTGTGTGTGTGTGTGTGTGTGTGTGTGTGTGTGTGTGTGTGAGAAACCAACAAAACAAAACAAAATACCTGAAGAAAAAGAGTTAAGAAGATATCATGAAAACAGGAAGTTTTTGTCAAAGTTAAAATGTTATCCCATAATGAGTTGCCACTCTGAATTCCAAACACTATGGCATAGCTTGGCCCCTCAAAGAATCATTCCAAAGGGTGGACAGTATTAAAAAAAGTTTGCTTGAGTTATCAAAAAAAATGTGGTAGAATGTTCCTGCTAAAGCTGATGAATGCGAGTTCAAAAAGAAATGTTGGTAATCACATTTTGACAGCTACCTCCCTCTGCTACGAAATACCTTGAAATATTATTAGATTTTAAGACACCGTCTGTTGGCAACTACTTGTCATGGTGAATAATAGATTAAGACACCCAGAATATAATAACAAATAAGATTAATATTATTATTTTTTTCCTTTAAACATTATTTTATTTGGTCATTTTCATTCTTTGGAAACAAAGATCATTTTCTTTTCCTCCCCCCCTCCCACTATCCCTCCCATAGCTGATGCGTGATTCCTCTGGGTATCACATGTGTCCTTGATTCGAACCCATTTCCATGTTGTTGGTATTTGCATTAGAGTGTTCGTTTAGAGTCTCTCCTCTGTCATGTCCCTTCAACCCCTGTAGTCAAGCAGTTGTTTTTCTTCTGTGTTTCTACTCCCACAGTTTGTCCTCTGCTTGTGGATAGTGTTTTTTCTCCTGGATCCCTGCAGATTGTTCAGGGACATTGCATTGACACTAAGGGAGAAGTCCATTACATGCGATTGTACCACAGTGAGTCAGCCTCTGTGTATAATGTTCTCCTGGTTCTGCTCCTTTCGCTCTGCATCACTTCCTGGAGGTTGTTCCAGTCTCCATGGAATTCCTCCACTTTATTATTCCTTTGAGCACAATAGTATTCCATCACCAACATGTACCACAATGTGTTCAGCCATTCTCCAATTGAAGGGCATCCCCTCGTTTTCTAATTTTTGGCCACCACAAAGAGTGCAGCTATGAATATTCTTGTGCAAGTCTTTTTCCTTATTATCTCTTTGGGGTACAAACCCAGCAGTGCTATGGCTGGATCAAAGGGCAGACAGTCTTTTATCGCCTTTTGGGCATAGTTCCAAATTGCCCTCCAGAATGGTTGGATCAATTCACAACTCCACCAGCAATGAATTAATGTCCCAACTTTGCCACACCCCCTCCAGCATTCATTACTATCCTTTGCTGTCATGTTAGCCAATCTGCTAGGTGTGAGGTGATACCTCAGAGTTGTTTTGATTTGCATCTCTCTGATTATGAGAAATTTAGAGCACTTTTTCATGTGCTTATTAATAGTTTTGATTTCTTTAACTGAAAATTACCTAATCATGACCCTTGCTCCTTTATCAATTGGAGACTGGCTTGATTTGTTAGACAATTGGTTTAGTTCTCTATAAATGTGAGTAATTAGACCTTTCTCAGAGGTTTTTGTTATGAAGATTGTTTCCCAATTTGTTGCTTCCCTTCTAATTTTGGTTACATTGGTTTTGTTTGTACAAAAACTTTTTAATTTGATGTAATCAAAATTATTTATTTTACATTTTGTGACTCTTTCTAAGTCTTGCTTGGTTTTAAAGTCTTTCCCTTCCCAAAGGTCTGACATGTATACTATTCTGTGTTCACCTAATTTACTTATAGTTTCCTTCTTTATGTTCAAGTCATTCACCCATTCTGAGTTTATCTTGGTGTAGGGTGTGAGGTGTTGATCCAAACCTAATCTCTCCCACACCGTCTTCCAGTTTTCACAGCAGTTTTTGTCAAATAGTGGATTTTTGTCCCCAAAGCTGGGATCTTTGGGCTTGTCATAGACTGTCTTGCTGAGGTCACTTACCCCAAGTTTATTCCTTTCTGTCTCTTAGCCAGTACCAAATTGTTTTGATGACCACTGCTTTATAGTATAGTTTGAGATCTGGGACTGCAAGGCCACCTTCCTTTGTATTTTTTTTTCATTATTTCTCTGGATATCCTTGATCCTTTGTTCTTCCAAATGAACTTTGTTATGGTTTTTTCTAATTCAGTAAAAATTTTTTTGGAAGTTCAATGAGTATGGCACTAAATAGATAGATAAGTTTGGGTAGGATGTTCATTTTTATTATATTGGCTCATCCTACCCATGAGCAGTTAATGTTTTTCCAATTGCTCAAGTCTAGTTTTAGTTGTGTGGAGAGTGGTTTGTAGTTGTATTCATATAGTTCCTGCGTTTGTCTTGGCAGATAGATTCCTAATTATTTTATTTTGTCTAAGGTAATTTTGAATGGGATTTCTCTTTCTAGTTCTTGCTGCTGAGATGGGTTGGAGATATATAGAAATGCTGATGACTTATGTGGGTTTATTTTGTATCCTGCAACTTTGCTAAAGTTGTTGATTATTTTGATTAGCTTTTTTGTTGATTCTCTAGGATTCTTTAAGTAGACCATCATATCATCTGTAAAGAGTGATAACTTGGTCTCCTCATTGCCTATTTTAATGCCTTCAATTTCTTTTTCTTCTCTAATTGCTACTGCTAGTGTTTCTAGTACAATGTCAAATAGTAGAGGTGATAATGGGCATCCTTGTTTGACTCCTGATCTTATTGGGAATGCATCTAGTTTATCCCCATTGCAGATGATGTTAGGTGATGGTTTTAGATATATACTGTTTATTATTTTTAGGAACGACCCTTCTATTCCTATGCTTTCTAGTATTTTTAATAGGAATGGGTGCTGTATTTTATCAAAGGCTTTTTATGCATCTATTGAGATAATCATATGATTTTTGTTGGTTTCCTTGTTGATATGGTCAATGATGTGGATGGTTTTCCTAATATTGAACCAGCCCTGCATTCCTGGTATAAATCCTACTTGATCATAGTGAATGACCCTCCTGATCACTTGCTGGAGTCTTTTTGCTAGTATCCTGTTTAATATTTTTGCATCTATATTCATTAGGGAGATTGGTCTATATTTTTCTTTCTCTGTTTTTGACCTGCCTGGCTTTGGAATCAGTACCATGTTTGTGTCATAAAAGGTATTTGGTAGAGCTCCCTCTTTGCTTATTATGTCACAAATAAGATTAATATTATACTTTAAAATTTCCAGAATACATTCATAGATGATCTCTTTCTATACTCATAACAATTTCATGTTTAGATCTGTGATGTCACTGGTAAAGGGAACTAAATCCTGATAAGGAAACTTCCTTTACTAATATCGATTGAATGGATTGACAATCTTGCTAATGATCACTTGGAGAGGCAACATATGGTATAGTAGATACAAAGCTGAATTCAGAATCAAGAAGACCTGGGTTTAAGTCAGTAACAAAGTAGTCATATGAGGCTGGTTAAGTCACTTAATCTCTCAGTGCCCTTAGTCTAGGTCAGTGATAGGAAACCTATGGCACATGTGCCAAAGATGGCATGCAGAACACTCTCTGTGGTCATGCATGATGCCCCCCCCCTAAAGATTGTCACTAGAAAGGCAGAGGGACTTGAGCTGCTCCCCATCCCTTTTCCACCTGTACCTGAGGACATTCCTCACTTCACCTGCCCCTCTACCCAGCATCCCAATAGGAGCACTTCCCTGTATGGAGTAAGGTGGGGGGGCATGGCATGCAGTCTCTGGGGAGAGGGGTGAGACACAACATACCATCTTTAAAAGGTTTACCATCACTGGTCTAGGAGTTGTTTTTGAGACCATTTCTCCCAAATTTTCTAAGACTAAAAATTTTATTTATCTTTATTTCCAAGGCAGAAACGGAGACTTAAAGGGTTTGAATTATTCATTTGTTAAATTTATTTGTAATGGTAGAATCAGAAGTAGACTTTTAAAATCTCGACTCTCCATTATGCCATCAGTGCTGTCAAACCATACATAAAGAGCCCTGCAGACTGCATGATGATTTAGAAGACCTCAAATTAACATTATGTTTTATTGCATGTTTATTTCTTTTAGTAAATATTTCACAATTATGTTTTAATCTTATTGGGTGGCATATTTGACACCTCTATTGTATGTGTTATTTGGACAAAAGTCATTCACTTGTTTATCAGTTCTTATGTAAGCCAGTGTCATTTCTCCTGCTCTCACATTATTATTTCTCCGAGGGTCCATGATGTTTGCAACAAAGAAAGATGATGAAAAATTATCCTTCTCCCTTTTAAAAATCCTCCTCAATCTTAGAATCAGTTTCTAAGGCAGAAAAGCAATAAGGGCTGGGCAATAGGAGTTGAGGGTCATACAGCTAAGAAGTGTTTGAGGTCACATTTGAACCCAGGACCTCCCCTCTCTAGACTTGGTTCTCAATCCGCTGCCCCAAAAGCAGACTACATCAAATGTGTGCTTCCTCAAAGCAGGAAAGAGGCTACAGATAAGAAGAGAGGCAATATGGTAAGATTTGAATGCTGGCTTTGAAATATAGAAAGTTATAAGAGATGGTGGGAACAGTGAGGAATCTAGACATAGCTTTGCTAGATTGGATACTCCTGTTTGCCTATGAGATTAGGCTCTATTTCAAGACATGCAGAAGCGTGGATGCATTTATTTGCTACTAGGGGAAGTCAAACTATCCAGGCTAGTGGCAACTGATTTGAGAAGTTAGTACTAGAAGCCAAGGTCTGAGATAGACTTCCTCGCAGGCAGACATCCAGGACTTGATGTCAGAAACACTGCCACGATTGGGTTGGGAGCTCCGTCGGGTCTCAAGCACACACAGCCCCCTCTCCCTTCCACGACCCGTAGTAGCAGCTGATTATCGGACTCTTCCTGGATACCTCAAAGAAGGTAAATAGGAAGAGGTTTGGAGACAAATGCATATATATTCCATTCTACTGGAAATAGCTCATTGGTGGTTTTACCATGTTTAGTAAACCACACAGTCACAGAAAATGTGATCTCCTGTGGAATATTTGTACTTGGTGTCTGGAGCAACGGGTCCCCCATGGGGAACGGTGGCTTTTCCTTCAAAGAGACTCATGAAGAAATAGAAAGGAGGTGTGTCAGAGAGATTGTGGAACATGCACAGGCATTCCATGATGGTCCATGGGAAGCTCAGTTCTTTGGCTGAAATGGCATCAAGAAGCTTTAGTCATAGTATGACCCTGGGCAAGTCACTTAACCCCCATTGCCCAGCCCTCACCACTCTTCTGTCTTGGAGCCAATACACAGTATTGATTCCAAGATGGAAGGTAAGGGTTTTCATTTATTTATTTATTCATTCATTTGTTTGTTCATTTGTTTATTTATTTGTTTGTTTATTTATCTTGTTTGTTTATATATCTATAATCCATTCATTCATTTGTCCATTGATGTATTTATTTATTTTTTAAACTTTAAAACCTTTACCTTCCATCTTGGAGTCAATACTGGGTATTGCTTCCAAGGCAGAAGAGTGGTCAGGACTAGGCAATGGGGGTTAAATGATTTGCCCAGGGTCACCTAACTAGGAAGTGTCTGAGGGCAGATTTGAACCCAGGACCTCCTGTCTCTAGGCCTGACTCTCAATCCACTGAGCTACCCAGCTGTCCCTACCCCCCCCCCCCAAGGGTTTTTAAAATAAATACCTTTTTTTAAAAAATAAGCTTTAGTCATAGTTTGTCCTTTTCTGCCTCATTGTTTTCAGCTGTGTTCTTGTGGATCTTATTCAATCCCTCAGTCATGGTGCCTCGTGTAAAGGAGGAGGCTTTGGAGCTTTGTCTTCTGAGGTCCAGTGGCCTGTGAAAGGGACTTGGCTCTTGGCCTTTGCATTTTTCCCCCTCTTGATGAAGGTTAAGTCAGGAGAGGTCAGGAAGAGATGGAGTAAAGGCCGAGTGAGTAAGCAGCGAGTGGCCTTTAGAGAGTGGCCTTCAGGACCCACACCAGGAGAACTGAGCCAAAGACTGACCCAGTGAAGAGGCCCCATTTGGGTGTGACCTTGGGTGGGACATGTCGTGTGCCCCTGAGCATTGGTGGCAAAATGTAGGCTTCTTCTTTCTATAGTTCTGGAATAAGCATCTTTGTGTGTGTGTGAAATTGATATTAAGCCGTTAAATGGAACGGAGACAATACGACTGGGGAGAGGGACGTTGCTGTGGACTTGAAGCCAGGGAAGCTGAGAAATGCCAAGCTCTCGGGGTACTCTAGAGCCCTGGGAGAGATGCATCCGGATGACTGAGAGAAGAGAGCAGAATATGCACACTAAATAGCAATAGAGGGGCAGGCCTGGGTAAGGCATTTCTGTATGTTCGCCCCAGTGGCTCTCCAGGCATGTTCCGATCTATGAAAGAAAAGCTGGGGGGAAATGGTGCGTCGTGCGCATCGGAGTGATCCAGAACCCCGTCAGCGAGCTTCATTCCCGCTGGGTCTTTTAGCTCAGCCCCATTGCGTCGGGCAGCATACTTTCCTTCTAACTCAGTCAGCAGGAGGCAAAATGGGGCTGCCGTCTCTGTACTGCGCATGCTGAGGCCTCAGGGTGCCAACAAAACAGAGTAAGCGCTCAAACTATTCTACTGATCCTGGCTGAAGGCGTGCTTGGCCAGAGGATGGCGCCCTTAACATTTGCCACCTCCTTCTCTGTCTCTAGGGCTTTAATCAGCCACACTCGGTTAGAATCAGCCTTTTTAGTCTTGGGGCAACGTAATGGATGGCCATGCTTTATGGAGTTTGTATTAAGGAAAAATGAGCAATTGAGTCACAACAGCTCATTGAGGCGTGACGCTCCTGCCTCATTTGAATTTATGCTTCTCTCTAGCCGACCTCTTTATCATTGAGGTTACTCAAAATTTTAAGATTAAGAAAGAAATAAAGGTTGTTACAGTCTCTTCTAATGGTCCCGGAGAGCGAGCTGGAGGAAGAATAAGTCATTTCTTGGAACTTCTCTTAAAGACGAGGATACGATCAATAGCTTCATCCCAGTCTTCTACTCTAAAGTTCGGTGTAGATTATTAGCTTTCCCCAATACTTTCCTTCTCTGCTATAGGCGAGTTTCTTTTGTCTATTGCCTCTGAACTCCCAGTGTCTTCTGGTCAGTCCTTCAGATTTGCCTTCTTCCTTTCAGTCTGTCCCAGCTTGTGCATCTCTTAAAAATTGCAGCGTGATTCAGCTCTGCCTTCTGGCTCAAAGATCTCGATTGCTTTCAAGGCTAAGGGGAAACGCTCTTTCCTCTGAACTATAAATCCCAAGATCCAATCAGGACTCAAAGCTTTACTGAGTTAAAGGATTTCAAGATGATTTTTATTTTTTATTTTTTAAAGAACAGAAATCTTTCTCTTTTTGGTTCAACCACCTTAGGACACATATAGATCGGATGAAGTCTCCGCATTAAGAAAAACAAACAACCCCCAAACCCTTTATCTTCTATCTTAGAATCTATAGTGTGTATTTGTTCCAAGGCAGAAGAGTGGAAAGGTCTAGGCCATGGGGGTTCTGAGTCTACATTTGAACCCAGGACTTTAGGCCTGGCCACAATCCACTGAGCCACTTAGCTGCTCCCTCCGTACTCAATACAAAAGAAACAAAATAGTTTTCATTGCATTTAGATGAAGAAAATCTAATCTTTCACCTGGAAGTCAACTCAGGATAACTTCCTTGATATAAGCGTAAATTCTGTTCCTTTAAGATGTGAGCAGTTTAGTTGCCGAGAAAGAAAAAGTACTTTCTCATAAACAAAAAAAGAAATCAACTTGGAAAGAACGTCAGGCTTTTGTAGAGGAACAGTTTGATGCCTGAAAGAGGTCAGAAAAAGAACTTCTATTTAATAAAAATGACTAAAATTCACGGGTAAAGAAACAGTTTTCAGCAAAGGTGGAAAGGCTTATTTATGACTCCTTTTTACATCCTTATAAAGAATGCAAGTTGGTGTGTTTTGGTATATAAGCACTTGGATAGCTAAAATCTAGTAGAAAATGAACTGTGTAAACAAAACTTCTGAAATGCAAATGTGAAGAAATAAAGTTTTTAGACACTGAGCGTTAGGAAGACTGGATTAAAGACCGAGAAATGAGTGAAGCTGCAGGACATTGTGTTCCCACACTTCATTTTCATGCAACTCTTTTTAAGGCTTAAGAGGTTAAACTTACAAAAATGTCCAATCTGGGAACTTGAAACTAGGGGGCTGATTAAATGGGGGTTGTAGCTCTTATAATGAGCAGAAAAGTTGGTGAATTTTTATCTCCTAATGTAGCAGAAGGTACCAATTTAAGCCTTTGAAGGATGGTGAAGAACCTGCCTGGAATGATCAAGAATGAGTAGAATAGGAGAACTAAGCAAGATGGTAAAGTCTTAGATATTTAAAGTGTCCTCTATCAACTGTGTGACTTTGGGTAAGTCACTTAACCTCTGTTTGCCTCAGATTGTTGTAGAATGAAATGAAATAATATTTGTGAGAGCATTTAGCACAGAGTCTGACTCAGATTAGGTGCTATGCAAATGCTAAAGATTATTATATAATGATTCCCTCATTTCCTTATGGTATATTTGTACTGATTATTAATGTTTTTTGCTTCATCATTTTTTAAAAATTTATTTTTTTTTAAACCCTCACCTTCTATCTTGGAATCAATACTGTGTATTGACTCCAAGGCAGAAGAGTGGTAAGGGTGAGGCAATGAGGGTCAAGTGACTTGCCCAGGGTCACACAGCTGGGAAGTGTCTGAGGCCAGATTAGAACCTAGGACCTCCCGTCTCTAGGCCTGGCTCTCCATCCACTGAGCTACTCAGCTGCCCCCTTGCTTCCTCATTAAGTAAGGGGTTATGTTTAAGATTTAATAGTATTGTTATTGTGAGTGGTTGGTTTTGTGTAAATGGAAGCACATAAGAACTATTAAGGTCAAGGATCAAGTGTTACAATAATAACAATCCTCCACAATAGGGTTATGGTAATGAGTCAGGAAAGTATATTTCCCCTATCATCTTCAAGTGTTGTAACAGGAGGAATGTATTTCCCGTAGCATCCTGAGAGATTTTGAGTAGAGCCATGTTCTTTTTTTTTTAATGAACTTATATTTATCGCTGTGCTTTTTTATGGTGGCAAAGAATTGAAAATGAAGTGATGTTCCTCAATTAGGGAAAGGCTATAAGGAATGTGCTATAAGGAATGATGAACAGAATGATTTCAGAAAGAAATGGAAAGAGCTCCCTGAACTGATGCAGAGTGAAATAAGCAGAACCAGGAGAACAATGTAGCCAGTAAGTGGAATATTGTGGAGTGATCAAATGTGATAGACTTTGCTACTCTCAGCAATGTGATGATCCAGGACTATTCTGAGGGCCTTAAGAGAAACATTGCTATCTGCCCCCAGAGAAAGAATTGTTGAGTAGGAATGCAGATGAAAACATACGATTTGTCACTTGTTTATTTAGGTATTGTAAAAGAGAAGAGGGGGGACTCTCTTTTCTTCTCTTTTCTATGGAGAGGGGTGTGTAGGTTTTGTCCCAACTGGAAGGATATAGCTCCAGTGAGAGGTTGTAAGGAAATGTGGAGAAAGGGATAAGGATGAAGCAGAAAGGTTGAGGGAAAGATGGCCATATCTCTCCCTTCCTGAGATTAGTTGACACCAGGGCTTGAGGCCACCTTAGAGAGACAGGAAGAACTTTTCTGAGTCTCTTCTCAAAGGATAAATTTAATGGCTGTTTCCTTTGAGCGCTGTCATGGCACAAACTGGATAAAGAAAAGATGTCAGGTTTCCTTGTCAGCAGTTCTGAGCAAAGGGTGTGTAACCAAACCCTTTTTTGGGAAGGGTTGTGGCAACCCAGGTCAGGTTAGCCACAGTCAAAGGACAGGATTCAGCTTTGAAATCCTGTCTTCAATTTTGTCTAATCCTTTCCCTTATTATGAAGACAAGCCCAGACCCAGATCTGACTTATACTGAAGGTTTTATTGAAAGGTAAAGGGTATGGTAGGTCTGAGGAATAAGGGAGAAGGATGGTGGGAGAGGATGCCCTGGAAAACTATTTCCACGGCAGTTGGACTTCAAGGGCTCAGCCTTGAGGCTCCTGTGCCTCAGCCCCTTTCCCAACTGACGACTTCTTATGATCTCTATACCACTATAACTTAACTAAATCTTAGTAATCAGTTCAAGGAAAGGCAAGAGAGGGAGAGAGAGATCCAAAAGGAGAGAGCAGATTGGCGCTGGTCAAAGAGTCCAACCCAACTCCTTCTGAGTCTTGGGAAGTTGTAGTCAAGTGAAAGAGGGGTTGGGGAAGGATTTCTCGATGAAGCTGTTACACCAACAAGTAGGAAAGTCAGGCTCCTTTTCCTCTTGTGGCTTCAGATCTCCTCTGCCCCCCCCCCCCCCCCCGGAAAAAGCTCCTCTCCATTTTTCTTCCAAGGCTGGAAGTGTTGAGCTCGGCAGAGTTCTTTCTCAGCTCCCAGTTCTCTCCCAGAATTCTCAGCTGACTCTCAATGGCCACCAGGCTAGCGGGATTCTATTTAGGGTCTTTTCTCAATCCTTTACAGTATATACTTTGGGGGTTTGATTTTATGAGATTCTTCTCTTACAAAAATGAATAATATGGAAATGTGTTTTGAGTGATGATGCATGTTTAATCCAGTGCAATTGTTTGTCAGCTCTGGGAGGAGGGAGGGAAGAGGGGAGGAAGACAACATGAATCATGTAACTTTGGAAAACTTGTGTGTAAACTCGTTATTGATATAAAATAAAGCTAAAATATTAAAGTGGAAATGATTTTTATTATGCTAAATCAATATGATGCATATTCATGACAATGTGTGAATGAATGAAAAAATGTCAAGGGAAGAAACAACTTGTACATATTGAAGTAAATACAGAACTTATGCAAAAGTGAATTCGCATCATAGAGCTGGAAAAAATAATAAAATTCATCTGGATGAACAAAAGGTCAAGAATCTCAAGAGAATGAATGAACAAAATATGAAGGAAGGAAGACCAGCCATGCCAGTTCTCAAACTGTATTGTGGTGGTCATTCTCTGGGAATTGAGAACTGCTGGAGAAATGACTGAGCCCGAGAAAATGAGTTGGTGGCTGGTGTCCCAATTGAGGGGCTATATAGTATGAAGATACACACGGGGACCCACATGCTCATGCTGATGTAAGACTTCTCCTAGGCAGGATGATACCGTTTCCTTTTCTCTCCCCTCCTTCCAATACATTAAAGATAAAATCTATAGACATTGAAGCCCCATGCAGAAGAGGTTTATAGGAAGAATCTTACCTGGTAATGTACAAAGCGCATATCCCTAGAATACAGAGCTGCAGTCCATTGACAATTGTGTAACTGGTCAATGGATTTTGCCAACTGTTCCAGAGTCTTTTGATGATGAGGACAAAATTTATGTGCAAGGGTAAGGTGGAGTTGTTTGGTACATGGCTTTACGATGCAATCTATTAAAAAATCCATAAAATTAAATTAATTTAGCAATTTTGTACAAATTAAAAAACAATTTGACATTTCATCTCATATTGTAGTATTGCACTTCTATTTTTTTTTCTTAAATTGCTATG